>NW_024070187.1:85564380-86164380 GCF_014754425.2 Oryx dammah | reverse complement strand
TGGAATTTCACAGTTCACGTATTGCTGAAGCCTGGCTTGGAGAATTTTGAACATTTCTTTACTAGTGCGTGAGATGAGTTTGAATGCTTACTATTTGTCATTCTTGCTTTTATTCTTATATTTTAAGCATAGAATTCTTTGTTTCCATAGCCAAAACATCAAGCACTATTTCAATTCTAATATAGATGATTTCTCACTTCTATTTACAAAGAATATAGTTGTTGACAGACCAACTTCTAATAGATGAATACCTGGCATTTTTCTTAGTTTCACTTAATCTCATCTAGAACATGTCCCTTTTTGCATGTTCTTTTGATCCACCCATTACCAGCCCAGCCAGCAGGAAAGCCCAAGAATACTGGAGTGGGTAGCTTATCCCTTCTTGGGGGATCATCCCAACCCAGGTATTGAACTGGGGTTTCCTGCATTGCATGCAGACTCTTTACCAGCTGAACTACAAGGGAAGCCCCTAATATTCATACAAGTGCTAATTTTTGGACATTGCTATATTTAGTCCTTTTCTATTTATAATTTGATTGCTTATGAGCAAAGTTGGTAAATTTTAGCTTCTCAGCCTGAGATGTGATACGAGATATAAATATGGAAGAATTATGAAATATTCAAAAATTTGAGTCAGCATTTTTGCGAGTCTTTTACAGCATAAAACAAGGAGTTCAACCATTATACGTTGAGGTTTTAGATACTTTAGATACTATGTTGTATTATTTACCATTCCAGTGAGAGAGTCAATTCCTAGGTAGGTTGATAAGAAGTCCAGGGCTCCTGAGGAGGAGAAAGGGGTCTGGAGTTCTCAAGGCAAAAAGGACAAACATTCTTTTCTAGGATATAATAATGTATCTTGCTCAAGGACACATTTTCCTTAACAAGAAACTTTGGACTAATCCTGTCATCTTAAAATGTATATTATGGGAGTGGGTCTGGTAAGATCAAGTGAAATATCAGAAAAAGACAAATACTGTAAGATCCCAAATCTAAAATCTAAAAAACAAAACAATCTGAAAAGGAAATTTTTTTAAAAATTTCACTTACAATAACATACTGTAAAGTTTTAAAATGTTGCTACTACTCAAAGTAATCTATAAAATCAGTAAAATCTCTATCAGAATCCTAATGACATTTTTTCCAAATGTAGTTAGAAGAAAACTGACACTTTTAAACACATCTCCCAAAAGATTAAAATGTCAGATATGAAATGTTCTTGGGAATTTGTGCCTTGTCAGTGATTGTAAAAGGAGGTGGGGGAAAAGGGTGGGGAAACTGGAATCTTTAAGTACTTTTTAAACTAGAGGTTCCCTAAAAATTCTAAACCACAGTAACCTATGGTAGGTAGAGACCCCAGTTAACAACCACTGTGTGTAATGAGCAATGTTACTGAGGAATGCATGTTACATTTGTCAATAGCTGAGAAACAGACAAACTTTGAGTCTCTATAGGTTGTTACATCTTTGGGAGTATAATTTTATTTGAACCAGGTTAACCATATATCCAATAAAGACCACAAATATGGTGATTTCTCTTAATTGAAGAATTTCTAGTTCTCCCATTTACCATCTCAAGCAGCTTGCTGAAGCTGGAACTCACAATTTGAAATGTATCCCCTTTGGCTTAATTCAAGAGACATTGTCCTCTCTAAAAAACAAAAGCTGTTATGGAGTTAATTGCAATGAACTCACAGCCTCCTACACTGGAGTATGAAGAAAGTCAACAAACTCTTTCAAAGGAGGTGGTTTTGCCAAGACTGGGCGTCACAGATTTTCTTTGAAACCTCATGGACCATAGCCCACCAGGCTCCACTGTCCATGGGATTTCCCAGGCAAGAATACTGCAGTGGGGTGCCATCTCCTTCTCCACATAGAATGAATACAAAAGGTTGTAAGAAGCAAGTAAATGAGGGCTACTCCTTGCTGCTGCTGCTGCTGCTAAGTCGCTTCAGTCGTGTCCGACTCTGTGCGACCCCATAGACGGCAGCCCACCAGGCTCCCCCGTCCCTGGGATTCTCCAGGCAAGAACACTGAAGTGGGTTGCCATTTCCTTCTCCAATGCATGAGAGTGAAAAGTGAAAGGGAAGTCGCTCAGTTGTGTAGGATAAAGAAAGAGAGGGTCACTGATAAACCACTCACTTCTGCCAGTACAGTTTACAGCACAGCACTGCTGAAACTGGACCACTGAAGATGGAATGAGGCTGCTCTCCTGCCGAGTAAGTGAAGAAGAAAATTACTTTTTTAATTCTACCTGGGAGCAATTTAAAAGATACATGAAGAACCAGATGCCAATCCATCTGCCCCATTTCCTTTACTGCAAGTAGTTCACCTAGTAATTATAGTGACTTTGAACTAGCTAAGTTTTCTGAAATTGTTTATTCCTTTTCAAAAATAAGAGTTATAGTAACATCTACTTTTCTATGTCAAATAATTAGATTATATGGCACACAGAGTGCACATTCCTAGTATGTATACATATTACATGAAGTGATGAATTGTTGATTGACTATCTGCTATTAGCTATCAGAGTTAAGGGGAAAAAAAACACTAATACAGTGAGGTAGAACAGGCTTAGATAAGAAACAGAAGATTGGAAGATTAGTTTAAAAGAGGGACTTTAATGTTTGGCCATAGAATTTGAAGTTAAAAGTAAAGAAATGAGAACAAGACAGGAGTGAGGAAGAGTGAATGAACTGTAGCTTCCAAAAGATCATATCCTTGAGATGACTACAAAGGATTTCTACCATCACATCACCAGACTTCATGCAAACACAAAGAAGAAAAAGCTTCAAACAAACTTGTCTATGCTCATAAAAGCACTCCATTTTTCCACTGTCGTCCTAGGTAATACCAGTGTTTTTTTAATTTCTGTAGCCAGAAGATATTTCTGGTATTTAATATACAAATTGCTCTTGGCATAATAAAGGAAAATATTTTTATAAGAAGAGGCACTCTCAAGTGATATTTCATCAAAATCTTAAGATTACAAGTGACATTTTCTTATCAAGAGGAATTTTCCTGCCAAAAAGCTAAATGTATCTGAGTAGATAAAAACTTTTATATAGTGCTTAAGAAATAAGTAGCATATAAATTTAATCTTACCATTAAAAATTTCAGACATGATTTTTTTTAGTAATCTCTAAGGGAAAATTGAACTTTAAAGCCTGTGGGAAAGGGTAGCAGCATGTGGGAAAGAATT
Source organism: Oryx dammah (assembly GCF_014754425.2). Classification (NCBI taxonomy): domain Eukaryota; kingdom Metazoa; phylum Chordata; class Mammalia; order Artiodactyla; family Bovidae; genus Oryx; species Oryx dammah. The sequence continues at coordinate 86,161,179 of NW_024070187.1, read as the reverse complement.
ATTCTAAGATATCAAACTGATATTCAAGTGTAGGAAATGAGAGAACAACAATTTAAAAGAGACTTTTTAAAAATAGAATATTTGAAACAGGCTTTTCTGAAAAATCAGAACTCTCCAAATCATCACAATAGAATAGTAGTTATCATTGTTTTGAGGGTTCCTACTGTGTATAGACATAACTTAGCTCTCTCCAAAAACCCATAAAGGTGACATATTTAGAAGATTTACTCATGTGGAAACTCCATTCAAATAGGCTTTACTTTTTAAATTTTTTTTTATTGAAGTATAGTTGATTTACAATGTTGTATTCCTTTCTGGTATAAAATAATTCAAACAGATATATATGTGTGTGTAAATATATAAATTTATATATATTACTTCTTCTTATTCTTTCCCATTATGTTTTATTATCAACTAGGATTTTATTTTTCCCTAGTTAAGTATATAGAAAGTAACATAAAAAATAAAAGCTATTACATGAAAGATAAGAAGAAGCTATCAAAAAGTACTGTGTTGTAAGTAAAGGTTTATAGGTTTACACAGCATAATGACTTATATAGGCAATTCTAAGAAAACATTTTTGGTTGACCTAAAGGATGCTTTATAACTCTGAATTTATATATGATGATGTATTTTAGCTGGAACAGTACTGAGTCTGATGCAATGACATGTAGAAGTAGACAACACCTCATAAGAGTTTCTCTAGATGAAGCCTCCCAAACTGTCACAGGATACCTGGATATATGTGTCCAGCCCTCTCAGATCATGAAGACCTTATTATAAAATTCAGACTTAAATTGAAGAAAGTAGGGAAAACCACTAGACCATTCAGGTATAACCTAAATCAAATCCCTTACAACTGTACAGAGGCAGTGAAAACAGATTCAAGGGATTAGAACTGATAGAGTGCCTAAAGAACTATGGATGAAGGTTCATGACATTGTACAGGAGGCAGTGATCAAGACCATCCCCAAGAAAAAGAAACACAAAGAGGCAAAACGGCTGTCTGAGGAGGACTTACAAATCACTGAGAAAAGAAGAGAAACTAAAGGCAAAGAAGAAAAGGAAATATATACATATCTTAATTCAGAGTTCCAAAGAATAGCTAAGAGAGATAAGAAAGCCTTCCTCAGTGATCAATGCAAAGAAATAGAGGAAAACAAGAGATGGGGAAAGCTAGAGATCTCTTCAAGAAAATTAGAGATACCAAGGGAAAATTTCATGCAGAGATGGACACAATAAAGTACAGAAACTATATGGACATAACAGAAGCAGAAGATACTAACAAGAGGTGGCAAGAATACAAAGAACAACAATACAAAAAAGGTCTTAATGACCCAGATAACCACGATGGTGTGATCACTCACCTAGAGCCAGACATCCTGGATTGAGAAGTCAAGTGGGCCTTAAGAAGCATCACTATGAAAAAAGCTAGTGGAGGTGATGGAATTGCAGCTGAGCTATTTCAAATCCTAAGGTGAAATAGCTAAAAATTATGCTGTTAAAGTGTTGCACTCAATATGCCAGCAAATTTGGAAAACACAGCAGTGGCCACAGGACTGAAAAAGGTCATTTTCATTCCAATCCCAAAGAAAGGCAATGCCAAAGAATATTCAAACTTCTACACGATTGCACTCATCTCATACACTAGCAAAGTAATGCTCAAAATTCTCCAAGATGGGCTTCAACAATATATGAATCATGAACTTCCAAATGTTCAGTCTGGATTTATAAAAGGCAGAGGAACCAGAGATCAAATTGCCAACATCTGTTGGATCATAGCAAATGCAAGGGAGTTCCAGAAAAACATCTACTTCTGCTTTATTGACTATGCCAAAGCCTTTGACTGTGTAGATCACAACAAATGGTGGAAAATTTTTAAAGCTATGGGAATACCAGACCACCTTACCTGCCTCCTGAGAAATCTGTATGTAGGTCAAGAAGCAACAGTTAGAGCCAGACATGGAAAAAAGGATTGGTTCCAAATTGGGAGAGGATTATGTCAAGGCTATATATTGTCACCCTGCTTATTTAACTTATATGCAGAGGAAATCATATGTAATGTCGGGCTGGATGAAGCACAAGCTTGAATCAAGATTGCAGGGAGAAATATCAACAACCTCACATACGCAGTTGACACCATGCTTATGGCAGAAAGTGAAGAGGAACTACAGAGCCTCTTGATGAAAGAGAAAGAGGACAGTGAAAAAAGTTGGCTTAAAACTCAGCATTCAAAAACTAAGATCATGGCTTCCGGTCCCATCACTTCTTTGCAAATAGATGGGGAAACAGTGGAAACAGTGACAGACTTTATTTTGAGGGGCTCCACTGCAGATGGTGACTGCAGCTATGAAATTAAAAGATGCTTGCTCCTTGGAAGAAAAGCTATGACAAACCTAGCCAGCATATTAAAAAGCAGAGACATTACTTTTCTGACAAACATCCATATAATCAAAGCTATGGTTTTTCCAGTAGTCATGTATGAATGTGAGAGTTGGACCTTATAAAGAAACCTGAGCACTGAAGAATTGATGCTTTTGAACTGTGCTGTTGGAGAAGACTCTTGTGAGTCCCTTGGACTTCAAGGAGACTCAACCAGTCAATCCCAAAGATAATCAACCCTGAATACTCACTGTAATGACTGATGCTGAAACTCCAAAACTTTGACCACCTGATGCAAAGAACTGACACATTGGAAAAGAACCTGATACTGGGAAAGATTGAAGGCAGGAGGAAAAGGGGACACCAGAGGATGAGATGGTTGGATGACATCACCAACTTGATGGACATGAGTTTGAGCAAGTTCTGGGAGTTGGTGGTGGACAGGGAAGCCTGTATGCTGTAGTTCATGGGTTCACAGAGAGTCAGTCATGACTGAGTGACTGAACTGATCTGAGCCCTCAGTCATCATTCCATCAGAAATCAAAAGCTCTATGCAAAAGAACTTGAATCTTGTCAACAAATTGGTTTCAGATATGTACAGACATGACTTAAGAACTCTTTAAAGGGTATGTGATTAGGAGCTCAGTTGCAGAGAGACCCAGTTAGGGCATTGTATTGAAGACTCTCACTCCTCTAAAAGCACTTAGTGAGGGAAAAAAAAAAATCACTAGAAGACCTGTCTCTACTGTAACTTCCTCAGCAACAAAAGGCTAACAAAGAAAAGGGGATCCTGGTACAGCTTAAGGAGAAGATGAACCCTAAATATAAACAGAAGTTGGAAGGAAACTCTAGGTAGCAGGACCAGACACAAATAAGTGTATCTGAGAGTAAAAGGGGTCAAGGATAACAGCAAGACAGCAGCGAGGATGTCAGCATACCTAAGTGAATCAAAAGATTTGTGTAAAACTCTGGACAGAGGCTCAGATTCTGTGTGTCACCACCTTCTGTACACTAGGGAACTTTTATTTATTTATTTATTTATTGTCTATTACATTTTAAAATATAAATTTATTTATTTTAATTGGAGGCTAATTACTTTACAATATTGTATTGGTTTTGCCTTACATCAACATGAATCTGCCACAGGTATACATGTGTTCCCCATCCTGAACCCCCCTTCCACCTCCCTCCCCATACCATCCCTCTGGGTCATCCCAGTGCACCAGTCCCAAGCATCCAATATCATGCATCGAACCTGAACTGGCGATTCATTTCATGTATATTACACGTTTCAAAGCCATTCTCCCAAATCATCCCACCCTCTCCCTCTCCCACAGAGCCCAAAAAAGTGTTCTATACATCTGTGTCTCTTTTGCTGTCTCGCATACAGGGTTATCCTTATCATCTTTCTAAATTCCATATATATGTGTTAGTATACTGTATTGGTGTTTTTCTTTCTGGCTTACTTCACTCTGTATAATCAGCTCCAGTTTCACCCACCTCATTAGAACTGATTCAAATGTATTCTTTTTAATGGCTGAGTAATACTCCATTGTGTACCACAGCCTTCTTGTCCATTCATCTGCTGATGGACATCTATGTTGCTTCCATTTCCTGGCTATTATAAACAGTGCTGCGATGAACACTGGGGTACTTTTAGAATAGAATTAAGATTCTTCCAGTTGGCAAGGGAAATTTTTTCTTTCATTGGCTCCATTGGCCAGTTAATAAAGTGTCCTCAGTGAGGATCTACAAATTGGTCCATCCTGGGAGACGTTTGGGATAGGAATATAAGCACTCCTAGAGATTCTAGAAATATATTTGGGAAAACAAAAGTTCTGGAGAACGTGAAATAATGTAGTCAAACCCATTTGGCATTACTACATTAAGTACAAACTCACTCAATTGATTCAATTATACCAAGCAGACAAAATGCCATAAATTTTTAAATTTGTGAAATTCAATTCAGCAAATATTTGTTGATATCTAAGTGAAAATCATTAGTGTCCAATGAATTAAGGATAAATAAGACTTCTACCCTCTAGATACTTATATTTTAGGATAAGAAATAGACAAGTAATAAACACACAAAAAATATATGAACAGCTATAATAGAAATGTTGATATACTGTTATATCCCCAGTTTGCATTATTCCATCCTTTGTGCTTTATAAGAGAAGATTCAACCCAAACTGGCATCTGAGAAAAAGAAAAGTAAAATTTCAACAAATGGAGAAAGAAACAGGTTATTCCATGGAAACGGGAAACAAAATACTCAAAGACATGGTAGCACAAAGACTGTCCAGCCAAAAGATGGGCAGTCCAGATGGAAGTGGCAAACTTTGACAGGTAAACTAGGATTGGATTAGATTCTGAAGAGTACCAGATTGCCTGAGATTTTCAATTTGTCTTTCTATGATGGTAAAAGTGAGGTTGCTTCACCGAGAGAATGGTTTGATTATATTTTTGTGTGCTTTAAAAAATAACATGGATATATTAACATTTGTGTTAAATGTGTGTGTGTGTATGGATGGATATACACATACCTGTTAACTGAGCACCTAATCACCGGAATCTTTACAGGAATCATCCTAATAGGTGTTCAATAAACAACTGGTGCCAATGTTAGTGGTATATTTCCTGTGGTGTTTTCTTTTTCTTTTTTTGGTGTTGTTAATATTCAGTGCTGTTTGATTACTTTTATAATAAAATGTATTATTATGTGTTCTTTTTACTAAGATAATAAAACTATTTAAAAATTAAAACAACAGTGTGACTATTGTGAAGAACATATTTATAGAAGACAAGTAAAATTCAGGGAGACCAGTTAGGAAGCTAGCCATCTAGACAAGAGATAATAATCTCAACCAGGAGAATAAGACTGGTCATCAAAAGGTGAATTCCTGCAGGGGGGAAAGCAATTGGACTTGATAACTAGATGTGAAAGACGAAGAGGGAAGAATCAAGGGCTCAGGTAAAAGAACCCTCCAGGGAATAGAGTAAGAAAACCAACAGAAGAGATATTCTAAAAGAAGTCAATGTTTACTCAGATTGTAAAGTTTGAGAAATTGAGACCAAACTGAGAAGGAAATTAACTTCAAGAGGGTGTTTTTACCAATGGTGAGAAGAGAAGTTATATTGTGTTTGAGTGGTGAATGAATAGGTGTTGCACAGAGACTTGGACTAGAAGCTACTTTTTTATAGAGTGTGTAGTTAAGCAAACTAAGATTAGATAATAATTGGAGCTAAAATCAGGGTAAAGAAACGTGTCAATTTAGAATGAGAAAGGTTAAGCATTTGTAAAGAGTAGGGAAATCCAAAGTACAGACAGGAAATTGATGAAACCATTTTCCAGAAAAAGCAGGAGAAGATGGGTGCAAGGGGAAAAAAAACTCAGTTGGCTTTGAAAAATATTTTCTCCACAGAGAAAAAAACAGTGCTGAAGGACGTTATGGGTACATCCTGAGGCAGATGTTGTGGTTTCAAGATCAGTCATTAAGAACGATGATGTGGGATGTGCTTGGGTTTGGAGGTGAGTGGTACATTTTTTAATAACATAAACAAAATGATATGAAAAATGAAGGCAACTATGATTAAGAAAAATATTGTCCCAGTAATACTGAGATCTTAACTGAAACGAGACAGGAGATTGGGATAACCTAGAAGCAGCTGGGAAGATGAAGAAAGCTTACTCCTCCTTCAGTCAGGAGATCTGGGCCCCAACTCAGAGGGGTAGGCAGAAGTGCCGCTCTTTACATAAAATCACTATCTAAATGCCTACGGACATTTTTCTTAATAACTCTTCATGCTTCTTCTTATTATTTTCTTGTGCTTGAGGAATGAACTATACTGAAAAGATTGAAGTGCTTTGAGTACACAGTCAGTAATAAAAGTATCTGTACTCCATAGGCAATATTTTCAGATACATCACTTGAAAAGTACAAAATCAAATCTCATTCACTACATGAATTTAGAAAGAAATAGCATACTGTTTGGTGATGTCCCAGCATCACTTTTAAGTACTGACTATAAATATATTGATACCAAGCGTAACAAAATAACAATTCTTTACTATCAAAAAAATAAAAACAAAAAACCTGAACTTTTGTATTGCCACTACAGACTCAGTATGTCAAGTTTGAAATAATTAGATGGAATCAGTTTTCTTAATCCAAAAGAGAAATGTGCGTGATTGTTGATTCTTTCCTTTAGTCATCAAATTGTAACTCTCACTTCAATGCACTGCTTAGTAGCACCTCTGTGGGAAGGTCTGATAGAAATAAGCAGAAGGACATAAAGTCAGTCACTTCCACAAAAGGATGTGTAAATCTGGGTGTGAATAAGAAACTGAATTCAGGAGCTAAACTTGTTGAATAATAATCTAGGAATTGTTCTGTGGGGGATTAAAAAATAAAAGAAGCCACAAGAATATTATGTTTATGGTATTCTGCTCTGGAATCTAAAGTATTGGCCCCCAAAACTGTTTATCTCCCTCCTGAGTCAGCTTGCCTCTGGATTTGGCAGGAAGAGAAATGGAAGTAGAGCTGACCTAGGAGTTAGGACCTCAAAATTCTGATCTTTGCATCATCACTATCTGAGTGGCTTTTAGTGAATTAAAAATTTCCTGACACTGGTTTTCATGTGTTGCTTCCGCACATCTGTATGAAGTGAATGAGACAAGTAAAACATTATTTTATACAAAACACACTTTAACTCTTTCAAATAAGTAGCAACAAATCCTGTTAAGTGTGTATTGCCACTCTGGTCCATAATCCTAATTGAGAAAATGAAGAAAATTGCCCCAGATCACCCCTTACACGTTACTTTATGCCTTAGCAATATGATCTTTGCAATTCATCTAACATATATTGAGCATTTGTTCTATACTGTATTCTATATGAAACAACGTATGAATTCCCCAGCACAGAGGTGACAGTAAAACTTCCTTTCTCCACCCACCTAAATATATACCCAACTAGCCATAATACAAATGGAATGTGGGTAGATTTCTAATAACAACAGAATAAGCAAAGAGTGGGAGGATAAAAAGGGACACATATGTGAATGATAAGAATGAGGAAAGGTTTTGAATACTCAGTTGAACATCCCCAAGTAAAAATGCAGGAAAAGACATTGCAGGAAGAAGGACCCATACAATCAAAAAAGCAAATGTAGAGAGGAAGGAGTAATGTGGAGAGAGGGGAGTTGGTAATAACAAATACTTCTTTAACTCCTAACCATGTTTGGGGCATTGCTCTTTAGCCTCCCATCAAGAAAATGAGACACATGGGAAGATGGTGAAATCAAATACTAGAAATCACTTAATGTCTTATGCAGTTTAAATTTTTTACTGTATGAGAACAGTGAGTTGCTTTTGATGAGAATGGTGACATAAAACAATTGTGCTTTAGGACAGAGCTTGTTACCAAATGCAAATTCATGTGCCCACACAATGAGGTCAAACATACCAAAAAATCAGATCGTGGCACAGAGAAAGGTTTATTGCATGGCCATGCAAGTAGTTGGGGGTCTCATGCCAAAAAATGCCAAACTCCCCAAAGGCTTTCAGCAAAGCATTTTTAAAGGCCAGCTGAGGGAGGGGGTTACAGGGTATTTGATCAGCTGGTACACAAATCTCTGGTTGCTTAGTGGTGAAGTAACAGGATGGTGTCACAGGGGTTAGTGTTATCCATCCTTAAGCTTTAGGAGGCCTGGGATTTATGTGCTCATGGCTAATGGTCACCAAGTAGTTCTTTCATTCGGTGCTAGGGAGCGGGGAGATGGCATTTCACGTCTGTGAAACAACTCAGAAATTGTGTGCGTCAGACCCTGTTATATAGGTACTTTAGAGAGGAGCTAAAGCAGAAGATATAGGGGAAGGGCCAACCCTGGGAAAGCCTCATAGGGTCCTACTTGGTTACAAGCTCATCTTGCAGATACAAAAACTGATCAAGGGTTATTTTATTAGATTGTGAAGGAAGAAGACCAAATAAGGACTTTTGACCTTGGTTTTCCAAATGAAATATTTGGACCAGAAAATATCAAAGGTCTCTGTAGCAACACAATACAATACTTAGAATCTGGAAAGAGAAAAGAGGGGAGAAGGGGCCTCCTCTGGTAAGGTAGATGCTATAGCATCTCTAAGGTGATTTAGTGATCTCACTCCAGTCCTCTCTCCCCAACCTTATATCTATTATGCCTCTCATTCAAAATTTCCCAATATTGTTTATGACTTTTCTGGGTGAAGAACCTTATCTGGCAGGTCCTTTCAAAATTTCAAGACTCAGTCATCTGTTCATGTCCAGACTTACAGCTTTTGTTAGAAATAAAGAATAAAAGTACATGTACAACCCCTTCTCCTGCAGTATTACGTGGCATATCAGTGTTCTCCCACTTCCCCAGTGTGAGAGTGTGCACTGAGATCTTCATGTATCTGACCTTCTAACTGCAAATATTTGTCTCATAAAATCTCATGTATACAAATATGGAGAAGGGCAATTAGAAATATCTAGTAAAATGAGAGTAAAAACAAGTCTGAAAGTTGGATGGAAACAGAGCTAAGAGTCAATGATTAGTATAACTATCAAGTGCCTTAAATGCCTTTTGAAAAACCTATTTGAACATCAATGTCCATAAGATATGTCTGATTTGAAGAAGCATAAGGCAATGGCACCCCACTCCGTCTTACTTGGAAAATCCCATGGATGGAGGAGCCTGGTGGGCTGCAGTCCATGGGATCGCAAAGTCGAACACGACTAAGCAACTTCACTTTCACTTTTGACTCTCATGCATTGGGGAAGGAAATGGCAACCCACTCCAGTGTTCTTCCCTGGAAAATCCCAGGGACAGAAGAGCCTGGTGGGCTGCCATCTCTGGGGTCGCACAGAGTCGGACATGACCAAAGCAACTTAGCAGCAGCAGCAGCAGCAGTCCCAGACAACAGAGGGTGGTTCATCATTCCAGGTCATGTTGATTCTGAATTACCAAGTAGCTAAGCTTATGTATCACATCACGTGCCAGAGTTATTTGGCCTACTGAGTATTATATCTTCCAACCTACAATTATATGTTATGAACTTTTCCACTTAATTGTAATAATGTGATTTTTGACGCAGCTAATTCTGACATAGGTGGTCACTAAAGGGATATCTTATAGAAATGGGCATAAAAGGATAAATAGAAAAATATAGTACATCATATCTTTTACAGAGTCGGTAATCAGTAAAATTTATTTTTTGCTACTACTACTAGGTTCATAGTGGTAGTTGTATGTCATTTTTTTCTGGTATGAAGGTACCAACTTAATTGGAATTAAATGTTAGGAAAAATAAGTTTACATCTTGATTTATTACGGGAATTTAAGATATTTTTCTTTGGTGAGTAGTTAAAACTAACTTAATCAATAAATAGGCCATTTCCCTTCATTACCACTTGGTCCAATGCCCTGAGATGCTCTTCCCACTTTAAATAAGTAATCCCAAAAAAGATCACCAGGGAAGAAAAGCTCAGACCTCGGCTAAGCTATTGCTTTCAGATTTAGAACAAAGCATCTCCAAGTTAGCCCTATTTACAGCCTTAATTGCTGCCCTCTTTGCTCCAGATAGTGCAAGTCTGCTCTGTTACCAGAGTGACACTGTGCTTATGGAAAAGAAATCAGAGGCAATAATTGATCTTTATGAGAAATAAGACAGGGATAAAGGGTGCTCAAGCTAGTACTTATGATAGCACCAGGTAATTAGAAAGAACCTCTGGAGATGATGACTCAGTCAGTTCAGTTCAGTTCAGTCACTCAGTCGTGTCCGACTCTTTGTGACCCCATGAATCGCAGCACGCCAGGCCTCCCTGTCCATCACCAACTCCCGGAGTTCACTTAGACTCACGTCCATCGAGTCCGTGATGCCATCCAGCCATCTCATCTTCTGTCGTCCCCTTCTCCTCCTGCCCCCAATCCCTCCCAGCATCAGAGTCTTTTTCAATGAGTCAACTCTTCGCATGAGGTGGCCAAAGTACTGGAGTTTCAGCTTTAGCATCATTCCTTCCAAAGAAATCCCAGGGCTGATCTCCTTCAGAATGGACTGGTTGGATCTCCTTGCAGTCCAAGGGACTCTCAAGAGTCTTCTCCAAAACCACAGTTCAAAAGCATCAATTCTTCGGTGCTCAGCCTTCTTCACAGTCCAACTCTCACATTCATACACGACTGCTGGAAAAACCATAGCCTTGACTAGACGGACCTTAGTCGGCAAAGTAATGTCTCTGCTTTTGAATATGCAATCTAGGTTGGTCATAACTTTTCTTCCAAGGAGTAAGCGTCTTTTAATTTCATGGCTGCAGTCACCATCTGCAGTGATTTTGGAGCCCAAAAAAATAAAGTCTGACACTGTTTCCACTGTTCAATGACTAGATGCAGGCATTATTTAGTGGGTTTTTTCTGACTTATGTTTGAGGGGATGCTGTGATGACTAAGCACTCTCCTCTCTGGTACACTTAGTCTGCAGCCTAACACAATTAATGACTTAAGCCAAAACTGTATCAACTAGAAAACTCAGAATTCCAAACTAACACTTCAAATAACTGTAAGTCAGTTGTAGTTCAATAACTGTACTTCTGTTTAATACCAAAATTGGTCTTCAAGCAACTGGTATAATTCAAGAGATATTATCAATGCTAAACAAGCTTTTTTTTAAAAAAAATTGCAATTAGCAATTGATTTCTTTTAGAAAATATTTTATCCTATTGTGGAGGGAACACATAACATGAGATATACCCCCTTACATTCCTGCTGAGAGAAAAAAAAAATAAAAAAGAATACATACTGTATGATTCCACTTATGTACAGCTCTCGAAAATGCAAAATAACCTATAGCTGCAGACAGCAGATCAGTAATAGCTTGGAATGGGAAGAGTGACATTTCTAGGAAACTTTTGTGGGTAATTCTGAAAGCGATGGGAATACCAGACCATCTGATCTGCCTCTTGAGAAACTTGTATGCAGGTCAGGAAGCAACAATTAGAACTGGACATGGAACAACAGATTGCTTCCAAATAGGAAAAGGAGTACATCAAGGCTGTACATTGTCATGGTGCTTATTTACCTTATATGCAGAGTACATCATGAGAAACACTGGGCTGGAGGAAGCACAAGCTGGAATCAAGATTGCCAGGAGAAATATCAATAACCTCAGATATGCAGATGACACCACCCTCTTATGGCAGAAAGTGATAAAGAACTAGAGTCTCTTGATGAAAGTGAAAGAGGAGAGTGAAAAAGTTGGCTTAAAGCTCAACATTCAGAAAACTAAGATCATGGCATCTGGTCCCATCACTTCATGGGAAATAGATGGGGAAACAGTGGAAACAGTGGCTGACTTTGTTTTTCTGGGCTCCAAAATCACTGCAGATGGTGATTTCAGCCATGAAATTAAAAGATGCTTACCCCTTGGAAGGAAAGTTATGACCAACCTAGACAGCTTATTAAAAAGCAGAGACATTATTTTTTTCAACAAAGCTCTGTCTAGTCAAGGCTATGGTTTTTTCAGTGGTCATGTATGGGTGTGAGAGTTGGCCTATAAAGAAAGCTGAGCACTGAAGAATTGATGTTTTTTTACTGTGGTGTTGGAAAAGACTCTTGAGAGTCCCTTGGACTGCAAGGAGATCCAACCAGTCCATCCTAAAGCAGATAAGTCCTGGGTGTTCATCGGAAGGACTGATGCTGAAGCTGAAACTCCATATTTTGGCCACCTGATCCGAAGAGCTGACTCATTTGAAAAACCCTTGATGCTGGGAAAGATTGAAGGCAGGAGGAGAAGGTGACGACAGAGGTTGAGATGGTTGGATGGTATCACCGACTCAATGGACATGGATTTAGGTGGACTCTGGGAGTTGGTGACAAACAGAGAGGCCTGGCGTGCTACAGTTCATGGGCTCACAAAGAGTCAGACACGACTGGGTGACTGAACAAACTGAAATGAACTTTGTGGATAATGGATATGTCCGTTGTCTAGACTGTGGTAATGATTTTGTTAAAAAAGTGCTGTAGTGCTCATGGCAAAAATTTCTCTCAAACCTGCCAAAACCTGCCCATTCCATACCTGTAATATTACCCAAGTTTTTACTGGATTTGTTCAATAATAATGTTTAATGTGTATAAGATGTTTCATAATTTATACTTCCACACATTCAGTCCCTAATTATTACACATGCCTACAAATAAAAGTAGCTATTTTAACCATAAAATTTATCCTTCAGAAAAGTATCAGATTATATATTTGAAACTTTGTAATCTAATATGCTTTGCATATGTTGTGTTCTGTCGCTCAGTCATGCCTGACTCTTTGTGACCCTATGGATGTAGTCTGCCTGGCTTCTCTGTCTATGGGATTCTCCAGGCAGGAATATTGGAGTGGGTTGCCATGCCCTCCTCCAGGAGATCTCTCAACTCAGGAATCAAACCTGTGTCTCCTGCACTTGCTGCGTTGTACATTCTTTACCACTGAGCCACCAGGAAAAGTCAAAATAAAATAATAAATAAAACTAATTCTTTTTCAAAATTCTAAGGCAGTAACAGGCTTGACACAAGAAATAAGAAAGGAGGTATAGACACTCAATTACCTATTTTAAATAAAACGGTTCAATAACTCTTGCCTGAAGTTACCTCTGTCACTAGTAGGTTTAGATACCTACTACAACACCTAAGGGAAAGACATTTAATTCAAATAAAAAAATTATTGGTGAAAGAATAATTTAAATAATTGTAATGTTACTGTAAGTCAACATTTTCAAGCTTACTAGACAGCAATATGGAGAAGGCAGTGGCACCCCACTCCAGTACTCTTGCCTGGAAAATCCCATGGATGGAGGAGCCTGGTAGGCTGCAGTCCATGCTAAGGGTCGGACATGACTGAGAGACTTCCCTTTCAATTTTCACTTTCATGCATTGGAGAAGGAAATGGCAACTCACTCCAGTGTTTTTGCCTGGAGAATCCCAGGGACAGGGGAGCCTGGTGGGCTTCCGTCTATGGGGTTGCACAGAGTCGGACATGACTGAAGTGACTTAGAAGCAGCAGCAGACAGCAATATAGAAAATTAAAAATATATGCCTTATAGTATATCAGTAAATATTTAAAAACTAATTTTACCTAATGGCTTATATAAATGTATAATGTTATTTAAATTTATATGTGTTTTGTATTATGCATAAACTTATAATAATATACTTATTTTATATATTTTTATAATAGTGTATAAAATTTCCAATGACAGCATTATACATGGTTTAAAAGAGTATAGATATCAAATTATTTGAACAGAAATTGTAATTAAGTCTGGAAAAGAATGTTAGATAACTCAAAAGTGAGTTCTAGTGAAGAAAAAAAAACAGTTTTATACTTGGAAGAAATGGATTGAATAAAATTTTTACATGAGAAAATAATTCCCATGTCAATTTAATTTTATAGCTTATTATTTTAAATACATGAAATAAATCTAAGTATCATTACTAGATTTCTGACTAACTCGTTTACATCACTACAAGTTTATATATGCAAATAGATGAATAGGAAATCACTTTGTTTGGACATATATGGGTATTTGTGAATATTTGTCCAATGTGTCTTTTTTTGTTAAATTAGTTTATTTATTTTAATTGGAGTATCTTTTCAACAAAAGAGTAAGATTATCAATGGAGGCATATCTGTTTTATTAAGATACCATATCCCAATTTCAGTCACAGTGCCTGACACTTACTGGGTCCTTCTTAAATGTTAGTTGACTGAAGTACAAAGTTCATAATATATTTAATATCAGAGCAGATTAACTGCCCACATTTTACAGATTAAGACATAGGAGCTGTTTAGTTTAAATCACTTACCAGCAATTTTGAGGCTAGAATGAGGCAAACCTATTAAAACTTAGAGCTTAACATTGGTTGACCTATTTCCACTCAACAGTGTGGTCTTGCTAGTGGCATTTGAAAAATGCAATTGATAGCATGTGTTTTCTAATTCCTTCCAATTTGGTAAAACATAATTGTAGCTACAATATTCTAACATGGGTTAAAATTTTGAATGATCTTATAAATTAGAACAGAAAATTAATTTAATAATAGAGCTATTATTCATTTCATAACAGACCACAGTTCCACTTCTGGTCCACTAAACCTGCCTGGTGGTGCTTGTTTTCTTTCATTTAGTAAAAACTATTAGAAGAAAGGCTGTTTTCATCTCCTTGTAAAATAGTTCCTTTCCAAAAGACTAGAGGAAGGGAAGATGGTTTTATGGATTGAATGTTTGTGTCACTTTCCAAAATTCACATTTTGGAACCTCCAGACATTGGACTGTAGCCTGCCAGGCTCCTCTGTCCATGGAATTCTCCAGGCCAGAATATTCGAGTGGGTAGCCATTCCCTTTTCCAGAGAATCTTCCCAACCCAGTGGTCAAACCCAGGTCTCCTGAATTGCAGGAGGATTCTTCACCATCTGAGCCATTGTGAAAGCCCTCAAAGTTCCACTTCTGGTCCACTAAACATGCGTGGTAGTGTTTGATTTCTTTCGTTTAGTAAATCTATTAGAAGAAAGGCTCTTTTCATCTCTTTGTTGAATAGTTTCTTTCCAAAAGACTAGGGGAAGGGAAGATGGGGTTATGGACTGAATGTTTTTGTTGCTTTCCAAAATTCATATTTTGGAACCTCCAGATCTGGTAAAGAATCTGTCTGCAATGCAGGAGACATGGATTCAATTGCTGGATCTGGAAGATGCCCTGGAGAAGGAAATGGCAACCCACTCCAGTATTCCTGCCTGGAGAATACCATGGACAGAGGAGCCTGACAAGCTACAGTCCGTGGAGTCCCAAGAGTTGGACACAACATATCGACTACACCACCACAGGTGATAGTATTTGGAGGTGGAACTTCTGGGAGGTGATTAGGTTTAGAAGTCATAAGGGTTGGGTCCCCATGATGGGATTGGGTTGTCTTAAAGCTCAACATTCAGAAAACTAAGATCATGGCATCTGGTCCTATCACTTCATGGCAAATAGATGGGAAAACAGTGGAAACAGTGACAGACTTTATTTTGGGGGGCTCCAAAATCACTGCAGATGGTGATTGCAGCCATGAAATTAAAAGACGCTTGCTCCTTGGAAGAAAAGCTATGACTGACCTAGACAGCATATTAAAAAGCAGAGACATTACTTTGCTAACAAAGGTCAGTCTAGTCAAAGCTATGGTTTTTCCAGTAGTCATGTATGGATATGAGAGTCAGACTATAAAGAAAGCTGAGTGTGGAAGAATTGATGCTTTTGAACTGTGGTGTTGGAGAAGACCCTTGAGAGTCCCTTGGACTGCAGGAAGATCCAACCAGTTAATCCTAAAGGAAATAAATCCTGAATATTCATTGGAAGGACTGATGCTGAAGCTGAAACTCCAATACTTTGGCCACCTGATGCGAAGAACTGACTCATTGGAAAAGACCCTGATGCTGGGAAAGATTGAAGGTGGGAGGAGAAGGGGATGACAGAGGATGAGACGGTTGGGATGGCATCACCGACTCAATGGACATGAGTTCAAGTAAACCCCGGGAGTTGGTGATGGACAGGGAAGCCTGGCGAGCTTCGGTTCATGGGGTCACAAAGAGTCGGACATGACTGAGCAACTGAACTGAATTAAACTGATGGGATTGGTGTCCTTATACAAAGAGAGTACTAGAATACATGCACACAACCCTCTCTGTCATGTGAGTATATACTAAATAAGGAGCCATCTGCAAGCCAGAAAGATAGTTCTCACCAGAATTTGAACCCTACTGGACCTTGATCTTGGACTTTACAGCCTCTAGAACTATGAAAAAATGCATTTTTGTTGTTTAGGCTGCTGGCTGAGCTAATACAGGTGGGAAAAAGGATTCTTAGAGAATTGCATATTATAAACATGGTTTTGTTTCTTTGCATTTATACTTCTGCTCAAAGTCATTATTTTTTTTTCTTAATGTGTTTTTGTCATTGTATCATTTTAAACCTACACGATTCTCCAATTTTGTATTTTAACAGATTGCTGAACATTTTAATCTGAGTATCCTCGTGGCACCCCTTTGGGTTTGAAATGAATAAAGGAATAACCCTAGTTTCCTTTCCTTCCAGACGGACAAGGTTGATTGTTTTCTAAAACATTAAAGATAATTACATTGTGGGAAATGATCAGCTGCTCTATATTTCTACTGAAATTTTAAGAAGAGTAACAGAATTATACTGTGACATAATATTCAGTCAACTCGAACAGCATGGGTTTGAACTGCATGGGTCCATTTGAAAATGAATATGTGCTACAGTACTACACCACCTGAGGTTGACTGATTCCACAGATTATGAAACTGGAGGGCAAGATGAAGTATACTTGGACTTTTGACTGTGCAGAGGGTCAGCGCCCCTAACATCAGAGTTGCTCAAACTATATTTAGACAGATATTTTAAAAGTAATTTTAAAATTTTATGAAAGTAAAATTTTTAAAGCAAGAGGTGAAAAAATTTGAGAGGGGAGGATTCTTTATTGTAAATCTCTATGATTACTATACATCAAGGCTCTCAAATAATTTAGATGAAAACTATTGGAGGGCTAGGAGGAATAAACATACTTATTTCCTCATACCAAATAAGTAGTCATGTAGTATTGGGAGCCATCAGGGAAGCCTAAGTAATATATCACTCATTCTTAAAGAAAAAAATTTGCAAATTTAGTGAAATCACAAATTTTATGTATATTTGATTTTTAAAACTTTGAGCTCATTTTATTTTAAAAAAATCATTTATTCTGTTAGTAGTTTGGAAAAGTATTTTTTAAATTCAATACAAGTTTTTTTCTCTACCTTTTAATAAACAGAATACCATACAATGATGTGTGCATTCTAGACCATATATGGGCAGCAGAATGGAGATATTTGAGGCCATGCCATTTCTTACAATATATAGTCAATTCACTATTTGCTCACCCACTTACTCCCAGCTCTTTTTAAAGACTTTAGCCTTATGGCATGAGTATTATTTTCTCTCTTGCATCTATGGGAACTCTCAGAATAAGAACAGTAGTAACAATCATATCATCAGCTGCTAATATTTATTGAGGATTTACACAGCCTAGACACTAAGAACTACCTCATTCTATCCTCACAACATCCCCATAGTAAATATTATTATAATAGTTCCATTACTAAGTTTATATGGCTAATAAGTGAAGAAGCCATTTATATCCAGGGCTACCTTACTCAGAAGTAATATGCTTAACCACACTGCTGTGTTGCCCTTTCAATAAGGTCATGAGTAAACATCAACTGCAGCAAAACAGCACCACAGTCTACGGATTAGCAAACCTAGAAAGTATACAACCTGATACTGAACATGGAATAAAAGGAATAAAAAATTGATACACAAATATCTGGAAATATGGACAAACCTCTTCAGCAGCAATGGATACCTTCTATATCAGTTTAGAATTTACCTGGATATGATTAACAGGTCAATTTTTGACTCAAACCCAAACTGACTTCATTGCTGTGTAGATTAGAGAATATATCTTGAATTCCTCTTTAAAGTACTAAAGTTTTATAAATCATTTTACTTTCAAAGGAAACAAACTAGTCATATAATGAAAATGTCTTAGACTTTAATCCTAGACATGTAAATATCTACAAATTAGCTACATACTCATAGACATGTTCCAGTGCCAGCTCTGTTTACCATCCTTTCATATATGCACACTCTTTATTTTTTTAATCTTCCAAAGATGCACAACAATAGAACATGAAATTTCAAATAAAGCAATTGGATAAACTTTGTGTTTAACAGATTCAGTCTTATGATACAAAAGTATTGCTTGTTAACAAGTTCAGTGAGCATGTAAGAAGTTATCTGCAACAATTTCTTAGAACTTTCTTAAACTGCTTAAAATGATCTGAGTATAAATCAAATTTTAATTTAATGGGGAATAAAGGGGCAAAAAATATACAGCATTGTTCAGATACCTTATCAATAATTTTGTGTTTATTTGCATATTAAGGCTTTAAGTTCAGTTCAGTTCAGTTGCTCAGTCGTGTCCGACTCTTTGCGACCCCATGAATTGCAGCACGCCAGGCCTCCCTGTCCATTATGAACTGCTGGAGTTCATGCAAACTCACGTCCATCAAGTCGGTGATGCCATACAGCCATCTCATCCTCTGTCGTCCCCTTCTCCTCTTGCCCCCAATCCCTCCCAACATCAGAGTCTTTTCCAATGAGTCAACTCTTCACATGAGGTGGCCAAAGTACTGGAGTTTCAGCTTTAGCATCATTCCTTCCAAAGAACACCCAGGACTCTCAGGACTGATCTCCTTTAGAATGGACTGGTGTCCAAGGGACTCTCAAGAGTCTTCTACAACACCACAGTTCAAAAGCATCAATTCTTCAGCGCTCAGCTTTCTTCACACTCCAACTCTCACATCCATACATGACTACTGGAAAAACCATAGCCTTGACTAGATGGAACTTTGTTGGCAGAGTAATGTCTCTGCTTTTGAATATGCGGATCATAACTTTTCTTCCAAGGAGTAAGCGTCTTTTAATTTCATAGCTGCAGTCACCATCTGCAGTGATTTTGGAGCCCCAAAAAATAAAGTCTGATACTGTTTCCACTGTTTCCCCATCTATTTCCCATGAAGTGATGGGACCAGATGCCATGATCTTCATTTTCTGAATGTTGAGCTTTAAGGCTTTGGATGTTGTTAAATAAGACAGAAAAGAAAGTTACTCACTTGTCAAAGGCTCAGATAGGAGGGACCTAAGAGTACTGCCCCAATTCAAAGAATTCATAGGGTCATCTATATCCTTGATGAAATATGGCAAGTCATGTTATTCATCCAAAGTCTTATTTTAGTTCACGTCCTTAAGCAGAGAAGACCTCACCCTCTGACGTCAATACCCATAAGACCATGCACCTCCCTTCAGACCAGATATATATGTTTTCTTCTAAACCAGCCATTTTCTGAGCCCAAGTTCAAAACATCACAAGTTTACATCTTTCTCAAGCATCCAACAGTGCAACAGTGTCTTCCATGGAGCCATTACATTCAGTTGTATCATAATCCCTTAATTTAGTACCAAAGAGGCCTTTCCAATCAACTCAACACACTCAATCCATCTGCCATTCTAAGATTTCAAGTTGAAGGGGATCTTTCTGCTTAATTCCTCCAAAGGCCAAAAGTTGATAAATTTCCCAAAGTTGGATTTAAGTCATTAATTCTTAAATTATTCCCTGGAGAATTCCCATGATTCTTGGCATATTTCAAAGGTGAAATAGTAACAGTAATAATAGTAATAAACTTGTGCTGGTCCTCTTCGCTTCTTTGTGTAGTTCATCTCACCAATGAGAGTCCTCAACTTGTTTTCATTTTGAACCCACTTACCTCCCACAGAAAGTCCCTGAATTGGCCACCGAATATATCTCATGTCCTGAGACGATTTAGATGGGTAGTTTTCAATATTTTAGTGTTTTCGAGGTATTGAAAGTGTTTCCTGGAGGTAACTCAGGAACAGCAAAAAAGAAAATACAGTAGAGGATTTTTATGCTCTTCATTCTATATTGAGCCAAAAAAAGTGCCACTCTTCTGCATATATCAAGTTTTCATTTAAGACTATGGCCAAAGAGAGAATAGCTGAAGAAAATGTTGAAGCCATGGTTTTAGACAATAGGTATCCTGGAATTAAGCCATCAAAGGAATTGTTTATTTGGTCCAAGTTGCCAAGTAAAGCTAGGTTTCAGGGGAAGACAAATATTATGGTGTATTTCCTCATAATATTTATGTCTCAGATATATATAAATAGGTTTAATGTAGAACCAATGATACTTTCCTTATATACTTGTTGATTTTCCAAAATATACCTTGAAAGTAAGTTAGTCACAGTCATGCCTCACTCTTTCAGATCCCACGGACTGTAGCCTGCCTGGCTCCTTGGTCCATGGAATTCTCCAGGCAAAGAATACTGGAGTGGGTTGCCATTTCCTTCCTCAGGAGAATCTTCTTGACCCTGGATTCAAACCAGGTCTCCTGCATTGCAGGCAGTTTCCTGACCAACTGAGCCATTACCTTAGGGAAATAAAAACCAACACAAAACCATAACTAGTAGGCATTTCATTTTATCGCTTTCTTAACATAGTATGACAATTAATGCCTCATTTAACTTAATAAGGTTTTATAGTGAGGGTGGACTTTCAGAATTACTACTCAAAAAACAAGTCATGCCATGGTTGATTCAATCTATTATCTTTTTTCCCCCTCTGAAGAAGGTTAAAATGGATAACTTTCATGTCATATGGTCCACCATGCAAGAAATTATTCAGTACCTTGGAATAAGAAAGTGCCTTCATTTAAAAAAATCTAATTAAATTTTAATGCTTTTATCATTAGAATTAACTGATAAACAACAAAACTTACACTGGAAATGAGGGAAAAAGGAGGAAATGATCTTTAAAAAGTATACAGCCTAAACTGATCACACAATCACCACAGATAGTGAGGAAAGATATTTTCCAAGAAAATCTGTAATTGAAAAGAATAAAAAGCAAAATAAGCTGAAAACATGTCTAGATGAATCAGGCTTATGAACTTAGAAGCAAAGGGAAAGTATTGTCTCAGTTTCAAATGCTCTAAATTCAAAAGAATTCTTATTTTATATATTCTGCATTTATCTATAAATTTTCATAATATCCCCTATTAGTTCCAGGACTCATAACTAACTTTTATCCCATGTGGCACAGAGGTAAAGAATCTGCCTGCCAAAACAGGAGACACAAGACACATAGGGTTCGATCCCTGGGTCGAGAAGATCCACTGGAATAGGAAATGGCAACTCACTCCAGTATTCTTGCCTGGAAAATTCCATGGAAAGAGTAGCCTGGCAAACTATAGTCTATGGGGTCGCAAAAAGTCGGATATGACTAAGCACACACACATCAAGGTAGCACTAAGATAGTCTCTCCAACAGGGGTCCAAGAACACTTAGAGGTATAAAAGCATAATTTTAATAATCCGTTTTCTCTGCTGCTGCTGCTAAGTCACTTCAGTCGTGTCCAACTCTGTGCGACGCCATAGACGGAAGCCCACCAGGCTCCCCCGTCCCTGGGATTCTCCAGGCAAGAACACTGGAGTGGGTTGCCATTTCCTTCTCCAATGCATGAAAGTGAAAAGTGAAAGTGAAGTCGCTCAGTCGTGTCTGACCCTCAGTGACCCCTACTTCATCTTAAACTGTAACTGTCCGATCCTTAGCGACCCCATGGACTGCAGCCTTCCAGGCTCCTCCATCCATGGGATTTTCCAGGCAAGAGTACTGGAGTGGGGTGCCATTGCCTTCTCCACCATTTTCTCTGGAGACATTTAAAGTGCTTAAATTCCTGATATAATCCAGAAATTAAACATTCTGAAACAATTAGGTGACCTACAGATTACTAAAGATTGCAGTGTCTAGGTTTGAATTTGTTTTTATAATTGAGGTAGTGCCAATTAATGCTTAATTTTCCAAGCCAATGAGAAAAGAGCAAAAGAGATTTAACACATAATAATATAACCCTGTCCCATCTCCCAAGTGAAAGCTAACTGACTTCATGGTAGTTTAAAATAGGGAATAGTGGAAGAATTGAGATATCACAAGGCATGTGTCAGAAGAGGCATGCTTAAATTAAGACATAATAGCTACTTATGGTTACCATGGGGTCATAGGGGATGGATAATTATGAGACTGGGTTGATACACACACACTGCTATGTATAAAATGGATAACGAATACAGACCTACAGGGAACTCTACTCAATACTGCAATGGCCTATATTGGAAAAGAACCTAAAAAAGAGGGAATATATGCATATGTATAATTGAGTCACTTTATTGTACATCTGAAACACAACATTGTAAATCAATAGTACTTCAATTAAAAATTTTAAAATTAAAAAAAGACATAATAGCAAACAGATTTAATTTTAGCAGAGCAGTCTCATGTATTACATCGTTTATATTATTGTCCTTTTTGGTTTTATAGACTTTGTTTATATTTAATTTTAAAATTTGCTTTGATCTTATGGTTTTCTCAGATTTATAAAAAGTGATTTCAATTCTATATTTGCACACATTTAAGTAAATTACAACAAAAATAAATCCTTGCTGTGTCTTCCGAGGTCTTAATAATTTACTAGGTGAATAAAATCAGTTGTTCAGATTCATGAACAGTTTTCTTTAAAGAATTCATTACTCAAGCTTTTGAATAATGAAACACCATTATAGGTGGATATCCTCTCATGCAGAACAGAGTATTTTGGTCTTTTTCTTACAGCCATGAATCTAAGATGAATTTTCTTCTCTAAAACCATGATGCATAAATTTTGCTATAACATTCAGCTGTAAGTTAATGGGTGGCAGTGACTTTACAATATGTCAAAATGGTAAAGGAAGCCTGGTCTTGGCCTTCATTTTGAGGTTCTATACAATGAGGTTGTATTTGAGAGTAGCAGCACATTGTGTGAAACCAATTTAATTCAAAAATATTACCTGAATGCTTGGTATGTGCTAGTCAGTGAAAATTCAATAGTAAAAAGATATCCTCTAGAGAACACACATGTTAAAAAGGACACACATGAAAGCATTACATATGAGAATCTGCTGCAGACTGCTAAGATCACAGTAACCAGAAATGCTATGCTCAGCGTATCTAAGACGAAGGAAATCATAGACACTCATATACAAGTGGCTCCTACTCAAATGTAATGGATTAAAGACTCTCCATAAAAGTTGCCATGTAAACTGATTTCTGAGGCATATATGTAGCAATTAGCTAGGGAACAAAGCTAGTGGAGGTGATGGAATTCCAGTTGAGCTATTTCAAATCCTAAAAGATAAGGCTGGGAAAGTGCTGCACTCAATATGCCAGCAAATTTGGAAAGCTCAGCAGTGGCCAAAGGACTGGAAAAGGTCAGTTTTCATTCCAATCGTAAAGAAAAGCAATGCCAAAGAATGCTCAAACTACTGCACAATTACACTCATCTCACACACTATCAAAGTAATGCTCAAAATTCTCCAAGTCTGGCTTCAACAGTACAGGAACTGTAAACTTCCAGATGTTCAAGCTGGATTTAGAAAAGGCAGAGGAACCAGAGATCAAATTGCCAACATCCGCTGGATCATAGAAAAAGCAAGAGCATTCCAGAAAAACATCTACTTCTGTTTTATTGACTATGCCAATGCCTTTGACCGTGTGGACCGCAACACACTCTGGAAAACTCTTAAAGAGATGGGAATACGTGACCACCTAACCTGCCTCTTGAGAAATCTGTATGCAGGTCAGGAAGCAACAGTTAGAACTGGACATGGAACAACAGACTGCTTCCAAATCGGGAAAGGAGTATGTCAAGGCTGTATATTGTCACCCTGCTTATTTAACTTCTATGCTGAGTACATCATGAGAAACGCGGGTCTGGATGAAGCACAAGCTGAAATCAAGATGGCCAGGAGAAATAGCAATAACCTCAGATATGCAAATGACACCACCTTTATAGAAGAAAGTGAAGAACTAAAGAGCCTCTTGATGAAAGTGAAAAAGGAGAGTGAAAAAGTTGGCTTAAAGCTCAACATTCAGAAAACGAAGATCATGGCATCTGGTCCTATCACTTCATGGGAAATAGATGGGGAAACAGTGGAAACAGTGACAGACTTTATTTTGGGGGGCTCCAAAATCACAGCAGATGGTGACTGCAGCCATGAAATTAAAAGACGCTTGCTCCTTGGAAGGAAAGTTATGACCAACCTAGATAGCGTATTAAAAAGCAGAGACTTACTTTGCCAACAAAGGTCCATCTACTCAAAGCTATGGCTTTTCCAGTAGTCATGTATGGATATGAGAGTTGGACTATAGAGAAAGCTGATCACTGAAGAATTGATGCTTTTGAACTGTGGTGTTGGCTAAGACTCTTGAGAGTCCCTTGGACTGCAAGATCAAACCAGTCCATCCTAAAGGAAATCAGTCCTGAATATTCATTGGAAGGACTGATTCTGAAGCTGAAACTCCAATACTTTGGCCACCTGATGTGAAGAACTGACTCATTGGAAAAGACCCTGATGCTGGGAAAGATTGAAGGTGGGAGGAGAAGAGGAGGACAGAGAATGAGATGGTTGGATGGCATCACTGACTCAATGCACATGAGTTTGAGTAAACTCTGGGATTTGGCGATGGACAGGGAGGCCTGGAATGGTACAGTCCTTAGAGTTGCAAAGAATCAGACACAACTGAACTAGCTAGGCAAAGGCAGTTTTAACTGAATGCATGCATTTAAAAGGACTTCTAAAAGAGAAGCAGAGAAGGAAATGGCAATCCACTCCAGTATTCTTGCCTAGAGAATCCCATGGACAGAGGAACATGTAGGTTTCAGTCTGTGAGGTCACAAGAGTCGGTCACAACTGAGTGACTAATCACAAAAAGAAGTAGTCTTCACAGAGATTTAATATGCAGCTATTATATACTTCCTAAATATAAATGTAATTAGTAATTTTCCTAGATTTTAAAATATTTTCAAATTTTATAATTTCCAATACTGTATCTCCTTGCTCTATTTTCTGACTTTACAGTTTCTATCTGATATTTATTGAATTTTCTCTTTCTGTCTTCACTATTGACTGGGTAAATGTAGGAAAGATGAAAAAGTGGCAGAAAAGGAGTTAAGGATTATGTCAAAGTTTCTGTTTTAAACAACCAGAGATGATAGTTTCTTTCATTTGGATAAAGAATATCAAAAAGAAGAATGTTGAGGAAGAAAATGCAGTGTGGGATTTTGTGGTATATTAGTGTTGATGGGGTGTAGGAAAGTCACATCCATCTTAGATTTAAAGAATGATCAGCACTCTGTAATAAGCGTTTCATTTCAAAACAAAGAATGAGTTGGTATTTCTTCTCTATGATAAAAGTTTTTTAAATGTGCTATATTTCCTCTTTTGCCACAGCTTCTGGAAGAACTGAAATGAATTGTTCAGATATACCATTTATGGTTACTCTAATATACTACACCTATATGAGAGACTGCTTTTTTATTCTTTAATTTCCAAAACTGAGTAATACTTTATATAGGAGATTAGGTATATGTAAAAATGTTTAACTGTGGGTAGAAAAAGAGAATATGTATAACAGTCAGTTACTTTAATATGCAAACATTTCTATTCATTCAGAAAATGAAATGTTGCTCTAACACAACAATTCATATCCAGACAAAACAAAGCATATCTTCCTTCATGTGTTTAGTCCTTTATCATGAAATTGCCACTCAAAAATGCATGTGATCATAAAGAACTAGATGCAAGACAGGAAACTAAAATCTTGTCAGGGTCTTTCTTGGGCTTATTAGAGAGTTAGCTCACTGACTCCTACAGGATCATGTTTGGAGTTTTGACTGGTTCTTCAGATGGTTAGGTAGTTAGATTAGAAAAAGGAGTCCAAAGTAGTCAGGGGAGGTGACCAAGAGGAGCAACCCCACGTCCAAGGTCAGGAGGGGCAGCTGTGAGGAAATACACCTCATCCAAGGTAAGGAGCAGCGGCTGCGCTTTGCTGGAGCAGCTGTGAAGAGATACCCCAAGTCCAACGTAAGAGAAACCCAAGTAAGACGGTAGGTGTTGCAAGAGAGCATCAGAGGACAGACACACTGAAACCATAATCACAGACTAGTAAATCTAATCACACAGACCACAGCCTTGTCTACTCAATGAAACTAAGCCATGTCGTGTGGGGTTACCCAAGACAGGCAGGTCATGATGGAGAGGTCTGACAGAATGTGGTCCACTGGAGAAGAGAATGGCAAACCACTTCAGTATTCTTTCCTTGAGAACCCCATGAACTGTATGAAAAAGCAAAAACATAGGACACTGAAAGATGAACTCCCCCGGTCAGTAGATGCCCAATATACTACTGGAGATCAGTGGAGAAATAACTCCATAAAAAATGAAGGGATGGAGCCAAAACAAAAACAACACCCAGCTGTGGATGTGACTGGTGATAGAAGCAAGGTCCAATGCTGTAAACAGCAATATTGCATAGGAACCTGGAATGTCAGGTCCATGACTCAAGGCAAATTGGAAGCGGTCAAACAGGAGATGGCAAGAGTGAACATTGACATTCTAGGAATCAGCGAACTAAAATGGACTGGAATGGGTGAATTTAACTCAAATGACCATTATATATACTATTGCGGGCAGGAATCCCTCAGAAGAAATGGAGTAGCCATCATGGTCAACAAGAGAGTCCAAAATGCAGTACTTGGATGCAATCTCAAAAACGACAGAATGATCTCTGTTTGTTTCCAAGGCAAACCATTCAATATCACAGTAATCCAAGTTGCCCCAACCAGTAATGCTGAAGAAGCTGAAGTTGAACAGTTCTATGAAGACCTACAAGACCTTTTAGAACTAACACCCCAAAAAGATGTCCTTTTCATTATAGGGGACTGGAATGCAAAAGTAGAAACAAGAAACACCTGGAGTAACAGGAAAATTTGGCCTTGGAATGCAGAATGAAGCAGGGCAAAGGCTAACAGACTTTTGCCAAGAGAACACACTGTTTGTCAGAGCAAACACCATCTTCCAACAACACAAGAGAAGACTCTACACATGGACATCACCGGATGGTCAACACCGAAATCAGATTGATTATATTCCTTGCAGCCAAAGATGGAGAAGCGCTATACAGTCAGCAAAAACAAGACCAGGAGCTGACTGTGGCTCAGATCATGAACTCCTTATTGCCAAATTCAGACTGAAATTGAAGAAAGTAGGGAAAACCACTAGACCATTCAGGTATGACTTAAATCAAATCTCTTCTGATTATACAGTGGAAGTGAGACATAGATTTAAGGGACTGGGTCTGATAGATAGAGTGCCTGATGAACTATGGATGGAGGTTCATGACATTTTACAGGAGACAGGGATCAAGATCATCCTCATGGAAAAGAAATGCAAAAAAGCAAAATGGCTCTCTGAAGAGGCCTTACAAATAGCCGTGAATAGAAGAGACGTGAAAAGCAAAGAAGGAAAGGAAAGATATAGGCATCTGAATGCAGAGTTCCAAAGAACAGCAAGAAAAGATAAGAAAGCCTTCTTCAGTGATCAATGCAAAGAAATAGAGGAAAACAACAGAATGGGAAAGACTAGAGATCTCTTCTAGAAAATTAGAGATACCAAGGGAATATTTCATGCAAAGATGGGCTCGAGAAAGGACAGAAATGGTATGGACCTAACAGAAGCAGAAGATATTAAGAAAAGGTGGCAAGAATACACAGAAGAACTGTACAAAAAAGAGCTTCATGATCCAGATAATCAGGATGGTGTGATCACTCCCCTAGAGCCAGACATCCTGGAATGTGAAGTCAAGTGGGCCTTAGAAAGCATCACTACAAACAAGGCTAGTGCAGGTGATGTAATTCCAATTGAACTATTTCAAATCCTGAAAGATGATGCTGTGAAAGTGCTGCACTCAATATGCCAGCAATTTTGGAAAACTCAGCATTGCCACAGGACTGGAAAAGGTCAGTTTTCATTCCAAACCCAAAGAAAGGCAATACCAAAAAATGCTCAAAACTACCGCACAGTTGCACTCATCTCACACACTAGTAAAGAAATGCTCAAAATTCTCCAAGCCAGGCCTCAGCAGTACATGAACCATGAACTTCCAGATGTTCAAGCTGGTTTTAGGAAAGTCAGAGGAGCCAGAGATCAAATTGTCAACATCCTCTGGATCATGGAAACAGCAAGAGAGTTCCAGAAAAAAACATCTATTTCTGCTTTATTGACTATGCCAAAGCCTTTGACTGTGTGGATCACAATAAAATGTGGAAAATTCTGAAAGAGATGGGAATACCAGACCACCTGACTTGCCTCTTGAGAAACCTATATGCAGGTCAGGAAGCAACAGTTAGAACTGGACATGGAACAACAGATTGGTTCCAAATAGGCAAAGGAGTACATCAAGGCTGTATACTGTCACCCTGCTTATTTAACTTATATGCAGAGTACATCATGAGAAATGCTAGGCTGGAAGAATCACAAGCTAGAATCAAGATTGCCAGGAGAAATATCAATAACCTCAGATATGCAGAGGACACCACTCTTATGGCAGAAAGTGAAGAGGAACTAAAAAGCCTCCTAATGAAAGTGAAAGAGGAGAGTGAAAAAGTTGGCTTAAAGCTCAACATTCAGAAAACTAAGATCATGGCATCTGGTCCCATCACTTCATGGGAAATAGATGGGGAAACAGTGGAAACAGTGTCAGACTTTGTTTTATTGGGCTCCAAAATCACTGCAGATGGTGATTGCAGCCATGAAATTAAAAGATGCTTACTCCTTGGAAGGAAAGTTAAGACCAACCTAGACAGCATATTCAAAAGCAGAGATATTACTTTGCCAACAAAGGTCCATCTAGTCAAGGCTATGGTTTTTCCAGTAGTCATGTATGGATGTGAGAGTTGGACTGTGAAGAAGGCTGAGCACTGAAGAATTGATGCTTTTGAACTGTGGTGTTGGAGAAGACTCTTGAGAGTCTCTTGGACTGCAAGGAGATCCAACCAGTCCATTCTAAAGGAGATCAGTCCTGGGATTTCTTTGGAAGTACTGATGCTGAAGTTGAAACTGCAATACTTTGGCCACCTCATGCGAAGAGTTGACTCATTGGAAAAGACCCTGATGCTGGGAGGGATTGGGGGCAGGAGGAGAAGAGGACTACAGAGGATGAGATGGCTGGATGGCATCACTGACTCAATGGACATGAGTTTGAGTGATCTTCGGGAGTTGGCAATGGACAGGAAGGCCTGGCATGCTGTAATTCATGGGGTCACAAAGAGTCAGACACAACTAAGCAACTGAACTGAAAAGACAAATAAAGGAAAAACCTGTGAAAATAGAACAAAGGAAAGCCTGAGGACCAGAATGAGAACATCAAAACAAACAGTCCTCCTGGCTAGCCCAGTTTGCATAGGGCCGGCACAGGGGGAAGGAAAAAGAACATAAAAAGATGAGCCAAAATTGATCCTCCTTTTTCTCTTCTCTTTGCGTCTTTTGGGTCGCCCTCCCCTCATGCCTCAAAGTATTCTCTTTTGCTTACCAAATAAAACTGAGCTGTAATACTGGCCCACAGTTTAAAATGAGCTATAACTGAGTTGTAACATGGGTCTGCCATTTAAACTGGGCTGTAACCAAGCTGTAACACTGGTCCATCCATCACTTTAAATTTTTACTGTGGTAACACAGAACTGAGGAAATTACACGCTCCCCTGACAATACTGTGTAAACAAGTATGATTTTGATAACTGTACATGGCATACCCTGACACACTGGTTCCTTCTCTTGTCATGTCAAGGTATGATGGTAGACATGCCTGAAAACTGGCCTGTAAATGGGAGGCTTGTTTCCTTTTACATCTCTGTAAGGGCATTGCTGGATATCTTTCCAAACTAGAAGAAAGGCCAACTCAACAATATTTTCTATTCACAGTCCACTTTATTTTTACATAGATCCACTCAATGTGTCTACTAAACCAGTAGGCATATGGGTCTATAGCAGAGAATTTGAGGTCAGAAAGTGTTCATTTGAATCCTAGTCTAACTACTTTTTGACTGTGAAATTCACAGTAATTGTCTTGAACTCTCTGAGCAAAAGTTTCACAATTGATAAAATACAACATAGCAATCACAGCATGCCTGGCATAACCTAAATTAACTCTCAAACAAAATTTTTATTCTAGAGTTAGTGCCAAAGACATTAATGAGTACAAATTTTGTCCCTTTCTGTACTGGTCTTTTGTCTCTACCTTGGTCATGTTTGGTACACTAATTCATTTGTAAATTACTCTTCATTGCCCTTCCTTTCTTCCCTGCCTCTATCAGAAATATACTTTATTAAAATTAAATATGTTCCTTCCTTAATGGACTCAGCTTTGCGGGTAAATGATTTTCAATGTACCACCACAAATCATGAATAATCATATTTTTTATGGCTTCACTTCCAAGGATGAGCTTTGAAAACTTATGGGAAGAATCTAATATTTTGGACTTAGTTTGTCAGTTTTCACTGTGATATAAAGTGTAACTATAAAGCAATAAGATTAATTTTCTTGCTTGCCCTGCACAGTGACTGTAAATTCAATTCAAGGAACATCAAGGGTAGTTTGAGGAACAATAAGTGCTAAGAATGTAAGACTTCCTGGTGAGCATATTATATAACATTTATGAGATCTGTGTGTGTGTGTGTGTGTGTGTGTATAGTGTTCATAAAGTCTCAGCACTTCATAATAAAAGACATTTATATTTACATGACACTTAACATATATATGTATATATACATATATTTTCCTCACAGCAAACCTACACAATTTATCCTAAGTAAAATTAAGAAATACTTAAGTTCAAGTTGTGTGATTTTTCAACCAGTATATGGAGAATTCAGGGCCTGATCCCAGGCATCTAATTTCAACCCCCATGCTCTTTCTGTCTAGTGTAATTTGTAAATGTCTTTTAACACATGTTATTCCTAACTATAAACTTTATACCATTATTTTGATTCAAAGCTGAAAAAAAAAATCTAGGGCTCAGCTATGCTCAGCTACTTGCTAAGGTCACATATTTATTTCCTAAGGAAAGGAGCTGGACTAAAGCTTAGGTTTTCCAAGTTTACTTACAGAACTTACTTTCCCTGAGATAAATACCAAAAAAAAAAAGAAAAGTTGTTTTTTTTTTTTTACAATTGTTTTGGGAAAACAAAAAAAGATACATTAGTTAATGTGACTATCCTCAAGTAGCTCAGGAGTTTTAATGAATCAGTTGGGATTCATGTGCAAATGCAGCTCTGGGATACTTATGTCTTTTGACACTAAACTGGTGATAAATTGACCATTTTAACTGTGCTGTTATTTTAATTTTATTGAGATAGAAATCTTACAAAATATTCTGGGACTAAAACATCTCTAAACATAAGCAGAAAGTTTAAAAAAAAAAAACCCTAAAATCAAAACACAAGAAAAGAAATCAGCACAAACCCTAAATAGAAACAGACTTCTATTTTTCTTATTTTCTTATAGACCTTTGGGCTTCCCTGGTGGCTCAAAGGTTAAAGCGTCTGCCTGCAATGTGGGAGACCTTGGTTTGATCCCTGGGTCGGGAAGATCCCCTGGAGAAGGAAAGGGCAACCCACTCCAGTGTTCTTGCCTGGAGAATCCCATGGACGGAGGAGCCTGGTGGGCTACAGTCCAAGGGGTCCCGAAGAGTCGGACACGACTGAGCAACTTTACTTTCACTTTCATTTTATAGACCTTCATATTTTGTTGAGGATTTATTATCGTATTAAGGACTTTTAAAAGTCAACAAGACAGTTTACTGCTTAGTTTGCTGGTTATGTGCAAATTCAAATCCAGGAGCTTATCCAAAAAGTTTTTCTTGACATTTGCTCGGTGCTCTGTATTTTTTAATGGAAGAAGCAAATACAACATAAGGAAGCTGTTTCCAGCTCTTTGGGCCTGTTTTTAATCTGTTTTAAACACTGAAATGTTTTTTTCCTAAAGCATTTAGCTATTAATTAAACATGACAATCTTTTTATACAGGATAAATTCCACCTATTTCTCTCATTCTCAGAAGCTCTATACTTTATTGTCTCTAATGTTCTTATGCCCTTATAACATGGGAAATTTTCTAAAATTCAGTATTAAAACAAATGGAACAAAAATCCTCATTTTCTTTTCCTCCCCTCCCTTCCTCTCTCTTTTTGCTTAAAAAATAAAATAAAAAAGACTTTCTTAGCCTGAAAACCACAGTGAATTTAGAGACAATGAGCATAAAAATGATTAGGACATCCATAGACACTTCCAACATTCAATCAACCAATAGAACAACTATAAAGTTAGATAAAATTAAAATTCAGTTAAATAAATTATGTAGTACAAAAGAGCAACTGATCTGGAGCCAGAAAACCAGGAATGTGATTCTGAATTTAAATTTCCCTTCCTATATTCTCTTAGCCTTATTCCCTCATCTATAAAAGGATAGTGGTCTATTCTTTTTAGTTGAATACTATATGCCCTTTTCACTATACTGGTTGTTGAAATACGACCCATATCCAACTATTTCTTCTAATTCTGTTCATTGCTAAATTATATTTAAAATAAAGTGGACTTACAATCACAATGTCTGATTAAAGTTAGGTTTCCTTGGTTTCCTTTAAAGAGTATATTTTCTTTTAATTTCTTTTGGATTGTGTGTCATTTGAAAAACTGCCAAACTCAGTTTCTAATAGAAGATCCTACTGCATTTTATTATACCTGACGCCATATTCTATTAAACATGATTACAAGTTTAAAGTTACCCATTAGAAACTAGATAGGATGTAATTAGATGTTTTCATCTGTCAATTACACTGAAGCTGCGAAGGGTAAAAAGTGGAATCAGAAATTTATGTTATAATGGGAAAATCATCTCAAAACTTCCTTGTCAAGATGTCCCTATACAGGACTGAATCTATAAATTCATTTTTTTTAAGGCAGAGAGAAAAGTAAGAGGAGACCAAAAAGAGTTCAGTAGTGAGTGAAAGTTGAGACTACCTTGACCAGACTCTGTTAGACAAATATACTTGGTTGATTTATTCATAAAACATAGAGAAATTCTGTCCCAGGTATCTGTGATGAGCAGAGATCTTCTTGTACTGAAACCTCCATGTTTCCTGAAAATAAGAACTTTTTTTTTGATTGAGAATATCAAAGAGTTTTGTAGAAAGTGTCACTACAGAGAAGATAACCAAGAAGAATGCTGCACAACCACATGCAGGCTAGTCTTTGTAGACAAAGAACCCCATTCTGCAGGTGGAGGGATAATGTGTGATAATCAAGGCAGATTAGATGCAGAGATAATGACACCATGACTTGAAGTGCCTTGCCCAGGCCTTTCCCAAGTCTAAAAGACAAGTCACCAATTCTGAAGTTCAGCTTTTAATTTTTGGCTATTTCTTTCCTCTTCAGACATTGTTTTACCCAGACAAGTCAAGGATGAAAAGGAAAATTATCAAGTGAATCAGATCGTAAGTAATCTGTGCATGGGGAATAAGTGAGAACAAATCTGCTTTTAATTTAGGCCCATGGCCAAAAATCCTAACGGAGGCAAGTTTACAAAGATGTTAGCAATTTAGCTATGATATTGATAGTTCCACAGGCAAAGAACATCCATGTTTAGGGAGTTATAACAAAGAATAACAGTTTATTATAATCTGCTTTTTGTCAGGTTGCCAGAAGAATTTCACATTTTCACTCACATGAATTATTTATGCTTTCAAATGAGAATCAAAATTAGCTGATTCACTTACCAACAGAGCTCATCCACCAAAGCTTAACCAATATAGTTACGGGTAAAGGCTTTTGTTAGCCATGCGGTTATACAAGGAATATAAATAAGATGTAGGGGATTAT
Organism: Oryx dammah; assembly: GCF_014754425.2. NCBI lineage: Eukaryota > Metazoa > Chordata > Mammalia > Artiodactyla > Bovidae > Oryx > Oryx dammah. Next base: position 86,127,325 of record NW_024070187.1, on the reverse strand, counting down.
TTCTCTCTCTTACTCAAAGCTTGTAAAACAGATCCTTCTCTTTATATTCTGATACCATGAAACTTTATGATCATGGCAAAAATATTCAAAATAACTTCTTCTGTCTAAAGACAAGTACTATACTTAAAAACAGACAAGACTACATGCTATAAACTTAAAGCAAATGAAGTAAAATGGCTGCTGTATATATGTTCTCCAGTCTAAAAGTACAGATAAATCACATGATTTAAGCAGGTGTTTGATCTAAGCAGGTTTACCAAAGGAGTGGGGAAAACATTAGAGAAATGAACATAGGGGGAGATGAATCTTGATTACTTTGGACCAGAAACAAAAGATGTAGTGACATGAACAGCATGGATCAGGGTTCAGTAACTCCAAGAGTGATTTGTCCCTGTGTCATGCAGGCCCCACACTCAGCAGTCATTCTAAAGGTAGCATCAAAGGAAGGCCCTCTGTGAATTTCCCCAGTGGTACAGCGGGTACACCTTCCAATGTGGGTGGTTCTGGTTCGATCCCTGGTTGGGGAATTAAGATTCCACATGCCAATGGTATGATCATAAATAAGTAAATAAAGAGAATTTTAAAAAAGAAAGAAAGGCTTTCCAACATTCAAACAGAATATATATTTCATTTATCGAGGCTAACACAGTACAGTTGAATTTATAACACAATTATTTTAAAATGTAGTTATCTATTTTACCAAATAATGCTGTAATTACTGGATTTCCCCAGGCAAAAAATAGACTTCTGACCTAAACGTCACAACTCACAATAATTAACACAAGATGAAAATAGACTTAAATGCAAAAACTAAACTAGAAGGAAAAAAACAGAGGAGAAAATCTTAAGTATGTTGTGCTAGGCAAATAGCTCATGGTTTTTTATTCCAAAAGGACAATCCATGAAAGGAAAAACTAACAAATCTTTTCAAAATTGAAAATTTTGACTCTAAAAATTCACATGAAGATGATGAAAGAAAAGCTACAGACTGAGAGAAAATATTTATAAACCACAAATGATTAATATTTAAAAATATAAAATCTCCCAAAATTCAATATTAATCCAACTAGAAAACTGGAAAAAGACATGAACAGACATTTCACTAAAAAGGATATATAGAAAGCAAGTAGCATATCAAAAGATTATTCCATATCATTATCCAATAAAAAGATGCAGAGTAAAACCACAGTGAGATATCACTATACATATATCAAGATATTTATTGGTATTGACTGAATATTTGTGTTCTTTTTTTAAATTTTTTTATTTTTTTAAATAAATTTATTTATTTTAATTGGAGGTTAATTACTTTACAATACTGTATTGGTTTTGCCATACATCAACATGAATCTGCCATAGGTATACACATGTTCCCCATCCTGAACCCCCCTCCCTCCTCCCTCCCTGTACCATCCCTCTGGAAGCAACCTAGATGTCCATCAGCAGATGAATGGATAAGAAAGCTGTGGTACATATACACAATGGAGTATTAGTCATTAAAAAGAATACATTTGTTTGTGTTCTTAACCCAAATCCACAGTTGATGCTTAATCCTCAGTATTCATAGTATTCAGTGATGGGGCTAATTATGTTTCAATGAGATCATGGGGGTGGAGCCTTCATGATGGGATTGCTGCCCTTCTGTGCTCAGTTGCTTGAGTCATGTCTGACTCTTTGTAACCTCAGGGACTATAGCCCACCAGGCTCCTCTATCCATGGGATTCTCCAGCAGGAATACTGGCAAGGGTTGCCAAGTCCTCCTCCAGGGGATATTCCCCAGCCAAGGATCACACCCACATGTTCTGCATTGCAGGAAAATTTTTTACCACTGAGCTACCAGGGAAGCCCCTGGTGCCCTTCCAAGAGGATTAAAAAGCCCAGCATTCATCTCTCTGCCATGGGAAGATGAAGCAGAAGATGGCCATCTATAAATTAAGACACAGGTTCTCAGCAGACACAAAATCTCCCAGCACCTCGATCTTGGACTTCTCACCCCCAAAATCTGAGAAATATTTGTTCTTTAAGCCATTTATCCTGGAGTATTTTCATTATAGCAGCCCAAATTGACAAAGACACTTGTGGTATTACGTAACACACACACACACACGCACAAACACACACAAGTGAGTATAAGTGGGTGAATATTAATAATTTCTTAAAGCTGTATGTCAGTCTATAATGATCTCAATAAAATTTCAGCTACAAAAATGTGGTAATGATTAAGAGCATGAAAAATGGAGTCAGATCACAGGAGACAAATCCTCGTTCTAAATTTTACTGTTATCTTAATCTTAAATTTCTTCTTTGATAAGTTGCTCACTAAATACATGGAAGAACTGTACAAAAAAGATCTTCACAACCCGGATAGTCATGATGATATGATCACTAATCTAGAACCAGACATCTTGGAATGTGAAGTCAAGTGGGCCTTAGAAAGCATCACTATGAACAAAGCTAGTGGAGGTGATGGAATTCCAGTTGAGCTATTTCAAATCCTGAAAGATGATGCTGTCAAAGTGCTGCACTCAATATGCCAGCAAATTTGGAAAACTCAGCAGTGGCCACAGGACTGGAAAAGGTCAATTTTCATTCCAATCGCAAAGAAAGGCAATGCCAAAGAATGTTCAAACTACCATACAATTGCACTCATCTCACATGCTAGTAAAGTAATGCTCAAAATTCTCCAAGCCAGGCTTCAGCAATACATGAACCGTGAACTCCCTGATGTTCAAGCTGGTTTTAGAAAAGGCAGAGGAACCAGAGATCAAATTGCCAACATCTGCCAGATCATGGAAAAAGGAAGAGAGTTCCAGAAAAACATCTATTTCTGCTTTATTGACTATGCCAAAGCCTTTGACTGTGTGGATCACAATCAACTGTGGAAAATTCGGAAAGAGATGGGAATACCAGACCACCTGACCTGTCTCTTAAGAAATCTGTATGCAGGCCAGGAAGCAACAGTTAGAACTGGACATGGAACAACAGACTGGTTCCAAAGAGGAAAAGGAGTACGTCAAGGCTGTATATTGTCACCCTGCTTATTTAACTTCTATGCAGAGTACATCATTAGAAATGCTGGACTGGAAGAAACACAAGCTGGAATCAAGATTGCTGGGAGAAATATCAATAACCTCAGATATGCAGATGACACCACCCTTATGGCAGAAAGTGAAGAGGAGCTAAAGAGCCTCTTGATGAAAGTGAAAGAGGAGAGTGAAAAAGTTGGCCTAAAGCTCAACATTCAGAAAACAAAGATCATGGCATCTGGTCCCATCACTTCATGGGAAATAGATGGGGAAACAGTGGAAACAGTGTCAGACTTTATTTTTTTGGGCTCCAGAATCACTGCAGATGGTGACTGCAGCCATGAAATTAAAAGACGCTTACTCCTTGGAAGAAAAGTTATGACCAACCTAGATAGTATATTCAAAAGCAGAGATATTACTTTGCCGACTAAGGTCTGTCTAGTCAAGGCTATGGTTTCTCCTGTGGTCATGTATGGATGTGAGAGTTGGACTGTGAAGAAATCTGAGCGCCGAAGAATTGATGCTTTTGAACTGTGGTGTTGGAGAAGACTCTTGAGAGTCCCTTGAACTGCAAGGAGATCCAATCAGTCCATTTTGAAGGAGATCAACCCTGGGATTTCTTTGGAAGGAATGATGCTGAAGCTGAAACTCCAGTACTTTGCCCACCTCATGCGAAGAGTTGACTCATTGGAAAAAACCCTGATGCTGGGAGAGACTGGGGGCAGGAGGAGAAGGGGACAACCCAGGATGAGGTGGCTGGATGGCATCACGGACTCGATAGACGTGAGTCTGAGTGAACTCCAGGAGATGGTGATGAACAGGGAGGCCTGGCATGCTGCGATTCATAGGGTCACAAAGAGTCAGACATAACTGTGCAACTGAACTGAAAAATTGTACCAGCTTCATAAGACAATTGTTAAAATTAAGTGAGGTAATTAACACAAGAGTCTAGCTTGTTAGATGTTGTATATTGAGCACTAAATAAAAAGTTGCATTACTTACCATAATTACATATTTTGTTATTATTATTATTATAACAACTTGAAATATTCTTTGAGGCAAAAGATAGAAACAGTATAATCTTGGAATCAAATCAAATCAAATTTTAGGCCATGTCCACTTGCTAACTATAGATCTCTTTTGGAGTGCAACACTCACTACTGATTATTACATGTCTTATCAAATAATATTGATGCTTGCTGGTCCACATAATATCTTCTTCCTGCCCACCTGCTTTAGAATCAGTCTCTTTGGAAATGTTCTGAGAAACTTCACAGAAAATAGACTGGAAAATCAACATTATCCCCTACCCAAGTCCCTAAAACCACTAATAAGCCTTTCATTTTAAATGGTTTATCAGGTCCTACTACTTTCAATGACTGCAGAATTTAATAATGAGAATAGGGAGTAAATCTTTTTATTTTTAAATTTTTACTTATGACACTGATTCATCAACTATTTTATTCATAATTTATCTACAGAGCATATTTTTCTATCAGTACGCATTTCTAAAAGCCTTTCTCATTTTTTATCTACTTGATTCCTTATCAGTGTCACTGTTTAAAAGGTTTCTCAATAAACTGTGGAAAAAAATACTCATTTCTCCTTCATTATTTCATTTCTATGCCACAAATATTTCTGTAGGTAATGAGATTTGAAGAAATTATAATATATAAAATAAAGTACAGAATTTGATTTACTTAAATATTATGTTTGGGATTCAGTGAAGGAGTGTTTATTCCCCCAAAACAAAAAGATAACACAATGGTGCTGCTGTTCAATAAAATTTTAAACTGAAAAAAGTACAAACTGAAAAGTGAAGGCCACCATTACAGGAATATCAAACACCAGCCAGGTATTGCAATACACTGGCCTTCCTAGAACATATACTAAGGAGAGTGCATTCTGAAATCTAAGAAAGCTTTCTCATTGCCACAATGTCATATAAACATTCTGACACCTTGGGAGAAGTAGAAAAAAAAATCTGAAAGATTCAGAATTTACTAACAACAACAAAAAGGCAAAAGTATCTAAAAGAGATTGTTTCAAAATAAATTTTAAAATAAGCAGACAAAATATACTAATAGGAAAGTTTAAAGTAGTGTTACTTTATTTAATTTACTTGGAATCCAAGTAGGACTGGTGCTGAAACTGAAGCTCTAAAACTTTGGTCATCTGATGCAAAGACCCGATTGGGAAAGACCTGGATGCTAGGAAAGATAGAGGCAAAAGGGGAAGCGGGTGGCAGAGGATGAGATGGTTACATAGCATCACCAACTCAATGGACATGTATCTGAGCAAGCTCTGGGAGATAGTGAAGGACAGGGAAGCTTGGCGTGCTGCAGTCCATGGGGTCGTGATGAATCGGACACAACTTAGCAACAGAACAACAAACCACATGTGGTTATTGGCTACAGTGCTAGATAGCAAGTATTGTATTTTTTCCCCCAATTTTTGAGGATTTTGTTTGTTTAAATGCTTCATTTTTTAGAGCAGTTTTATGTTCATAGCAAAACTGAGAGGAAGGTACAGAGATTTCCCATATATCCCTTGACCTCATACATGCACAACCTTCCCCATTCTCAACATCCCCCCAACAGAATGGGATGGTTGTTAGAGCTGATGGACCTACACTGAAATATCATAATCATGTACAATCCATAGCTTAACATAGGATTCACTCTTGGTGCTGTCTGTGTGATGAGTTTGGGCAAATGTATAACATGAATCCACCATACAGAGTATTTTCACTACCCTATAAATCTTCTGTTCCTGCCTATTTATCACTTCAACTTTATCACCACTCCCAACCTCTGGCAACCTGCCTTTTCTAGATTTTCATATACTTGGAATTTTATAGTATGCAGCCTTTTTAGAGTGGCTTCTTTCACTTAGTGACATGCCTTTTTTCCTTCATGTCTTTATGTCTTGATAGCATATTTCTTTTTAGCACTGATGATTAATATTCCTGTGTCTGTATGTACCACAGTTGTTTTTCATGTTTTCATTACTGAAAGTACCTTGGCCTCTTCCAAGTTTTGGGGACAGCATGTATTTTAGATCATCTATATCATTACAAATTTCTTTTGATGTGCACTGTCTTGGACACTGTCAAAATTCAACTAACAGAGCTGAACTACAAAAAAAAAAAAAAAACAATAGCATACATCCCTTCTCCCTATGGCCATAGTTTTCTATATTAATTTGTTCAGTCAAAATTATTTTGGGGGTACCTATTATGTGCCATGAGCTATTCTAAATTTGAGACATAAAGTAGTGAATAAGAAAGTCAAGTTCTCTGCCCTTATACTTCTACTTTCTAGAGGAAGGGAAAGGTAAAGAAAAATTCAAGCAATCAAATAAACCAAGGGTTTGAGAGAAAGTACTACATAGCAAATGAAATGGGAGGATGTAACGTGGAGTGACTAGAGGAGGCAGTAGGAAAGGGTTGTGTCACTTTCTAAAGTTGGGAAACTAAGGCCTCTTTAAAGGGGTTACGTTCAAGCGTCTGTCTATGATGCGGGAGACCCAGGTTCGATCCCTGGGTTGGGAAGATCCCTTGGAGAAGGAAATGGCAATCCACTCCAGTACTATTGCCTGGAAAATCCATGGACAGAAGAGCCTGGTAGGCTACAGTCCATGGGGTCGCAAAGAGTCGGACACGACTGAGCGACTTCACATTCAACTTCACCTTCAGGATGAATCCTGAGTAACAAAAGGGAATCTGCCATGCAAATGCCTCAGGAAAGAACAATCCTAGCAAAGGAATAAGTACTGCAGTGGATCTAAAGCAGGGACAGACCTGGCCCCTTTGAAATTATTAGAGGCTCATATGGCTAAAGGGAAATGAATCAGGGGAAGAGTAGTACAAATGGGGTTACAAATAAGCAGGGCCAAGTCATCCGAGCCCTCATAGGATATCACAGGGTTTATATATATATATTTGTAAGTGTGGTAGAACGTCTTTGGAGCATTTCCAGCAGGGCCACAACCTGGTCGCTTTCATAGTTGTGTATTTTGTCCTCTTACTAAAGAACATGTGCTTACCCTTTATGCAGCTATCTGCTTAGCTCATTTCCTAAACTGTAACAAATTCCTGCCAGAGAGCAAGCCTTCACATGATTGACCCTGAAAGAGACTAAATGTTCTTCATATTCTCTCAGCACCACAGAAATATCACTGAAAGCTCAGGTTATATCTCCAATAACAAATGCATACAACCTACTCCACTACAAGCGAGTCCTAAGATGCCGCATAAGCTATAAAATGTCCATGAACCTTATTTTCCTCATCTATAAAATGAAGCATAAAACCTGCAAACGTTATTACCCAAATGGATTAGAATAAGACGATAAAACTGTGTGCTATGGGAAATTAAAGGATTTACACAGCTGTTTACATCTTCATTGCATCACAGCCTCATATTCCAGGTTCAGCTTTGAACACTAAAATATTTGTAAAGTTCTAAGTCTAGGAATGTATGTGCTCAGTTGCTCAGCTGTGTCTGACTCGTTGCGACCCCATGGACTGTAGCTCACCAGTCTCCTCTGTCCACGGAATTTTTAAAGCAAGAATACTAGAGTGGGTTGCCCTTTCCTACCCTAGGGGATCTTCCCTGCCCAGGGATCAACCCCACATCTCCTGCACTGGCAGATGTATTGTTTACCACTGCGTCACCTGGGAAGCCCCAGGAATGTAGGAACTTCCACCAATATAAATCAGACTAAGGGTTATGCACTGTAATTTCCCCCAAAAAAGTGCATATGTAAGTCTCAAGAAAGAAAGAAAAAGGACTTCCCTGGTGGCCCAGTGGCTAAGACTCTGTGCTCCCAATGCAGGGGGCTCAAATTTGATCTCTTGTCAGGGAACTATATCCCAACATGCCACAAGTAAGAGTTCGCATGCCACTACTAAGACCAGGAACAGCCAAATAAATAAACACTAAAAAAAGAAAAAGAAAAAAAAAAGGGAATGAACACATCCTTTTGATATGTCTCCCAAAATGTTATATGAAAATTCTACAAAGCTATTAGCTATCTTAACCACAAAAGTATTCAACCTAGGCCCTTAATAGCTGTGTGTATGATTGAAAATTCTCTTGGATATGAGATGAAGTGCTAACAAATAGATATATACAATTGAAGCAGGCAGTTTGACATAGCGTTTGGATTTGTATTATTTTCAAATTCAATACATTTCCTTCAACTAATACAATTAATAACCAGCTAGAAATATTTCCATTCAACGCCCCCCTTTGTTGACTCTGCTTATAAGCAAAGATGAAAATAACTTTTAAATGTCAGGGAGGGGAACCTGTGTTTCACTATCATTCATTTTTGTTTTGCTCTCTAGCTTGTGAGCCATAGAATCTCAAGTACTTTTTAAAATTAAACAATACTGTATTAGTTTCAGATATACAGCATACTGAGCACCTTCAATGATTTCAAATATAGACATCTTTTACCATTTGTTAAGGTCAAGAAATATGTTTCTATTTCATTCTATGAAAGCTTTAAGAAAGAAATCCCGTATATTCTATTTATGTTTCCCCAAACTCACTGACCCAGACTTGCCTGTGAGTATCCAGGAGTCTCTGGCAGAGACATGGGTTGGAGGTGCCCTGCTCCAGGGGTGGGGGCACTGAGTGTGGCAGTGTATGCATGGGACCTTTTGAAGAAGGTCGCCATTATCTTCATTACCTCCACCATAGTTTGGTCTCAGGTTAAATAACATGGAGGGAACATAGTCCTGTCCATCAATAGAAAATTGGATTAAATATTTACTGAGCATGGCCCTGTCCATCAGAACAAGACCCAGGCAGTCTCTCCCCTCCAGGCAGTCTCTCCCATTAGGAAGCTTGCATAAGCCCCTTATCCTTATCCATCAGAGGGCAGAAAGACTGAAAACCACAATCACAGGAAACTAATCAAACTGATCACATGGACCACAGCCTTGTCTAACTCAATGAAACCATGAGCAATGCCATGTAAGGCCACCCAAGATGTGTTGAGACCAGTTCAACAAGTATCCTGTCTCCTACAAAGATGGATGGGTCATTGTAGAGAGTTCTGACAAAATGTAGTCCACTGGAGAAGGGAGTGGCAAACCAATTCAGTATTGCCTTGAGAACCCCAGAAACAGTATGAAAAGGCAAAAAGATATAACACTGAAAGATGACTTCCCCAGGTCGGTAGGTGCCCAATATACTACTGGAGAAGAGTGGAAAAATAACTCCAGAAAGAATGAAGAGACACAGCCAAAGCAGAAACAATGCCCAGTTGTGGATGTGACTGGTGATGGAAGAAAAGCCCGCTGCTGTAAAGAATATTACATAGGAACCTGGAATCTTAGGTCCATGAATCAAGATAAATTGGAAGTGGTCAAACAGGAGATGGCAAGAGTGAGCATTGACATTTTAGGTATCAGTGAACTAAAATGGACTGGAATGGATGAATTTAACTCAGATGACCACTATATCTACTACTATGGGCAAGAATCCCTTAGAAGAAATGGAGTAGCCATCATTGTCAACAAAAGAGTCCGAAATGCAGTACTTGGATGCAATATAAAAAAATGACACAATGATCTCTGTTTGTTTCCAAGGCAAACCATTCACTATCACAGTAATCCAAGTCTATACCCTGACCAGTAATGCTGAAGAAGCTAAAGTTGAAATTCCATGAAGACCTACAAGATCTTCTAGAACTAACACCCCCCAAAAATGTAGAGGACTGGAATGCAAAAGTAGGAAGTCAAGAGATACTTGGAGTAACAGGCAAATCGGGCCTTGGCATACAGAATGAAGCAGGGCAAAGGTGAATAGAATTTTGCCAAGAAAACACACTGGTCATAGCAAAAACCTTCTTCCAACAACACAAGAGAAGACTCTACACCCGGACATCACCAAATGATCAATACCGAAATCAGATTGATTATATTCTTTGCAGAGATGGAGAAGCTCTATACAGTCAGCAAAAATAAGACCAGTAGTTGACCGTAGCTCAGATCATGAACTACTCATTGCAAAACACAGACTTAAGAAAGTAGGGAAAACCACTAGACCATTCAGATACGATAAAGGGATAAATCAAATCCCTTACGATTATACAGTGGAAGTGACAAGTGGATTCAAGGGATTATATCTGATAGTGCCTGAAGTACTATGGATGGAGGTCCATGACATTGTACAGGAGGTAGTGATCAAGACAACCCCAAGAAAAAGAAATTTTAAAAAAAAGCAAAATGGCTGTCTGAGGAGGCTTTACAAATAGCTGAGAAAAGAAGAGAAGCAAAAGGCAAAGGAGAAAAGGAAAGATATACCCATCAGAATGCAGGGTTCCAAAGAATAGGAAGGAGAGATAAAAAAAAAAAAAAAAGAGCCTTCCTCGTTGATCAATGCAAAGAAATAGAGGAAAACAGAAAAACAGGAAAGACTAGAGATCTCTTCAAGAAAATTAGAGATATTAAGGGAACATTTTGTGCAAAGATGGGCTCAATAAAGGATAGACATGGTATGGACCTAACAGAAGGAGAAAATATTAAGAGGTGGCAAGTTTAAACAGAAGAATTATACAAAAAAGATCTTCATGACCCAGATAACCACAATGATATGATCACTCACCTAGAGCCAGACATCCTGAATGCAAAGTCAAGTGGGCCTAGGAAGCATCACTACGAACAAAGTTAGCAGAGGCGATGGAATTCCAGTTGAACTATTTCAAATCCTCAAAGATGATGCTGTGAAAGTGCTGCACTCAATATGCTAGCAAATTTGGAAAACAGCATTGGCCACAGGACTGGAAAAGGTCAGTTTTCATTCCAATCCCAAAGAAAGACAATGCCAAAAAATGTTCAAAATACTGCACAATTGAATTCATCTCACATGCTAGCAAAGTAATGCTCAAAATTCTCCAAGCCAGGCTTCAACAGTAGGTGAACCATGAACTTCCAGATGTTCAAGCTGGATTTAGAAAAGGAGGAACCAGAGATCAAATTGCCAACATCTGTTGCATCATTGAAAAAGCAAGAGTTCCAGAAAGACATCTACTTCTGCTTTATTGACTATGCCAAAGACTTTGACTGTGTGGATCAAAACAAACTGTGGAAAATTCTTCAAGAGATGGAAATACCAGACCATCTTACCTGCCTCCTGAGAAATCTGTATGTGGCTCAGATAGAACTGGACATGGAATGACAGACTGGTTCCAAATCAGGAAAGGACTACATCAAAGCTGTATATCGTCACCCTGCTTATTTAACTTATATGCAGAGTACATCATGCGAAATGCCAGGCTGAATGAAGCACAAGCTTTAATCAAGATTGCTGGGGGAAATATCAATAACCTCAGATACGCAGATTACCCCATTCTTATGGCAGAAAATGAAGAACTAAAGAGCCTCTTGATGAAAGTGAAAGAGGAGAGTGAAAAAGTTTACTTAAAGCTCAACACTCAGAAAACTAATATCATGGCATCCAGTCCCATCCTTTCATCACAAATAGGTGGAGAAACAATGGAAACAGCAAGAAACTATTTTCTTAGGCTCCAAAATCACTAGAGATGGTGACTGCAGCCATGAAATTAAGAGATGCCTGCTTTTTGGAAGAAAAGTTATGACCAACCTAGACAGCATATTAAAAAGCAGAGACATTACTTTGCCAACACAGGTCCATCAAGTCAAAGTTATTGTTTTTCCAGTAGTCATGTATGGATGTGAGAGTTTGACTCTAAAGAAAGCTGAGCAGCAAAGAATTGATGCTTTTGAACTGTGGTGTTGGAGAAGACCCTTGAGAGTCCCTTGGAGAGCAAGGAGATCAAACCAGTCCATCCTAAAGAAAATCAGTCCTGAACATTCATTGGAAGGACTGATTCTGTAGCTGACACTCCAATACTTTGGCCACCTGATGCAAAGAACTGACTCACTGGGAAAGATTGAAGGCAGGAAGAAAAGGGTACAACAGAGGATGAGATGGCTGGATGGCATCACCGGCTTGATGGACGTGAGTTTGACAAGCTCCAGGAGTTGGTGACGGACAGGGAAGCCTGGTGTGCTGTATCCACGGGGTCACAGAGTCAGACACGACTGAGCAGCTGAACTCAAGTGAAAACTCACAATACATTGGAGGGAGTAATAGCTTCTCACTTCTCCTCTCCAATGTCATATATACTTGCATTTTAATAAATTCTTTTAAAAGTGATTTTAAAGAATCATTCGTTTAATTTCCACATCAACTCTGGTAGGTACCACCACTGTCTTTACAGTTGAGGGAAAAGTGAAAGAAATTTGAGTCAAATAACTTGCTTAAGAGTAAACATTTAGTAAATGATGAAGCTGGGAACCCAGTCCTTCTATACTCTTAAGCTCTGCACTAAAATATTCTGTGTTTGATAGAGACACCAAGGATCATATTTTGAATATCTGTGTCAGAGAATAAGTGTAGTAAAACTGAATACAATTTAGTCATATGTATACCTTAGGTTCTTTTTGGTAAATGTTACTATTTAAAGGCAACTAATAACTACAGATCACTTCCTCACAGTCTCCCTACCAGGTTACATTCAAGGCAAGTCTGACAGAATTATGTCACATAAATGGACATTTATTGTCAATAAGAACAAAGCAACCACACAATGTAGCCCAGCCCTTTGTTCTTTTACTGCTGCTGCAGCATTTGCATGAATGGTACATGCACAATAATTGTGACAATACTCTAGACACAGACAGTCTCCTCGTCAAGGGCAGAAGTCCAAAAAAATGCTGAATTGGTGTTGAACCCAAAACTATTTGAGAATCAATGACTGAGTTTACAACATCCTTATATTTCACCTCTTCAAGGGTTAGAGTGTCTTTACATGAGTTCTGGAGAATCTACCTATCATAATTCTGTGAATTTCACCTATCAAAAGCCTTGTCTACAATCTGCTAAGCTAACAACAAACCCTTTGGTGAGTATCATGGATGGAAATAGCTAAAACCCATGTAGTAACCTCAAGAGGTCTTAGTTCTAATGCTAGCTGACTACCTGTTAAGTATGTAGCCCTTAACAGAGAGGGTGACATCTTCTAAGGTATAAGGATTTATGCATATATCAAGGCTGAAATATTTTTTAAATAAATTCTAAAACATCCCTTATTAGGTTTCTCTCCCATTTCTTTTATTTATTTATTTATTTATTTATTTATATTTATTTATTTAATTTTTACTTTACAATTCTGTATTGGTTTTGGCATAGATTGACATGAATCCACCACAGGTGTACATGCGTTCCCAAACATGAACCCCCCTCCCACCCCCCTCCCCACAACATCTCCCTGGGTCATCCCCGTGTATCAGCCCCAAGCGTGCCATATCCTGCGTCGGACATAGACTGGCAATTCGATTCTTACATGATATTATACATGTTTCAATGCCATTCTCCCAAATCATCTCACCCTCTCCTTCTCCCACTGAGTCCAAAAGTCCGCTATACACATCTGTGTCTTTTTTGCTGTCCTGCATACAGGGTCATCATTGCCATCTTTCTAAATTCCATATATATGTGTTAGTATACTGTATTGGTGTTTTTCTTTCTGGCTTACTTCACTCTGTATAATCGGCTCCAGCCTCATCCATCTCATCAGAACTGATTCAAATGTATTCTTTTTAATGGCTGAGTAATACTCCATTGTGTATATGTACCACAGCTTTCTTATCCATTCATCTGCTGATGGACATCTAGGTTGTTTCCATGTCCTGGCTATTATAAACAGTGCTGCGATGAACATTGGGGTACATGTGTCTCTTTCAATTCTGGTTTCCTCCGTGTGCATGCCCAGCAGTGGGATTGCTGGGTCTGGAATCAGGCAGTATCAGTATTAAATACCATTAGGTAAACTAAGCATATGCTTAAGTTGCCTACAAAGCAAGGAGTTCCCTCCAAATAACAATTTTCAGAGAAGTTAACATTTGCCATTTTTCAGAAAGCTTAAAATAGTTGACAAGTGTTTTGATTCAATGTTATATATGATTTTTTACTATTTTTTTTTAACACTGTGGAGTGGAGGAATGTGGCTATGGCCTTGCACTTCAGGCCATAACATACATAACCCAGCTACAGGAAGCACTATCTGACTACGCTCACACTAGCCTAAAATCTCACATACATGAATTTCTCCAATGTAGTCCTGCATTGTTCTCAAAGATCTTTAGTTCTTAGTAACATGCTTTCCTTTTATTTCATATGATTTTATAACAGTGGTAGATACATTCTCAGGAAGTAGGTTATCACAATATGTATAACCTTTTAATAATCATCTTATTTTATATTTACAAATAAATACAAAAGAAAAGAAGATGCCTCTATTTTAAGAGCAAGTATAAATATGTCCCTGGAAATAAAGGAGAAAAGTATCTTTTCATGTACTTCCTAAAAAAAGAAAAACATCAAGTTTTCCTTTGTTGGAAGAGAGAGATTTAATGGCTAATATATGGATTGCTGCTAAGTTGTTTCAGTCGTGTCCGACTCTGTGCAACCCCATGGACTGCAGCCCACCAGGCTCCCCCGTCCCTGGGATTCTCCAGGCAAGAACACTGGAGTGGGTTGCCATTTCCTTCTCCAATGCATGAAAGTGAAAAGTGAAAGTGAAGTCGCTCAGTCATGTCCGACTCTTAGCGACCCCATGGACTGCAACCTACCAGGCTCCACCATCCATGGAATTTTCCAGGCAAGAGTACTGGAGTGGGGTGCCATTGCCTTCTCCGAATATATGGATTAGAATAATTAAAAGACAAACAATACAAAATAGGCAAAAGATCTGAAATAGACACCTGACCAAAAATATGAATAACCAATGTGCATATGAAAAAAGGATTCAACATCATTACTCAGCAGGAAGATAAAAACTGAAACCAAGATACACCATTACAACCTCAACAAAATGGCTAAAATTTAAAAGAGTGAAAATAACAGATAATGACAAGGATATAGAAAAATGGAACTCTCATATATTGTTCATGGAAGTGTACATGACACAATCACTTTGGAAAATTATTTGTAATGTTTTTATAAAAATAAAACACATATCATAGGACCTAGCAATTCCATTATTAGGTATCTATTGAAGAAAAATAGAGACATATTTACAAGAAGACTCACTCTAATATGCATAGAAAACTTATTCATAATAGTCAAGATCTGAAGGAAAAAAGACCCAGGTGTTCAACAGAATGAGAATGAGCAAACACTCATGTATTCATACTACTGGCAATAAAAAGGTAAAGCATTATTGATACATATAATAAATAGATGAATCTCAAAATATGACTGAAAGAGGTCTTACAGAAAACAGTACATCTGCAATTCCTTTTACTTGATATTCTAAAAATAATCTACAGTGGAAAACATAATTATAACATTAGTAGCCTCAGGATAGAAAATAGAGAATTGGCTGGGAAGAGTATAAAAGAATTTTCTGAAATGATGGTAATATTCTACATCCTAATAGCAGTTTGAGTTACATAGGTCAAAATTTAGTTGATGTGCACTTCAGATTTATACATTTAATTATGTACAAGTTTTACATCAAAATAAAAACTAAGCAAATATAGGACTTCAGGTAATAAATTGCATTCTGAATTATTTAGGGGGAATTGTGTAAAGGTTTTTAGTTTGCACTGAAAGATGTATAAAAATAAGATGGATCAATAGATGGCCAAAGAGAAAAATGGGCTTTCCTGGTGGCTGAGTGGTAAAGAACCTGCCTGCAATGTAGGAGGCTTGGGTTCCATTCCTGGGTTGGAAAAATACCCTGGAGAAGGAAATGGTAATCCACTCTAGTATTCTTGCTTGGAAAATCCCATGGACAGAGGAGCTTAGTGAGCTACAGTCAATGGGATCTCAAGAGTCAGACACAACTTAGCAACTCAACAACAACAACAACAGAGAAAATAGGTACATAGACTTGTGATGAAAACAAGCACAGTAAAGTGTTAATAGAAAAATCTAGATGCTGATGATGTAAGTGCTTAATGTAAAAGTCAATTTTGATCTATGTACAAAAATATCAATGTGCTCTCAGTTGCTCAGTCAAACCTTCATCTCTTGCCAGGTGGGTTCTTTACCACTGCACCACCTGAGAAGCCCCAAAATGTTCCAAATTGAAACCAAAATACAGAGCCCTTGTATTATTTAAAATCCATTCATTCAACAAACTTTTGAGCATTTGATGTGGACCATTGTTCAAGATGCTGGCAATATGGTAGTGAATAAAACAAAATCTTCAGTCTGATGAAGTATACATTTCTACTCTATACAGAAATAACACATACATCGGTAATATGTAAGGTGGTGAAAAAGTCTAAGAAAAATGCAGAGCAAGGGTAGAAGTTCCAATTTAGACACTGCTGATGGGACTCTCTGATATGGTCACATATCAGAAGGAACCTGAATGAAGTGAGGGAGTATATCTAGGTCAACAGCATTCCAGACGGGGAAGGCTTTTAGGTGAGTGTGTATATGTGTATGCAGCCTGTTACAAAAAAGCATGTGTGGTGGTGGGGGAGGGGAAACATATCAGTGTATCTAGAGAAAAGCACAAATTAGATAGAAAATGAGATCAGAGAGATGGGGGGTATGTGGAAGGATGGAGTAGAGGAGAAGTTTATGTAGGGCTTATATACTATGGTTAGAAATTCAGATTTTCTCCTGAGTAATATGAGATGACATTGAAATTCTTTGAGTATAGGACTAATGGGATTTGACTTATTTTAAAAGAATCAACCTGTTTCTTGGTAATACACAAAAAGGAGACAGTTTTGATAATAGACTCTAGGAGGTAGTGACGTTAAGTGAGACAAGTCCAGTCTCTTTATACAGAAAGTCTAGTCAAACATAAAGCTGGCAGAGAGTGACATCACCAAGGTGGCAATATAAGTTGTTCTTGACTTCACACTTGCTCACAAGAACAGATGCTAACAACTATTCAAGAACACAACACCACTGAAAGAATCCTAAAACACAAAGGTAAGGTTGAAGCACTTGTTGCATCATAGAGCACAGACAGACTGGTCTAGTAAGAAACATGGGTATGTGTCGATAGCCTTGCCCTTCCCACAATGCCAACATAGCACCACAGGGAGATGTCTCCCTTGAGCTTTCAATGGAAAGAGAATCTGAAGGGACAAACAGCAACACCCCCACCACCCAACACTGTGGGTCACTTTGTGAGAGTCCCTATTCTGATCTCACACCAGAGATTGTGGAGGAATATGGGGGAATTAACCATTTAGAATCTGACTGTGATGGGAAAGAGAGAAGGGCTTGCAATGATCAGCACTCGGATCTTGGTAGACTGAGTTTATACCATCAGGGCCCAAGTGGTAGCCTCAGTGAACAGCTTAGTTCATCTGTAGAACCAAGTTGGGGTATACTCTCACCAGGGAACTCTACCTGATTCAAATCCTCAAGTATGGAAATTTGCTGGCACAAGAGCCTCAATTGCCATGCCAGTCAAGGGACTAAGTCACATCCCCACCGGCTACAGAGAAGGTCTTCTAACCAGAATAACTGGAAGGAAACTCCTGGTTGCCACGCAGTCCGCAGTACTTGAGCTGAGAGGTGGGCAGGCAGAGCCAATAGCCAGCTAGAGTAAGACAAGAAATAAAGCTTTCTCAGATTTAGAACTGCTTATCTTGCTACACTTAAAGAGGAAATCTCACTCATTGCTGAAAAAAAAACATTGCTTAAGCCTTTCTGGCCAGGGAACTTAACCAGAGAATACAAAAAGCTGCATAGCCCATTGAACAGCTCTATGTATCATAAAACTTGAGCACAGTCCATGGCTTCTCCCATCCACAGAATAAAACTGGTGATCTCATTTGACTAGGGCATTCAGTGCACATTCTGGCCTGATCCAGAGGCCCAAATAATGAGCTATATAGTCCCTGGGTCCTGTGTTGTTGCCCTGTCAAGGAAAGAGAGTAAATTCATAGCTCCACTTAATACCGAACATAGTTCCCAATTCAGAACATATAGTAAGCCTGACCAGAGGATCCAGGCTATTGCAGACTCTCAGCCTCACTTGAGTAGTAGGTCAGCAATCCTATCCAACCATTCTCAGCCAGTGACAAGCATCCTTGTGGCCATTTTCAGAGTTCAAACAGTTGCCTTGCCTGAAAATAGACCATAATAGTGACTCCACATGCCAAAGACATTTGCTATACACACATCCAGAAATCCAAACTGAGTTGACTGGTGAAGAACTGTCTCTGCTAAAGCAAACCTGTCAAGTATGGAAGAGGAACCCAATTACTGAAGTGCATAGATACCAGTATAAAGACTCAAGGATCACAAAAAATTCAGGGAAATATGACACCACCATAGGATGCTAATAAAGCTCCAATAACTGACCCTGAAGAAATAGGATATGTATTATCAGACAAAGAAGTCAGAATAATTCTCTTAAGTTTTGTGAACAATTTAAAAAAAAAAAACACAAACAACAAATTAAGGGGAAAAATGCATAAATAAAATGAGAAGTTTGACAAGTAAATAGCAACCATAAAAAAGTAAAATCTAAATATCTAGACATGAAAAATACAATAAGGGTAGTAAAGAGCTTCAAAAGGAGACTTGGCCATGCAGAAGAAAGAATCTGTCATAACTAAGCCAGGATATTGGAAATTACCTAGTCAAAGAAGCAAAAGGACAAAGAATGAAAAAGAGTATAGAAAGCCTTTGGGGATTATAAGAAAAAATGAAAAGCAGTTTTGACATAATAAGAACTTCAAGAGAAGAAGCAAAAGAGAAAGGGTGAGAAGGCCTTTTTAAAGCAGTAATGGCTATAATTTTCACAAACCTGGAGAGAGATATAGACATCTAGATCCATGAGGCCCAGAGGACCCCAAATAGGTTGAACCTGAGTAGGACTACACTGAGACACATTATAATTAAATTGTCATAAGTCAAAGATACCTAGACTGTTGAAAGAAGAGAAAAGAGAGAAGCTACATACAAGAGAGGGCTTACCTGGTAGCTTGGAAGGTAAAGCATCTGCTTACAATGCGGGAGACCTGGGTTCGATCCCTGGGTCAGGAAGATCCCCTGGAGAAGGAAATGGCAACCCACTCCATTCATGCCTGGAAAATCCCATGGACCGAGGAGCCTGGTGAGCTACAGTCCATGGGGTCGCAAAATGTCAGACACGACTGAATGACTTCTCTTCACTTTTTCACTTCATTTCACATACAAGAGAACTTCCATAAGACTACAAGCAGATTTTTCAACAGAAAGTTTTCAGGCTAGAAGAGAATGCGATGAAATTCTGACATATTCAAAATATTGGAAGAATATAATAGCCACCAAGAATTCCAAACCCACTGAAGCTGTCCTTCAGAAACAAGGGAGGAATGAAGACTTTCCCAAACAAACAAAAGCTGATGAAGTTCATTACCACCAGGCATAACTTATAAGAAATGTTAAAGGAATTTCTCTGAGTGAAAGTAAAAGAATGCTAATTAGCATTATAAAAATATAAAAATGTACTGTAAATATTTGTAATGGTAAAAACAGTCATAGTTAGATACTGCAATATGCTAATTGTGGTGCATAATTCACTTACAACTCTAGTTTAAAAGTCAAAAAAAGAACAGCAAAAATAACCATAACTATAACAACCTGTTATTAATTACATATTTTATGTCATATAAATTGTACCTACAATAATCCAAACTGTGAGGTGGAGAAGAAGTAGACGTATAAAATTTTAAAATTCTGTTCAAGTTGTCAGTTTTAAGTAGAATGTTATAAGTTTTATATTTTTTATGTAATCCTCACAGTAACCACAAGAGAAAATTCTGTAGTACTTACACAAAAGAACATGATAAGGAAGTAAAACATACTGCTATCAAAAGATATAAAAACACACAAAAATATAACAGGATACAAAATAATAAGCAAAACTATAAAGCAACCAGAAAACAACTAACAAAATGGCAACAGTAAGTTCTTACCAATCAATAATTACTTTAAACAAACAAAGACACAGAATGGATGAAAGAATTAAAGAACAAGATCCAATAATATGCTGCCTAAAAGATACTCACTTTAGCCTGAAAAACATACACAGCCTGAGGGTGAAAAGATGGAGATTTCAAAGACATTTCAAGCAATGTTAACCAAAAAAGTAGGGGTGAACATACTTGTACCAGACAAATAAAAATGGTACAAAGATATAGTAAAGTACTGTGCAAAGATATATTGAACAGTAAAGTACCAATACATCAAGAAGATACAACTTTATGTTTATACACCCAACATTGGAGCACCTAAATGCAGAAAGCAAAAAATAACAGAGCTAAAAGAAAAAATAAATAGTAATACAGAAATAAGTGGGGACTTTAATACCCTACTCTCAACAATGGATGTATCTTCCAGGCAGAGAATCAATAAGGAAACAGTGGATTTGAGCACTACTATAGACAAAATGGTCCCAACAGACATATAAAAGACATTCTATCCAATAACAGCTCAATATACATTCTTCTCAAGCACACAGGGAACGTTTTCTAAAATAGACCATATGTTAGGCCATGAAACAAGTCTTAGCAAACTCAAAAAGTTGAAATAATAACAAGGATCTTCTCTGATCACAGTGGCATGAAACTATAAATCAGTAACAGGAAAACTGGAAAATCTATGAACACATGCAAATTAAATAACACCCTCCTGAACAACCAAAGTATAAAAGAAGAAAATAAAGGGGAAATTCAAAAGTTTCTCGAGACATGAAAATGAAAATACAACATACCAGAACATGTGGCTACATCAAAAGCAATTATTAGAGGAAAGCTCATAACAATAAACACCTACATTAAGAAGCTAGCAACTAAGCAACCTAACTTTGCTTTAAAGAACTAGAAAATGACCAAACTGAGTCCAAAGCTAGCAGAAGAAATAAAAATTGGAGCAGAAATAAATGCAACAGAACAGAAAAATAATAGAAAATATTAGCCAAACTAAGAGTTGATTCTCCAAAAAGATAAACAAGATTGACAAACCCTTAGCTCGACTAACCAAGGGGTAATAAAGAAAGGTCTTACATCAGCAAACAAGTTTTAAAAAATAGAGACATTAAAACTGATACCACAGAAATTGAAAGAATCATAACAGACTATGATGAAAAACTATACACTAACCAATTGGACAATCTAGAAGAAATTTTAAAATTATTAGAAATATAAAACTTAACAAGACTAAATCGGAGAAGGTGATGGCACCCCACTCCAGTACTCTTGCCTGGAAAATCCCATGGACAGAGGAGCCTGGTAGGCTGCAATCCATGGGGTTGCGAAGAGTCGGACACGACTGAATGACTTCACTTTCACTTTTCACTTTCATGCATTGGAGCAGGAAATGGCAACCCACTCCAGTGTTCTTACCTGGAGAATCCCAGGGATGGGGGAGCCTGGTGGGCTGCAATCCATGGGGTCGCACAGAGTCAGACATGACTGAAGCAACTTAGCAGCAACAAGACTAAATAAGGAAGAAGTAGAAAGTGTGAAAACTGTAATCAAAAATTTCCCAAGAGGAAAAGTCCAGGAAAAGATAGATGATTTCAGTAGTGAATTTTACCAAACATTTGAAAAAGAATTAATATCAATTTTTCTTAGTCTTCCAAACAATTGAACATGAAGGAACACTACTAAATCCATTTCACAAGACCAGCATTATCCTGATGCAAAAAACAGAAAAGGACACTACTAGCAAAGAAAACTAAACTCCAGTATCCCTGGTGTAAAAGTTCTCAATGAAATACTAAAAAACTGAATTCAGTAATACATATCATTCTTCATAATCAAAATCCAGTTATCCCTGGGATGCAAGGATGGTTTAATGTATACAAATCAATGTGATACATTAATAAAGTGAAAGAAAAAAATCATATGATCACCTCAATAGGTACAGAAAAAGCATTTGACTAATTTCTGCATCTATTCATGATATTTTTAAAAAAACCCTTAAATTTGGCATAGAAGAAATACATCTGAACATAATGGAGGCTATTAATGACAAATCTTCAGCTAACATCATAGTCAGTAAAGATAGGTGAAAAGCTTTTCCTCTATCAAGGAAAAGCTTGACAGAGGAATGAAAAGGAATAAAACAAGGGTGCACTTATCTGCACGTCAAAGGCCCTTGTCTCTATGCCTATTAACATAGTACTGGAAGTCCTAACTAGAGAAATCAAACAGAATTAGAAAGGAAGAAGCAAAATAGTCTTTATTTGAAGACATGATTTTGTGTATAGAAAATCCTAAAGACTCATTAAAAAAAAAAAATATATATATATATATACACACATACATATACAGGTTAGCTTTAATCAGTGAGTTCAGGAAGGTTGATACAAAAATCAGTAGCATTTCTACACACAACCAATTTTCTAAAAAAGAAATAAAGATATTGATCCTATTTACAATAGTACCAAAAGCAATAAAATACTTTGGAATAAATTTAACTAAGGAGGTAAAAGATCTCTGCCCTGAAAACTGTAAGAGATTAATGAAATAAATTGAAGATACAAATAAATGGAAAGGTATCTTCATCTATGGACTAGAAAAATTTATATTGTTAAAATGTCAATACTAACAAAAGCCACCTATAGAAGCAATGCAATTTATATCAAGATTCCAATGGAGTTTTTAAAAATGAAGTTGAAAATATACTACTAGAATTTATCTGGAACCATGAAGGAATGGGCTTCCCAGGTGGTGAAGATGTAAAGTGAAGTGAAGTTGCTCAGTCATATCTGACTCTTTGTGACCCTGTGGACTGTAGTCCACCAGGATCCCAGTCCATGAGATTCTCCAGGCAAGAACACTGGAGAGGGTTGCCATTTCCTTCTCCAGGCGATCTTCCTGACCCAGGGATCAAACCCAGGTCTCCCGCATTGCAGCCAGACACTTTAATCTCTGAGCCACCAGGGAAGCCTGTGGTGGTACTAAGTGGTAAAGAACCTGCTTCCCAATGCAGGAGACAGAAGAGATTCAGGTTTGACCCTGGGTCAGGAAGATCCCCTGGAGGAGGACATGGCAACCAACTCTACTATTCTTGCCTGGAGAATCCCATGGACAGAGGAGCCTGACAGTCTATGGTCCATACAGTTGTAAAGAGCTGGACATGACTGAAGGGACTCAGCACATGTGAAGGAATATCCAAAGAAATTTTAAGAAAAACAAGCAAGAGGCATCACACTTCCTGATTTCAAGCTATACTGTAAAACTATAGTCATCAAAACAGTATGATACCAGCAGAAAACCAAACAAATAGACCAGTGGAACAGATTTGAGAGCCATAAAAACACTCAAGCATATACAATCAATTAATATTTGACAAGGGAGCCAAGAATACTCAATGGAGAAAAGAGAATCTCTTCAATAGATGGCACTGGATAATTGGATAATAACACATAAAGAGTGGAAACTAGGTCCACATCTTACACCAATCACAAAAATTAACTCAAAATGTATTAAATACTTAAATATAAAACCTGAAAGCCTGAAACTCCTAGAAAAACTTAGTAATAAAGTTCCTTGACACGGATCTGGTAATGAAGATGTAGATATAACACAAAGCACAAACAACAAAATCAAAAATAAATGTGAGGCCACAGCAAACTAAAAAACTTCTGCATATCAAAAGAAACTATCAAAGTAAAAAGACAACTTGCAGAATGGGGAAAATGTTTGCAAACCAGATATCTGATAAGAGATTAATATCCAAAATATATAAAGAATTCATACAATTCAATAACAAAAAACACTAATAACCCAATTTAAAAATAAGCAAAAGACTCAAATAGACATTTCTTTAATGAAGATACATGAAAGGCCAGCAGGTACATGAAAAGATGGTCATCATCACTACTTTTTAGGGAAATGCAAATTAAAACCACAACGAGTTATCACCTCTGTCAAGTACAAATTGGCACTTGCCAAAAGCATTTGCCAGTGACTGAACAACAACAAAAGCGTTTGCCATCTGCCTATGCTGCTATAGCTGCTTACCTTTAACACTCCCTGAAGGCAATTCAGGGTTGAGAGTGAGGCACTCTGTGCTCCAAGGAAACCGGTGGTGGAATAGGTCTTTAGATAGTTAGATATTTTCAGGAACTGATTTCCTGATCCCAATCCTTGCATCTCCTCATATCTAGAATAGCACTAAATTCCTTCATGGTAACATCAGCTCCTCATGACTAGTAATAAGTGCTTTATTGTGTTGAACTCCCCCTTACCAAAATCTCATATATTGACTTTTTCCAACTGCCTGTTTGGAGTAGTCTCTCAGAGCTATCTGAGTTGCTGTTTTTTGGGCTGCAGTCCTCATTTTGCCCCAAATAAAACTTAACTCACAACTCTCACATAGTATATCTTTTTAGTCAACATTTCACACCTGTTAGAATGGCCATCAACAAGAAAATACCAGAGCTAACAAATGCTGGCATGAACGTGGGGAAAAGAGAACTCTTATGCACCGTTGATGGTACAGCCACTGTGCAACACTGTTCAACAACTCTATGGAGGGTCCGCAAAGAATGAAACTAAACTGGAACTATTATACAATCTAGCAACTCAATTTCTGGGAATATATCCAAAAGAAACAAAAACACTAACTTGAAAAGATATCTTCATCCTCATGTTCATAGTGTAACCAGGAAGGGTCAACTTTGATGCCATGCTGAATCTGTTCCTCTTGCTTTAACCCTTGTTTTTGCTGCTTTTGTTATCCTCTGCATTGCAGGCAGATTCTTAACCATCTGAGCCACCAGGGAAGCCCCTTTTGTTATCATAAGCATACATAATTGCTCACCTTAGGTAACTCTGTCCCTCTCTGCCAGTTAAGCTAAAGTGCCTTTGTTCATAACTCTTTTGCACCTGTAGATTGTAGGAAGAAAGAAATTAACACATCCCCCTGCCTGAGGCTTGCCATTCTAGGAGATATTTGCAAGAATTAAATGGTTTTTTTACTTTATTTGGAAAGGTGGCTGACCTAGAAGATGGAAGACTAATGTCTCAAAAAGACCATCTTGTCAGGGCCTGGATGCCAGGTTCTTTTATGGATCAGATATGGGAGAGGTGAGAAAATAAAGTCATATTCCTTGCCTCTACACCTCATCTCCTGAATTTTTTGGTCTCTCATGCAGCGAGCAGAGCAAGCTTGGACTTGGTAACTATAGCAGCATTATTTATAACAGCCAAGACATGGAAATGATGTAAATGTCCACCAATGGATGAATGAGTAAAGAAGTTGTGAAGAGATGTATGTATGTATGTACACAAACATATATGTGTATACACACATACAAACAAAATGGAGCATTATTCAGCCATAAAACATGAGGAAACTCCCACCATTTGCATCAACACAGATGGACCTTGAAGGCATTACTGTAAGTGAAATAAGCCAAATAGACAAAGACTATATGATCTCCCTTATACGTGGAATCTAAAAAACAAAAAACCAAAAAACTCATATAAAAAGAGATCAGACTTGTGGTTAACAGAGGAAGGACGAGGGATATTTGGAGGAAGATGGCCAAAAGGTATAAATTTCCAATTATAAGATAAATAAGTACCCTAAATAATTATGATATAAGGTACAACATAATGAGCAACATAATATATGTAAGTCAATCCATCATGCCATATGTCTTAAACTTATATATTATGTCTCAATAAAACTGGAAATAAGGTGTCTTTGACTAGGGTAGTTTGTAATGGAAGTGAGATTATGTGTCCAGATATGATTCTGGACATATGTAGATAGTGTACATGAAAGAATTTCTTCATGGGTTGGATTCAGCTTATGAGAGGAAGACAGGGGAAGAACAAAAATGAAACATTATCTTTCCTACCCAGGATGCTGTTGATGGATCAGGAAAGGACTAGTACTGACCTTAGACTGGCATTTAAAGCTTATGAGTGATTATATCAGCAGAGCTTCCCTGGTGGCTCAGATGGTAAAAAAAATCTGCCTCCAGTGCAGGAGACCTGGGTTCAATCCCTGGGTTGGGAAGATGCCCTGGAGAAGGAAATGCAACCCACTCCAGTATTCTTGCCTGGAAAATTCCATCAACAGAGGAACCTGGCAGGCTACAGTCCATGGGGTCAAAAAGAGACTGGACTGAGTGACTAACACTTCACATCTTCAATGACTGTAATAAAATTCTCTTTTACTCCTTATTGTTCAATATTATACATTTAAATATCCTTAGGCCTGCCTTTTCCTTTAATTCAAATTATGTTAATTTTAGTGTTTACCCTTGAAACTGAGTCCTCTCAAATGATGGTGAAAACAATATCAAAGATAATGAGAGAATGTTCTCTTTCCCTAGAAGAGCAGGAAAGCAAACAGTATTCTGCACCATAAAACTAAGGTAGTTACTTGAAAATATTCACAAAAAGATTCATCTTACTTTTCTGTCCTAAGTGGAGTCTTGTATGAATAACTGTGTTTTTTCCTGATGTTATAAAATTGCCCTTGAAGTATTATTTATAAAACTATATAAGAAGTATACAAATATATTGAAGAGATGATTTCTAATATTCTAAGAAATATCTGTAAAAACCTAAACTCTACAGCCCTTTTTTCATTATTCTGATAATTTTCTGCCATGGTAATAACATTAAAAATATCATATCTATTTTCCAAAATCTTACACAAAATTGGGGTTCTTTCTCTTAAGCCAAAGAACTATAAAATTTCCTTATCCTCCCTTTATTGCTAAAGAAAAAAAACACATCTCAGGACTCTGCTAAAGTCCTTCAAACAAAGAGAGTCTTTGTCTCACTTAAATTAGTAACGTTTTTGATCAAAGCCTTTAGGTGGAGTGTAGGAGACAAAAGCCTGATTGGAGCAGATACACAAGAGAATAGAAGAAAAGGATCCAGAAAGTAAGTCAAGGCAACTCATTGAAGACATGTTGCTATAAGAGGGAGCAGAGAAATGGGACATTATCTGAAAGAGGAGGTGAGTAAAAAGAGACATTTTAAGGTGGAAATAATTATATCATCTTGTAGACAATGGGAACAATACAGTAGAGCAAATTTTGAAGAAGTAGGAAATAAGGGTGGAAAATTGCAGGGACAATGACTTTGAGGAGGCTGGGAAGGGTCAGAGCAGAGCACAAGGAGAGTAGCTGGCCTTAGATAGGACTGCAACTTCATCCAGTGCAAGAGGAAAATAACAAAGACTAAGTGCAGAGGCTTTGTGGTAAAAACATATGAACATTCTTTCTGTGTTTCTCCTATTTTCTCAGTGAAAAAAGAAATACGTTCACCAGCAGATACCAAGAAAAAGAAGTCTTTCAAGTTTGCCAGGAGAGAAGAGATTGGAATGTAGAGAAAATATGCTGACTAGAGGAAAGTAATAGTCTGCTAGCTTCCCTCAAGACCTAATTGAAATCTGTGATCAGGAATTTAAAATCAGACCAGGCAACACCTTGGTAAGTATTCATTAGTTAAATATCCAAGTGCCACTGTGGGACAAAGGAAGTCGCATAAATTCATGGTCTGTATATTTACCCTCACTTCTATCTCAGCACAAACAGGGATGTAGGGAGAGGGGAGGTAGATAGTAGAAGCAGGTATGGACTGTATCAGTGAATATACATGTAAATATATACACACATGTTAACTACAAATTGACACTTGCCAAGAGCATTTGCCAGCGACTGAACAACAACAAGGGCATTTGCCATCTGCCTCTGCGGAGACTGAACCCTCTGCTGTTGCAGCTGCTGACCTTCAACATCCCCTGAGGGGAATTCAAAGTGGAGAGAGAGGCATTTTGCTCCAGGGAAACTGATGGAACAGGTCTTTAGATAGTTAGATATTTTCGGGAACTGATTTCATGATCCCACCCTTGCATCTCTTCATATCTGAAAAATCACTAAATGCCTTCATGGTGACATCAGCTCCCTGTGACTACCAGGAAAACTTTTGTAGAGTAAGTGCTTGATTGCATTGACCTCCTCCCTCACCAAAATCTTACCTATTGACCTTCCCCACTACCTCTTTGGAGAAATCTCTCAGAGCTATCTGAGCTGCTGTCTCCCAGGCTGCAGTCTTCATTTTGTCCCAGATAAAACTTAAATCTCATGTTTGTGCATCTTTTTAGTTGACACAATATGCCCACATACATATACATATACAAATCAGTTCTTAAGGGAGCAATATAATTATGCTCATAATATGTCAGGGTCCAGTTTTTCTTATCATAGCCTTTCATAAAATTTCCTACCCTTCAAGATCAATTCTTTTAAGTTTAATTAGCAAATAATTATTCGTGCCAAGAGAAAAAAATCAATTGTCATCACAAATAAAGGTAAACAATAGTTAGAAAAATATATGTAAGAGAGTC
This sequence comes from Oryx dammah, assembly GCF_014754425.2. Taxonomy (NCBI): domain Eukaryota; kingdom Metazoa; phylum Chordata; class Mammalia; order Artiodactyla; family Bovidae; genus Oryx; species Oryx dammah. The sequence goes on along the minus strand of NW_024070187.1, from coordinate 86,098,903 downwards.
AACTAAAATCAACATACATCATGTAAGGATATAAACAAGCCAAATTCAAAAGAACTTATGCAATACTACTTAGAATATTTGCCTTGCAATCTCCCATTAAATATTTTGTTTCAACAAACCAGTATCATCCATCAAATTAAACCAAAATTGCTTTTAATTTTATTAGCTTTACATTTATATATGTTTTAAATTTTTATTTTGTTAATTAACCAAACTTTTTCTGCTGCTAAGTCACTTCAGTTGTGTCCGACACTGTGCAGCCCACCAGGCTCCCCCATCCTTGGGATTCTCCAGGCAAGAACACTGGAGTGGGTTGCCAGTTCCTTCTCCAATGCATGAAAGTGAAAATTGAAAGTGAAGTCGCTCAGTTGTGTCCAACTCTTCACGACCCCATGGACTGCAGCCTGCCAGGCTCCTCTGTCCATGGGATTTTCCAGGCAAGAGTACTGGAATGGGGTGCCATTGCCTTCTCCGAACAAGACTTTAGAGTCAAGTAAATATAAGGCATTTATGCCTAGTTTTATGTTTGTACAGATTTGAATAGAAACATAATAATATAATTAAGTAGAAATCTGTATTATTACTTTAAAGATATCCACTCACTAATTATATTTGAACACACTAGAATTTAAAAGTATCCATAAAAATTTTCTATTTAAATGGGACTTTTTAAATTCCCTTTAAGAGTTATTATGAAATTAGTTTTCCCAGGTAACTTAGTGGTAAAGAATCCACCTGCCAGTGCAGAAGATGTGGGTTCATTCCCTGGGTCACGAAGATCACCTGGAGAAGGATATGGTAATCTACTCCAGTATCCTTGCCTGGAATTTGGCTTCCCCCAGGTAAAGAATCTGCCTGCCGTGCAGGAGACCCAGGTTTGATCCCTGGGTTGGGAAGACCCCAGGGAGAAGGAAATGGAAACCCACTCCAGTATCCTTGCCTGAAAAATCTCATGGACAGAGGAGCCTGGTGGGCTGGAGTCCATGGGGTCGCAAAGAGTTGGGCACAACTGAGCAACTAACACTTACTTACTTATTCTTGCCTGGGAAAGCCCATGGCAGAGGGTACTTGATGATTACAGTCCCTGTGGTTGCAAAGAATCAGATATGACTGAGCAACTGAGCATGCAACCAGATATTTAGGAAAGAAACGTAAGAGTTGAAAAGCCCCATCCAAGATAGAAAACTATAAACTTACCTCTATAAGCTAGGCATTTTACATGCATTGTCTCATATTTATAATAAAAATAGTATAACAACCATCACCACTACCACACTATCTGGACTCCTGTCATTTACTAAGCATATTTTATGTGCCAGGTAAAGTCAAGTCCCTTGGTAAACACTTAATTTTCAGATGTTATTTATTCATAATTACATATTCTGAAATAGGACAGTCATTTCTCACCTTTTTTATGGATGAGGAATCTGAATCATAACAAGAAAACTGTCCAAGATCACCAACAATTAAGACATGGATCCAGGAATTGGAATTCTGAATTCAAAATCTAAGATACAATGAGCTTCAAGGTAGAAAGGAGTTCGCCCAATGCCACACGGCCAGTGGGCAGTGAGCTAAAGCTAGTCTGGCATTTCCGTCAAACCAGAGGGCCTACTGCAAAGGATCCGGATCACAGCCAGCTCCCCAGAGAAGAGAATGGAATGCTTGTGAAAACTGAACAGTGGGACTCAAAGACAAACCTTTCCTTTCCAAATTTCCTCTCTGAAAATCAGGCCACCATCACTCTTCAATGTTGAGAGGACAGCCTATGGATATTTACATTGCAGAGATTGAAGCTGAAAATAAAATATAACAAGGAAATGATTTCACAATGAACGTTTATTACTATACAGCTATGTGATCTGTCAGAAATGCCTAAAGCAAAAATTAGTAAAACAAAAGAACTTGGGATAACAGCAAGGGGATCAAAAAGAATGTAAAGTCAGAATCTTTTCTGATTTTTAAGGCATCTGTAGATGACTAGTATTGTCTGGCAGGCTACAGTCCATAGGTTTGCAAAGAGTCAGAAACAACTGAGCACGCCTGCATGCAGTGTTGAAAAAACCATTTGAGTCAATGTATGCAAGGCAGGGTGCCCACCGAGCACATAAACGCAACTGCCTCAGGCTCTAATCAGACTGTTTCCTTGGCTCATCTGAATCCTTTGAGAGCCTGACCTTTCTTCTCACCAGGTCCTCAGTATGACCCAGATCTACAGAGTACTTAGCATTTTTCAACATGTTTTACCTCTCTTCAAGGCACCAAAGATTTATCTCAGAACTGAAAAATAAAATTAGTACAACAACAACAACAAAAACAGCTAACTCATTGGAGAAGACCCTGATACTGGGAAAGATGGAAGGCAAAAGGAGAAGAGAGCAGCAGAGGATGAGATGGTTGGATAGCATCATCAACTCAATGGACATGAACTTGGGCAAATTCCAGGAGACAGTGAGGGACAGGGAAGCCTGGCATGCTGCAGTCCATGGGGTCACAAAGAGTTGGACATAGTGACTGAAGAACAACAACAAAAATGGTCTGTTTTACTCTTTACTATCACGGGGGACGGGCATATCCTTCACCCCATATATTAGCTGCCTCCCCCACAATACACACTTAATAAATACTGAGTATATGAATGAAAAATGCTTAAAAAGTGAATATATGTGAAATACAAAAAGATTATACAAAAGACAGAACTGTATATAAAATCAATTTGCTTAATTACCTCTTAAGGAACACAGTTTATAAAGGAAATTTCAGCTGTCAGTCAAAACAAATGACCCTTTGAATCTGCTTCTTAAAAGGTTTGCTACCCAAAATGCCTGGATGTGATTGGAAATGCAGAATTTCAGGCTCCACTCCAGATCCACTCAATCCAAAACTGCAATTTAGGTAATGAGTATTCACATTAAGTCTTGAGAAGCTAGTATGTTCTCAAAGCCTGGTCACTTACCAGCTCAGAAAGAGTCAGACACAACTGAACACCTAACAACCTCCATAACTTCAGATTTTCTCAACTGGTATCTCTGGATGGGAGTTCAGTACTGCATGTAGCAACAAGTACCATCTGTGATTTCAAAGTGATTGATGTTTGATAATTGTTACTTTAAATAAAATTGATATGTATGACTCTCTATCAGTTCAGTTCACTTCAGTTGCTCAGTCATGTCCAACTCTTTGCGACCCCATGAATCACAGCACGCCAGGCCTCCCTGTCCATCACCAACTCCTGGAATTCACTCAAACTAATGTCCATCGAGTTGGTGATGCCATCCAGCCATCTCATCCTCTGTCGCCCCCTTCTCCTCCTACCCCCAACCCCTCTCAGCATCAGAGTCTCTTCCAATGAGTCAACTCTTCGCATGAGGTGGCCACAGTACTGGAGTTTCAGCTTTAGCATCATTCCTTCCAAAGAAATCCCAGGGCTGATCTCCTTCAGAATGGATTGGTTGGATCTCCTTGCAGTCCAAGGGACTCTCAAGTCTTCTCCAACAACACAGTTCAAAAGCATCAATTCTTCAACCCTCAGCTTTCTTCACAGTCCAACTCTCACATCCATACATGACCACTGGAAAAACCATAGCCTTGACTCTCTATAGAGCCAACAAAATAATATTATGAAAATGAGTTTCTCAGGAAAAAAATCCAATCAGTTATTTTTTTAAAAAAATCTGAATTTGATTTGGTACAAATAGGTAGATTTCGTCTATTAATACCCAGTCTCCTGGGATGTGTGTGTGTATGTATATATTTGTGTGTGTGTATTAAACCCTAGAATTAAAGTCCAGAATTTAATTAAGCCTAGAATTGGGGCTGAATCTACAATACTTGGGCCACCTGATGCAAAGCTGACTCATTAGAAAAGAACCTGATGCTGGGAAAGACTGAAGGCAGGAGGAGAAGGGGGATGACAGAGGACGAGATGGTTGTATGGCATCACTGACTCAATGGATATGAGTTAGAGTGAGCTCTGGGAGATGGTGAAGGACAGGGAAGCCTGGTGTGTTGCAGTCCATGGGATCGCAAAGAGTTGGACATGACTGAGCGCCTGAACAACAACAACAAAGTCTAGAAAGTCATAATCATCATCCAGATATATGAATTAATAAAATTATAGATACAAAAGCCCAGAGAGAGAATAGAGCACTTAGGAAATATATTCTGCAATAGGAAGTCTTCCAAAGAAGAGATCTTCCCTTTAAAAACTAGAGTAAATTCTACTCCCATAATCAACTCCCATATTGTGCCTATTGACAGTAGTCCATAATGTAGGTTTCTTCTACTTATATAGGAAAATTCCCAAAGGTAACAAATAAATTGTACCTTGTGAGACACTATGGTTTAAATTGTAGAGAGGAAGAGGGCACCACAGATTAGTGCAGACCCTCAGACTTGAAAACTCTCAAATCAGCACAGGAAACACTTCAGAGATTATAGTCCTTTAATCCATAGTTCCTTCTATATTCACATGAGTTTATCAGTGAATGTGCTCTGGAAACAGAGTTGGCTTCACATCACTGACCATCACAGATAGTATACAGGTCAGAAAGGCTGCATTTCTAGAGATTTTCTAGCCTTATTCTATGATTTATTGGAACATGTATCTAGGAAGTCTTTATACTGCTAACTTTATATCTGAAAGCTGTAAAATATTCTTTATAACCAAGGATTTCATACATTTTATTTACTGAGAATATAACATTGACATGGAAATTGTTTTTATGGATAAATATATTTGCTTGACAGACATGTTACTTAATTATTGGAATATGGTAGGGAAATTTTCAAATGAAATAAGCTTTCAGACAAATTCTCAAATCATAATCTAACCCATGAAAAGAAGACATTTCAAAATATGAAGTTGAATATATCTTTGAAAGATTATGAAATTGATTTTAAGTTCAGGGTTATATTTTTGTTTATCCCAAGGATCTATATCACATTACATCTAAATGTTTTCTAATAATCTATATCCAAAAAAACTTATTTTAAAGTATTTTATGAGAACTTCTTGTTTGAAAATTATCATTGCTTAAGAGACTAGAAATCAATGATGTCTAACATACAGTAATTTTCTTTTTTCATTCAAACCTCACTTCAAAATTGTACAATATAAGCTTCTTATAAGATCACCACAGGAAATCAATTTAGTTAAGAAAAAGATATATGAAAATATTCTACCAAAATTGTATAAGCCTCAAGCTAAAAAAAAAAAAAAAGAGAGAGAGAGAGAGAGAGTTGTTTGAGAAAAAGAATTCTATGATGTTCATAAGTCCTGAACAGAAAGATGACTTGTCCACCTATTCTAGGAATTTACAATAGTTTATCAGCCATGAGATAATCAATAGTATGTGGAAGCTTCTGAAGCTCTTCAAAGAATCATACAGGTACATAAATCTATGAAAGATGACTCATATGGGAATGGCTGCAGTCAGACATAAAATGAGAACTGCCACAAAAGATGGGACCTGAGGCAACTCGAAATAATTTGAAGTTGAACAGATAAGTCTGATAGAAAAACCAGACAAATCAATATGGAAGATTTGATAGAAATTATAAGAAAAACTATTTAAATGTAAAAGAAATTATTTTGTGTGTGGTAGAGACAAAAAATTTCTGTTCCATTTTCCTTTGTAAGCTCTCCAAAAATGCATAAAGCAATGAATTCCATGTGTTTTCCAGTTTCCTGTGTACTAGAGCAAAAGTTGCATTACTATGAAACAGCCTTTTTCTGTTCAAGGCTTACATAGCACTGTGGATATGTTCCCTAAAGTCTGACATTGCAGTAACCAAAATACCTTTAGCCAGAAATAGTGATAGTTCAGAAAACTCACTCAGATTTCCTTTTACCAACATCTCCATCCAAGCTCCCATTAGAGTCTAGAGTAGCAGCACCAAACAATGTTTTCTTATAGTATATTGTGCTTTTAAAGCAAAACTCAGGAGGAAATCACGCATTTTCACATTGTAGTTTGGCAATTCTTTTAGTTTGACAAATACTAAAATATACTAACAGGCAGAAAGGTTTTCATGTTCACTCTTCTGTGCTCATTGGATGCCTGAATTTTAGAGGATGGTAATTTTTCAGTAACAATGTACTCAAGGAAAATCACCTAAGCAAAACTAATGTGTACTCTTAATCTAATTTTCATTATACAAAATCACTTCTTTTCCCACATAAAATTAACAGTGACATGGATTGATTTTTTTTAACTATGATAATTTGAAAAAAAAAAGTCAGATTTCTTCATGCAATTTTCACCTAACCTAGTATATTTCATCTGTCATGAATGATATTAGCATTTGCGATAATACCTGTGATTGCCTTATTTGGATGAGAACATGCTTTATCCATAAAAGATGAAGTAAACAGCTGCTTGGTTTAAGACAAAATCTGACTCTTCCAAAAAAGAAATAGATAAGAATCAGCCAGTATATTCCTCTATGAATAAAATACCCTATGATATAAAATTTAAACAACTGTCAGGGCGCTCAGTGCTCAGATGACTATATACAAAGTTCAGCAAATTGTGCTAATACTTAGGGCCCATACGTTATTAAAGATATCTCAGTTAAAGGATGAAAATATTTGTTTTATTTTTTAAATAACCAAGAAACCACAGAATGGGTTTTATATCCTAGGCAGAAATTACTTAAACATGTATATGTTGTCACCAAGCAGAATATGGATATTTTCACACACACAAATTTAATTAGGATAATGTGACTAGTAACACTATACAGATACTACGAGCGTATGAAAAGCTTATTACTCATATAATTACACTTTCTGAGGAGGATAGAGTAGCCTCCCAAGACTATGCAAAAATGACTTGAAAGATCAGTGAGAGGACACTGGCTTGGGCTTGGATTTTTGTGATGGTCAAAAGGTGCGACACAGGTTTAGGTTACTACAAATATGGTTTGAACTTGCTGGCAACATCAAATGAGGCAATACTCCATATTTCTTATCAGCTTGGTCAGCTATGGGTCAAAAAAAGGGAGAGTAATGAGGCTTTAAAACTGTCAGCAGACAATCATCAAAAATGGAGTTGGACTCTGTATTATAATTCACCCTTGATTAGTAATAACCAAAATGTTCAACTTTACTGATTTGAACTTAAGTAAACCATTATGGCACTTCATGAGGTTTGTAGCCTGAGACCATTAAGGGTGGTAAGAGTTTTTGGATGACTGACTCCAAGAGCCCAGAATGATATATTTTCAGAAGTGAAATGAATGCCTTGGTCACTATTAATAATGTCTGGAAATGAGAGGTATAAGGAGTGCTTTGGTAAGGTCTTACTTACATTGTAGCTTTAGTGGTTTAAAGATATGTATGACTTTGATTTATATATTGGGTATATGTGAAGCAAGAAATTCTCAGAGTTCCCTACCCAAAAGGAGCCAACCTTGGACAAGGAATCATTGCTACCATTGGCCAGGCCATCTGCCTAGGGAGACCATAGGTAGTGGCTCAAGAGTTTGTAGAACTGTACAGAAGGGGCTACTTGTGAGCCAGGGCATCAGGTACTAAGGTGACTGCATGAAGTGTAGTTAACCTTGCTAACCCTTGGGGGCCCATCCATTATTGGGGATGAAAACCAGACATGCTCCATCTAGTTTCTTCACATGATAGGGGCTATGTCACTCATAAAATGTATAAACACTTTTACTCAGTTGATCTCAAGAGGCTTCCCACGTGGCCAGAGTGACGTGGAAGAGGAGGGGCCTCCTCAAAAATCATGACACCTCTCAACAGAGTTGACTCAGGAATCCAGCTCTACTGCAGATGAGATAAGGCCAAGGACCCAGGCTTAATTCTGACCCACAAGTAACATTTCTGCTTTAGCTTAGGGGCCTCAGCAGCTATTCTTAGCTTCCAAGGTGCTAGGTCTATGAGCCAAGGATTAATGAGCAACCTGGTACAGTGAGCAAGTCATGGACTCAGAAACTGTGAGAGTTGTTCCCAGAAAAGCTCAGTATACCAATAGCAACTTCAACTCTACTGGCTTACAGCATCCAAGCCAAGAAGGATAGTTTCTTGTCCTGCAAGCTCGGGGACAGCTTTTGGCTGTCACATGTGGTCCAGAAACTCCAGGAGGCATAGAGTGTTGCTAAAACCTCTACAGTGCAGGAGTCTCTGGAAGGTACTGTTGTCAGATTGCAATTTAGTCAGACACTTGAGGCTTCTGTTGTAGGGACCCCACTCAGGACTGACCAGTTTGCAAGAAAAAACAAAGGGTTTGAGCACAATTTATAAATAAGAACTAGGTTGCCTCCAGAATCCAAAAGAACTAAAAGATGTTGAGATTATTCTAATATTGTTGGTACTGAAGTCAATAGTTTTGTGTGTGTGTGTGTGTTTTTTTTTTTTTTTTGACAGCATTAGGAATAAAGACACCCTTGACTAATCAAATAATGCCGAGAAATTTTACTAAGGTAACAATGATCTCGTTCTGTGTGACAATGGTCCAATCCTTTTTGTCAGCTCCTTTGTGAATGTTTATATCTTAATGAGTGTGTCAAATGGGTGTTCTTAGAAGAGGATATTTAACTGTGTTATGCTATAACTGTGCTCCTAGATAAAGTTGGACAGGTTAAAACGCTGCAAATATTGTGTAAGATGTTTTGGCTATTGAGATACAGCATGAATAGCCAGGTAAAGATGCATTGTCTTCCTTCTAAGGTCAAAGTTAACTGCAAGTGAGAGGCTGTTGAAATAGACAGTGAATCATATTAGTTAAAACATATGACTGCAGGGTATTTACTGGTTGCAGGTTGTGCAGAATCAGTAATTTCAGTAATATTAGATGTGGGGTCCTTAATAGGTGGGACCACATCATAAAGATTGTGGTAATACACTGTGAGGTACCATTCACTGGATTTTAGGTTACTAGCAGGCCAAATTGGGCTGTTATATACAGCACTGGGAGTAGTCATTTCTTCTCTCTATAAGTTCTAATGGACTTTAATCTCTGAAGTTTTGTTTTTTAATTTCTATTCAGCTCTAGTAACTGTTAAGGAATATCCATGGAGTCCTGTTTATTGAGCCAGTTTTAGGCACAAATACCTAAAGTGATATTTACTCTATTGGTTCAGAGACTCAATGTCTACTATGGTATATTTTAGGGCAACAGATGCTATGAATGTGGGTAAATCAGGTCAAGCAAGAGTTCTGATGGAGGACAGATAGGTTTGCAGCATGTTAATCACTCAGTCATGTCCATCTCTGTGAGACCCCATTGACCATAGCCTGCCAGGCTCCTCTGTCCATGGAGATTCTCCAGGCAAGAATACTGGAGTGGGTTGCCATGCCCTCTTCCAGGGAATCTTCCCAACCCAGGGATTGCACCCAGGTCTCCTGCATTGCAGCAGGATTCTTTACCAGCTGAGATAGAAGGGAAGCCCAAGAATACTGGAGTGGGTAGCCTTTCCCTTCCCTTCTTCCCAACCCAAGAATCAAACTAGGGTCTCCTGCACTGCAGGCAGATTCTTTACCAGCTGAGCTACCAGGGTCAATTGGGCAAAGAAATAATTCTGATGGAAAATATATAGGTTTAAGTTCAGTTCAGTTCAGTTCAGTTCAGTTCAGTCGCTCAGTCATGTCCGACTCTGTGATCCCATGAATAGGTTTAGCTCACCTTAACTATTTTATGCTTGTTAACTACCCTAAAGGGGCTTTCCTGTGGCTCAGATGGTAAAGAATCTGACTGTAAACCATACAGAATAGCTTAAGTTTAGTGGGATCCCAAGTTATAATCATAATTTGGTTACCAGTATCAATGAAGGATGGGTAACTGATATATTTAAGCAGATAATAAAGTTCATGCAGAATAAATGGGCTAGTGGTGTAAAGAACATTTTGTACCCATTATATTTTTGTTGTACAAACTCATTTAGCAAATTTTGCTTTCCAATTGGGTCAAGTTTTAAACCCCTGTTTCAGTTTTTGTTTCCTCTCTCAATATCAGATTTGGTTTAATAGTTTGGGTTTTGTTTTATTGCTTGTTTGTTTATTTTTTAGTTGGCTTCCCTGGTGGCTCAGATAGTAAAGTATCTGCCTGCAATGTAGGAGACCCAAGTTCAATACCTGGGTTGGGAAGATCCCCTGGAGGAGGGAATAGCACCCCACTCCAGTACTCTAGCTTGGAAAATTCCATGGACGGAGGAGCCTGGTAGGTTACAGTCCATGGGGTCACAAAGAGTTGGACACGACTGAACAACTTCACTTCACTTATTTGGTAGTTACTGGTTAGACCTGAGGTGAGGAAGGAGGTACTCTCCACCCTGCTCATATTTATAAGCTTATTTTTACAGAGAACCTCAAATCAGTATCATCCTTATCAGGTGTCTCCCATGGCAATAGTGGCTCTGGTAGTTTCAAAGATCTCAGTCTTAAATCAGGTTAAAATTAACCTCTTGGCTGAGTCATGGGTGTATCACGAGTATTTGGGCATTTTCCTCTGTAACTTTGAAGATTAAAATCTTTTTTGGCAACAGGGGCACAGGCAGTAGCAGCAGGAGAAGTATTCTGTAGGGTCCTAGTGAGCCATCTGCTTAGGTGTGTGGACCTCAGTGTGACACAGAGTAACCACTCTCCTCCATATGAGGGACCAACCAAAGAGCCTGAATGATACACAGAGTGTCACTCTTTCCTTTAACACTGTACAGAATGGAGACTTAGTTCCTGGTTAAGACCCATGACCAGTGGGAACAGGGATGATCCCTGAGCCCCAGATTAATCACAACTTAAATTGGAATTGAGACAATTGGGGCACAGTTGGGTCCAGGCCTTAAACTGGACTCCTTTTGTCCCTCACAGCACTCAAGCAAGCTAGATAAGGCTGCTGTTATGGCAAAGTTGAGGTACAACCAGCAAGCAAGCCCATCAGAGTCAGAGAGCAAACAGAAGTACACAAAGGCTCAAAATGAACATATGCCACTTCTGCCATATTCTGTTGGACAATGTGAGTTACAAGACCATTCCAGAGTCAGAGAAGGTGGGAACTACAAAATTACAGGGCAACAGACATGGGCACAAGACAGCCTTTATTTGGGGCCATGAGTGTCATCAAAATATGGTAAAGTCATCATTCCTTGGCTAACCAACTACAATATATCTCAATATCTTGTGACATATCCAAAAGATGGTCTTGAGGATCAAGAAAATAATTTTTATATAATAACTGACACGCAGAAGACCCTAAAAAACAGCCACTTCTCTTTTCTCTCTATAATCCAGGGGCATGGTATATTTATAAGAAGATTCTCCTCTCTTGACAAAGCAAAGTGATACAAAGGTAAGGATCTGATGAAAGCCAATCCAATTACAACTATTCCGTGGACTGTAGCCTACCAGGATCCTGAGTCCATGGGATTTTCCAGGGAAGAATATTGGAGTGCATTGCCATTTCCTTCTCCAGGGGATCTTCCCAACCCAGGGATCGAACCTGGGTCTCCCGCATTGTAGGCAGACACTTTACTGTCTGAGCTACCAGGGAAGCCCAATGATAAGAGTCAATGCCAATCAAATTTTTATGTTCATGAAATAGAAGACTTGGGAGCTATGTATGATTCTATTTCCTACTATCCTACTAAAAGAAAAAATCTAGAATGCAAAAGAACAAAGTGCACACAGAATATTTTTTATGAATCAATGCCAAAGAGACAGAGGGTCTTAGAGTATATTCAAGTGCTCATTTCTAGTTGTCCTTGGAACCCACCAGCTTCAGTGATTTCTGTTAGTGAGATACTCTCATACACATGCAATAAATTTTCCTTTTTACCAATTTCAAGTTGAATTTCTGATACACCTACCAAAAGAACTTGAATATAAAGGAATATATAGGTTCCAGTCAAATATTCTCCTTCTTAGAATCATTACACAGGTAAACAAGAACAACTAGAAATTGTTTTGGTAGTTTTTAAGGATTAGCAAAAGAACAGAAGAAAAATAACTTAGGTGACAATAAAATTTAAAACAAAATTGCATTTTATATTTATTTAATTTTTAAAATTTGATATAGGTGACTTCCCTGGTGGTTCAGCAATAAATAGAATCTACCTGCAATTCAGGAGATGTGGGTTCAATCCCTGGGTTAGGAAGATCCCATGAAGAAGAAAATGGCAATCCACTCCAGTATTTCTGCCTGGAAAATCCTAGGGACAGAGGAGTCTAGTGGGCTACATTCCATGGAGTCACAAGAGTTGGACACAATTGAGTGACTAAGCAGTAACAACAAGCTATGAAAATATTAATACAATTTTGTTTTATATACAATATTTGAGATAATGCAAATTCCCTCAAATGATATTATGAATTTTAATTCCCAGCTTGTGTTTATGTTCAACATATGGCAGTGCCGACTTAACTGAAAAACACAAATACTGATTATTCTTCCTTATGATTAATCTTAAATCTTATGCAATTTCAATTATGAAATTTTTTTTTGCCATGCCACATGGTATAAGGAATCTCAGTTTCCCTACCAAGGATGAAACCTGTGCCCCCTATGAAAATGGAAGTACAGGCTCTTAACCACTGGATTGCCAGGGAAATTCCTTAATTATGCAAGTGTTGAATTCTGCAACCATTATGTAGAATATTATATTTTTTATTACCTAGCAAAGTCTGGTTTAACCCTGAAAACTGTTACATGCTGGTTGGTTAAGAAGTCTTGAGTAGCATCAAAAAAGTAAATTGTAATCAGATGCCGATTATCAAATTGCTGAGTACAAAAGAACTATTAATGTAATTTTTTAAAATTCTAGACTATTTCAAAGAATTTATTTGAATATAATCAATTTTAAGCATTACTTATTAGAACGTAACAAACAACTTGAATTACTGGGAGAATGGACTTTTTTTTAAGTGTTTAACTTTAATTAGGGTGTCAATTAAAAATTAAATTTTTTCTGTATTTACAGCAAAGATGACCAGTATGTAGTAGGTTGAATAATTTGTTAGATAGCTATTTACAGTATAAATGGAAAAACTGAAACTATATCAGAAATACAAAATATAACAAACAATACAAATAACTGTATGTTATTGAGTGTCCAAATGTTTTTCAATGTGTTCTGTATGTATTAACTCATTTAATCCTTAAAAACTGTTTGCAGTAGATCTTATAATTTTAAAATGAAGAAACCAACACATAGAAGTGCTGAGTAACTAAACCAAGGTCAAGGAACTAGACAGTGGCCAGTATTTGAACTGGGTAGTCTGGTTCTGGGGACATGCACCCTGAATCACTATTCTATTCTGTTTCTCATTATACTGATAGTACTGGTCAGGGATTTTAGAAATTAGTATTATGGGTTGAATATTTCTGTTACCTAAAAAGTCTTACATTGAAATCTTATGGTATTAGGAGGTGGGGCTTCTGGAAGGTGACAAGTTCATGAGGGTAGAGGTCCCTTCCACCATGTAAAGATATAGTGAGATGATAGCCTTCTACACACCAGGAAATGGACACACACAAGAAACCAAATCTGCTGGGATCTTAATCTTCGACTCCCCAGGCTTCAGAACTGAGAAATAAATATTTGCTGTGTAAGCAATCCAGCATATCGTGTTTTTACTATAGCAGTCTGAACAGACTAAGATAGAAGGTAAGCATTCTGACTTTGGCATCAAGAATAAACTCTATCACTGTATTTGGCATGAAGCTATTTTGTAAACTGGTTGGGAGATTTGGGGTCGGGGAGATGAGGAGTGTTGAGGGCAGGAGTAGAGTGTTTTGAGTGCCACAGAAATAAAGATCCAGAAACTCATGATATTCTGAATGATGATAAAATGGTCGGTCAGTCACTACTGGTTCTAGGGCTGGCTGTTAGCTGCTCAGGCCTGTCTGATTCTTTGGACTCCATGGACTGTAACCTACCAGGCTCCTCTGTCCATGAGATTTCTCAGACAAGAATCCTGGAGTGGGTTGCCATTTCCTTCTCTAGGGTATCTTCCCTACCCAGGGATCAAGCATGGGCCTACTGTGTTGGAGGCAGATTCTTTACCATCTGAACCACCAGGAAAGCCCTGGCTCTAGGGCTCAGAAGGTAAAAATGACTGGTAATACCTTCTAATAAAAGGGCAATTCAGGGACTTCCCTGGTGGCTCAGGAGTAAAGAATCTGCCTGTCAATGCAGACATGGCTTCAATCCCTGGTCTGGGAAGATCCACACCACATTGAGCCCCCACTGTAGAGCCAGGGAGTTCCAACTACTGCAGACCTCGCACCCTAGAGCCTGAGCTCCACAACTAGAGAGTTACAGCAATGAGGAAGCTCACACACCACAACTAGACTAGCCTGCACTCTCCACAACTAGAGAAAAGCCATACAGCAACAAAGACCCAGCACAGCCAAAACTAAATAAATCACTTTTCAAAAAGAGCAATTCAAAACAAAGGACATCTACTACTTAGAACTATTTAGAAGCTATTAAAAAGTAGCTGGAACGTAGACACTGTAAAAGCTGGGGAAAATATCTCACGAGTAAGTAGGTAGTGTATGAAAAACTGCATTCAGTACTGTGCTCTAAGTAAAGGGAACTTGAATACATAGGCCTGCTCACAGGGGCTAGGGAACATTGAAATTAGACCACCCCGGAGTGGGAGGGTCCCAAACACCTTCTGAAGCAGTGTTTAGGCTGAAGGAGCATATGGGCTGCCATCTCTGGTGTCGCACAGAGTTGGACACGACTGAAGCGACTTAGCAGCAGCAGCAGCAGCAGCAGGGTAACTTCCTGGTGGCTCAGATGGTAAAAAAAAAAAAAAAAAAATATCTGCCTGTCATGCAGGTGACCTGGGTTCAATCCCTGGTTGGGGAAGAACCCCTGGAGAAGGGAATGGCAACCCACTTCAGTACAACTGCCTGGAGAATTCCATGGACAGAGGAGCCTGGCAGGCTACAGTCCATGGGTTGCAAAGAGTTGGATATGACTTACATTTTTACTTTCACTTCAGGGAAACTTCAAGGCTCTTCTTGAAAGAGAATGCCTTCAAACTCTGAAGAGCAAAGAAAAAATGGAAAGACCATGTAGCAATATCAATAGTAAAAATAACTGAGAGCAGGATGAAATAAGACTCAAAAAATAGCTTGAAATTAATAGTTTTTTAGAAAAGATTATGAACTGTAAGTCCATACTACTATGTCACTTTTATGTGGTTTCAGGTGTTTCTGTGAAATACATCAGAACCTTAGACATTTGTGTTAGTCTGTTCTGGCTTCTGTAACAAAATACCACAGACTAAGGGACTTCCCAATTATAAACATAGTCATCGCTCACAGTTTGAAGGCTGGACATATGAGATCTGATTGCCAGCATGGTCAAGAGAGGGCACTCTTGGGTTTCAGATTTTATCCTCACCTGGTACAAAGGGCTAGGGATCTCCATGGGGTCTCTTTTACAAGTTATTAATCCTATTCATGAGGGCCCCGTCCTGATGACCTGAACCCCTCCCAAAAGACCCTTCCCTAATACCATCACAATGGAGTTAGGATTTCAACATGAATTTTGGGGGTGGGGAACACAAACATTCCAACCATAGCAATACTCTTACATGCATTTTCTGATGTATGTGATTAGGAGAAATAAAAATAAGATGTTCTTACTGTAAGCAGCTCATAAAATAGTTGAGCCATTTCTGTGCAACCCTGTCCTATATAAAATTTAAAAGAGCTTTTAAAGCAGATGTTGTCTTAGGATTCCCAAGAAACAGTTAAAAACAACTGACAACAAAGGATCCTGAACATAGATTGAGATGCAATTCCAGGAAATCATCTTTCTTCGGCTTTATTCTTTCTGTGATATGAAAGAACTTATTACCCTTTCCACCTCCCTTTTGTAGGTGGGGCAGTGCTCAGAGTTCTGATCACATCTCTTCAGTTTCCATGTTTTTCACACTAGTATCTTCAGATAGAATGCTAAATTCTAGTTATAATCAAATAATTGTGTGTGGGAATGGATGGACTTGACTCACCCAACAAAGCCTATTGAGCTCTCTCTACAGGTCAAAGGCCAGAGATGCACTTGGGCCCCAAATATTCTCATGCACTCATTTTGTGAGCATATACTATGTAGAGGGCCCATTTCTAAGTATTTGCTAAACTTCAATAAGCAAAAAGTCCTTTCTTTCACACAGCTTGTTTATAGTAGAGAAAATAGATCGTTAAAAAGAAAAACACCCAGCTTCAATCCCTGGGTCAGGAATATCTACTGGACAAAAGAATGGTAATCCATTCCAGTATTCTTGCCTCCCCACCCACCTCCACCCCAAAGAGGGGCTCAAAGGAAAAAACAAAAAAACACGAATATATAAATTATCACATAGTGGTATTAAGAAAACCGATAAAAAGCAAAATCATAGGTGGTAATGTATAAAGGACAGATAGTTTCGGTAGGGGGACATAGAAGCCACTCTGTTACAGTGCTAGTTTAGGAGAAAACTATAAGAAATTGGACAGTAAACCGTAAATGTAGCATTCCATGCAAAAAGAAGAGTAAGTACACAAATAACAAATGCTGGAGAGGATGTGGAGAAAAGAGAACCTTCCTACACTGTTGGTGGGACCGTAAGTTGATACAGCAACTATGGAAGAGTATGGAGTTTCATCAGAAAACTAAAAGCAGAATTACTATATGATCCACAAGCCCACTCCTGGGAATATACCCAGACAAAACTGTAACTCACAAAGATGCATGCACCCCTATGTTCATAGCAGCACTGTTCACAATAGCAAAAACATGGAAAGAACTTAAATGTTCCTCACAGATGAACAGATAAAGAAGATGTGGTACATATTTATAATGGGATACTACTCAACCATAAAAAGAATGAAATACTACACAACCATAATAATGCCATTTGCAGCAACATGGATGCAACTAGAGAATATTATACTAAGCGAAGTAGGTCAGAAAGGCATACCATACGATATCACTTATGTTGTTGTTGTTCAGTCACTAAGTCATGTCCGACTCTTTGTGATCCCATGGACTGCAGCACGCCAGGCCTCGCTGTCCCTCACAATCTCCCAGAATCTGCCCCAATTCATGTCCATTGAATCAGTGATATCATTTACATGTGGAATGTAAAACATGGCACAAATAAAACTACAAAGCAGAAACAGACACATAGACATAGACAACACACTTGTGGTTGCCAGTGTAGAGGGAAGGAGACAGATGGACCGGGAGTTTGAGGTTGGTAGATGCAAACAATTACACTCACAATGGATAAACAAGAAGGTCCTAATGTTTAGCACAGGGAGCTATACTGAATATCCTGTGACAAACCATAATGGAAAAGAATATAGAAAAGAATGTATATACACATATAACTGAGTCACTTTGCTCTACAGCAGAAACTGGCACATTATAAACCAACTATATTTAGTAAAATAAAATAAGAGTAAGTACAGAAACTCTGAATTGAAAACGTGCTTTCTGTGCTTGATAACAGTGAGGAGACTGCTGTGGTTGGAATAGAATGAAGAATGCAATCAGATTAGAAGGAGCTCTCAGGAACGCTGGTGGGCTGGTAAAACCACAAGAAGGACTCGGAGATGGGAAGCTATTAGAAAGTTTGGAGCAGAGGGGCAGAGAATCATCTACAGGGAGACATGAGGAGTAGAAGTCCATGGCTCCGTGCCAAAAATCTAGTGCAATATGATGCTGGCTTGCCCATGGTGACAGCCATGAAGGGAGGAGAATCAGTTTAGATTCTGGATGTATCTTGAAGGTAGAACCAACAATATTTGCTGATGGATTAAAGTGGCATTTAATAAAGTCAACAAAAATTGAAAAGATTTTGACCTGAGAGAAAGTTCCAGATATAAACTTGGACTTCATTAGGCAGAGAAGGAGTACATGACAAGAAAAGAGTTTAAAGGATAAGATCCTGGAGCCAACCATGAAAGTAAAAGAACTGTACAGGTAACGGCATTAGTCATAGTTGTTGAGGGTTTAATATGATTCATATTCTGTGTTAAGCACTTTATATCCAGTATCTCATTTAATATCACATCAACAGTAGGAAATAGTGTTAAAAATTCATTTTTTTCTTACAAACGTTTTGACAATAGTTACTAAATTCTGGACCCAGATCATTTCTAATAAATGGGGCAAAAGCAGAGAATCTTAGTAGCTTTGAACCCACACATCTATCCAAAGTATTTCTATATTAGACTCAATCTACCTCACTCAACCAGAGAAAGCGATGGCACCCCACTCCAGTACTCTTGCCTGGAAAATCCCATGGATGGAGAAGCCTGGTGGGTTGCAGTCCATGGGGTTGCGAAGAGTCAGACATGACTGAGTGACGTCACTTTCACTTTTCACTTTCAAGCATTGGAGAAGGAAATGGCAACCCACTCCAGTGTTCTTGCCTGGAGAATCCCAGGGACGGGGGAGCCTGGTGGGCTGCCGTCTATGGGGTCGCACAGAGTTGGACACAACTAAAGCGACTTAGCAGCAGCAGCAGCAGCAGCTCACTCAACACTAAATAGGAAAACAGCAATATCCTATATGAACCTGTTATAAGCATTGTTTAATACCCAGCAATGATTCCCCCTTAAATCACAGTCACAACACTGTAGAGGCTTTTGAAGGACTGACAAATCTTTGGAGACCTTGTTGAGCCACACTGTGAAGCCTTTACCTGACAAACACACTTTTTTTAAGACTTTCCAGTTACTTACTTGCATAAATGTTTTGATTGAAGTTTCCTTTATTTTCCAAAGATTGCTGAACAAAACAGAATCATATGAACAAAAATGGCTTAGTGATGTTTCTCTATTCCATTCTCTAAGAATCAAGGAAATAAAGTCACCCTTTTTTTATTAGAAACATTTAAATAATTCCTTGTGAAAGTAACAAGACTTAAGCTCTTGTCTTTTTATATATTAAAAGGTATGTATTCTAACACATTAACTAGGAAAATATATAGCTCAGAAGATAATCTTATCAAGGAAGCATGACTAACAGCTATAATCAATCATGTATTGATTACACATCCCCTAGCTCTAACGGTTTTATTCACTTTTAGTTTCATGATCATTATTTCTTACACCAAGCACTTCCTAATAGAGACAGAGTGATCATGTTCTTTGTTTTGCATTCCATTTGACTAAATTCATATTTTTTAAGTTAGGACCATGACATAACAGCTTGACAAATTATCCAATTAAAAATTAGAGCAATTAATAAGAAACTATAACCTGATTGCTTCTGGAGAAGAAAACATACTAATTGGGGAATGGGGATTGGATGCAATTTTGTTTTTCAGTCTATATCTTTTTATATCTTTTGGGTTTTTTTTCCACCATGGACATATAACCTATTCCAAAAAATGGTAATGTTATTTTAAAAGATTCAATTTGAACATTCCTCTTTCCAACATAAGCAGTCCTTTAAGCAATTCATAATACTAGAAGGGAAGTAAAAATATTCTCCTATTCTCCTAAAATATTAAACAATATTATGTAATTAATCCATTCAGGTACTCAATTTCCCAACAGATATATAAAAAACACAAAATATTTTTTTTAATGCCTGAGCCCTTCTGCTTAATACCGCTTCTTGCCAAAACTCAACATTTTCACATCATTATGATAAAAGACCTTTGATGTGCTCTACTTTTACAAAGCAAAGTAAAAGAGGAAATTGCAGGGCTGGTTAGTAAGAAACTTCCTCCACAGCCTGCACACTGAGATAGGAAAACACCATTGGTTGTAATTCAATCATCTCTCAACAAGACACTTCAAAAAAGGGGACTGAAAAAATAATTGACCAATCAAGTCTTTATGAAGGCCACTCATCTCACATGCTAGTAAAGTAATGCTCAAAATTCTCCAAGCCAGGCTTCAGCAATATGTGAACCATGAACTTCCTGATGTTTAAGCTGGTTTTAGAAAAGGCAGAGGAACCAGAGATCAAATTGCCAACATCCACTGGATCATGGAAAAAGCAAGAGAGTTCCAGAAAAACATCTATTTCTGCTTTATTGACTATGCCAAAGCCTTTGACTGCGTGGATCACAATAAACTGTGGAAAATTCTGAAAGAGGTGGGAATACCAGACCACCTAACCTGCCTCTTGAGAAATCTGTATGCAGGCCAGGAAGCAACAGTTAGAACTGGACATGGAACAACAGACTGGTTCCAAAGAGGAAAAGGAGTGCATCAAGGCTGTATATTGTCACCCTGCTCATTAAACTTATATGCAGAGTACATCATGAGAAACGCTGGACTGGAAGAAACACAAGCTGGAATCAAGATTGCCGGGAGAAATACCAATAACCTCAGATATGCAGATGACACCACCCTTATGGCAGAAAGTGAAGAGGAACTAAAAAGCTTCTTGATGAAAGTGAAAGAAGAGAGTGAAAAAGTTGGCTTAAAGCTCAACATTCAAAAAACAAAGATCATGGCATCCAGTCCCATCACTCCATGGGAAATAGATGGAGAAACAGTGGAAACAGTGTCAGACTTTATTTTGGGGGGCTCCAAAATCACTGCTTCCCTGGTGGCTCAGAGGTTAAAGCGTCTGCCTCCAATGCCTTCCCCTGGGTCGGGAAGATCCCTTGGAGAAGGAAATGGCAATCCACTTCAGTATTCTTGCCTGGAGAATACCATGAACAGAGAAGCCTAGTAGGTTACAGTCCATGGGGTCGCAAAGAGTCGGATACGACTGAGTGACTTCACCTTCACCTTCAAAATCACTGCAGATGGTGATTGCAGCCATGAAATTAAAAGACACTTACTCCTTGGAAGAAAAGTTATGACCAACCTAGATAGCATATTCAAAAGCAGAGACATTACTTTGCCAACTAAGGTCTGTCTAGTCAAGGCTATGGAATTTCCAGTAGTCATGTATGGATGTGAGAGTTGGACTGTGAAGAAGGCTGAATGCCGAAGAATTGATGCTTTTGAACTGTGGTGTTGGAGAAGACTCTTGAGAGTCCCTTGGACTGCAAGGAGATCCAACCAGTCCATTCTGAAGGAGATCAACCCTGGGATTTCTTTGGAAGGAATGATGCTAAAGCTGAAATTCCAGTACTTTGGCCACCTCATGCGAAGAGTTGACTCATTGGAAAAGACTTTGATGCTGGGAGGGATTGGGGACAGGAGAAGAAGGGGAAGACCAAGGATGAGATGGCTGGATGGCATCACTGACTTGATGGAAGTGAGTCTAGGTGAACTCCGGGAGTTGGTGATGGACAGGGAGGCCTAGTATGCCGCGATTCATGGGGTCACAAAGAGTCGGACACGACTGAGCGACTGAATGGAACGGAACAGCCTAATATTTGAACTCTGAACCAATGGCCCTCTACCTCTGTGGGATTGCCCTCTTTGCTTCAACTACATGGACTAAATTGTTTCCCCCTAAAATTTACATATTGAAATCCTAACCCCATAGGGTCTGTATGTGGAAACTGAGCCTTTAGGGAGGCAATTGTGGTTAGTGGCACTCAAAGACAGGATCCTAACCCCATAGGACTGGTATCTTTATAAAAGAAGAGACAGATTTCTCTCCCTACATATGAGGAGAGAAAAGGCCATGTGAGGACAGTGAGAAGGCCAACTGAAAATCAGACAAAGAGTCTTACTTTGTTACTTTCAACCCCCAGAACTGTGAAAAAGTAAATTTCTGTTGTTTAATATTCAGTCTGTGATATTTTGTATTTTGTTATGGCAGCCCTAGTTGACTCCTCATGCAATCCAGGTGGTGCTGGTGGTAAAGCATTTTACTATGCAATGCAGAGATCTTAACAGCTGCAGTTTCAGTCCCTGGGTTGGGAATGTCCTCTGGAAAAGGAAATGGCTGTATGCCAAAACCAATACAGAATTGTAAAGTAAAAAAAAAATAAATTATATAAATAAATTTTTAAAAAAAAGGAAATGGCAACCGACTCCAGTATTCTTGCTTGGAGAAACCCATGGACAGAGGAGCCTGGCAGGCTACAATCCATGAGGTCACAAAGATTTGGACACGACTGAGCATGCACACGCCAGGTGCTAGGTGACTACTACAGACTCCTTATCTGTAAAATAAGGGCAATGATTGTACCCACCTGTAAGATATGAGTTAATAAAATGTAGAATATATCTGGCATTTGTCAAGTAATTTTCACGCTTTGTCCACCAATGATTTTTATTTAGCTGTATTACAGATTCAGAAGTTTAGAATTGCATGTCTCTTCTGTATTCAACAATTTATTAACTAAAGATGTATTTAGATGCCTTTTGTTACTTGAATGTTATTGACCAGAGACATTTCAATGTTCACTTATATAACAAATCGCCAGCCACAGGCATCAGTTTCTGCAAAAATCCCCAAGTCAATAATGTGTTAAGACAAAACTCCATAAGGCTGTATTGCTTTGGGCTACTGAAGGGAAAGTTAAAAAAAAAAAGTTGGGCTTCATTATTAGCAGCCCACATTATGAGACTTAAGTCTGATTATAATCTCACTTAAATACTTTATAAAATTACCCTATAATAGGTTGCTGCTTAATGAAGTTATCCTATTAGGCAGCTCTAACTGTTGTGGTACCTCTGGACAATGTTTTCCAGTTACATGAGATGTAGAATGCATAGACCTCATGGTGTTGTTGTTCAGTCAGTCCCTAAGTCATGTCTGACTCTTTGCAACCCCGCGGACTATGGTACACCAGGCTCCTCTGTCCTCCATTATCTCCAGGAGTTTGCTCAAATTCATGTCTATTGATTTGGTGATGCCATCTAACCATCTCATCCTCTGCCACCCCCTTCTCCTTTTGTCTTCCATCTTCCCAGCATAAGGGTCTTTTCCAATGAGTTGACTCTTCATATCATGTGGCCAATGGATTGTAGCTTCAGCATCAGTCCTTCCAATGAATGTTCAGTCTTGATTTCCTTTAGGATTGACTGGTTTGATGTCCTTGCTGTCAAGGGACTCTCAAGAGTTTTCTACAGCACCACAGTTCAAAAGCGTCAACCCCTTGACCTCATAAATCACTAGTGGGTAGTGATTCACCCTTTATTCACTAAGAAAGGGATCAAAAATTTATAAATATCAAAGGACAGATACACTAGGAGAGACAGTCTCACAAGATAAGATGGCAGCAATTTTTGCAAGATGTAAAACCAGATGGGAGACTTCCAGTCTTACATCTCAGGATAAAAAGAAGTGAAATTTCACTGCCTATGGAGAAGAAACTAGCCTCAGCAAACAGATGTCTGGAAAGGCTCAGAAACTGAAAGCATCACATATGTCTAAAGACAGGATGCAATATTGTCTGAAAACAGGCTTGTCTGAACATTGGTATGAGGAGCAGGTGGACTTTGGTATCCCTTCTTAAGCTTGTGCAATCAGGAACCTTATCTTTCTTTTCCAGCAACAGTGAGATTCTGGAATCCGGGCCATCAGACACTGCAGCAGGCAGAAGCCAGTCACCAGGCAAAACTGGAGTATTAACAGAATACTAACAATTTCATTGTTTTCCCCCACCTAGCAATTAGAATACCACCCAACAAGAAATCGGATTTCTCCCCAGGGAACCTAATACTCCCAAAAGAGAACCTATAGATAATTTGCAGTTCTTATAAAACTGAAGCACATGAGACAACAAGACATACATAATCAGACATACATATACTTGGGACATTCATACAGCTTTTTAAATCCTAGTTCTTAAATATAAATAAAGTGCCATGGATCATAAGATCTTAGGAGAAGTCTCTAATATGATTTGGAGAGACTCAAACAAGAAAAACATGAATGTGGAATAAACAGAAATAGCATAGGGAAAACAAAAGAACACTTAAAAAATGCATAAGGGGGAAATGGGCATCGCCAAGGCGGATCAGTGATCCCGCGCTCCCCCGCGCGCGCTCTCTCTCTCTCTCTCTCTCTCTCACACACACACACACACACACACACACAGTCGCATAAACACACACTCATAACACGCCCGTGCCCAGTGCTCGCTGGTTGGATCTTCCACGCAGGCGGAATGCGGCAGAGCCCGGAGAGCAGCGTGTCTCCAGCTGCCTGAATGTGCCTCACTCCCAGGAGCCAGAGCCAGAGGGCGCAAGGGAGGTGACTCCCCCAGGAGGGCCTGGACAGTTTTAGACGGTACAGCCTTACTACCTGTTGTAAGAAATGACTATAGGAAATAACACTTAATGAAGTTATTCTGTCATCCCCATGTTTTATATTTGTTGAGGGCAAGGCCTCTGCATGCAGCACCTTATGAGCAACTGAAACTAAGCACAAAGGGAAAAAAGGGTCAGTGTTTTCTTCTGCATGCTGTTTTGATGACCAAAGCATAAGACTCTTTGGAGCCATATGGAAAGATCTGCTTCCAGAAGGTCAGCCTCATGCAGTCTGTTGAAGTCCTTAATGGAACAAAGACTGATCTTCCTTATCAAGAAGGAATTCTACCAAAACACGGCCTTTGGACTCAGACTGCAACTTATCCCTGGTCTCCAGCCTGCCAGATTAAAGATTTGGGACTTACCAAAGACTGAAAGCCTCCACAATCATAGATCAAGCCCTGAGCCTTTGGAGTGGGAGCACTGACTCCAAGACCCTAGACTACCAGAGAACTAACCCTCAGTTCAATTCAGTTCAGTTCAGTCGCTCAGTCATGTCCGACTCTTTGCAACCCCATGGATTGCAGCATGCCAGGCCTCCCTGTCCATCACCAACTCCCAGAGTTCACTCAGACTCATGTCCATCAAGTCTGTGATGCCATCCAGCCATCTCATACTCTGTCGTCCCCTTCTTCTCCTGCTCCCAATCCCTCCCAGCATCAGAGTCTTTTCCAATGAGTCAGCTCTTGCATGAGATGGCCAAAGTACTGGAGTTTCAGCTTCAGCATCATTCCTTCCAAAGAAATCCCAGGGTTGATCTCCTTCAGAATGGACTGGTTGGATCTCCTTGCAGTCCAAGGGACTCTCAAGAGTCTTCTCCAACACCACAGTTCAAAAGCATCAATTCTTTGGCACTCAGCTTTCTTCACAGTCCAACTCTCACATCCATACATGACTACTGGAAAACCATATCCTTGACTAGACAGACCTTTGTTGGCAAAGTAATGTCTCTGTTTTTCAATATGCTATCTAGGTTGGTCATAACTTTCAGCGTCTTTTAATTTCATGGCTGCAGTTACCATCTGCAGTGATTTTGGAGCCCCAAAAAATAAAGTCTGACACTGTTTCCACTGTTTCCCCATCTATTTGCCATTAAGTGATGGGACCAGATGCCATGATCTTCGTTTTCTGAATGTTGAGTTTTAAGCCAACTGTTTCACTCTCCACTTTCACTTTCATCAAGAAGCTTTTAGTTCCTCTTCACTTTCTGCCATAAGGGTGGTATCATCTGCATGTCTGAGGTTATTGATATTTCTCCCGGCAACTAACCCTAGGGAGTATCAAATACTGAGAACTCACACAAAGGAAACCACCTGAATATAAGACCTGGCATCAACCAACCACCACTAGCACCCTATGCAGGAAACCTAATCTACAAACAAAAGAAAAATACAAAACAAATCATCAGCAGACAGGATTACCACCTCACTCAGCCTTGCCCATCAGAGGAAAAACAAACAAACAAAAAACAAGACAACAACAACAACAAACTCAGCACAAATCTCACCCTATACGAAGCTTACATAAACCACTAGACCAAACTTAGGAGGGCAAAAACCAAAAGGAAGAAAGAATTCAACCTTGAAGCCTGGGAAAAGGAGACCTCAAACACAATAAGTTTAAAAAAATAATAATGAAAAGGCAGAGAAATACTACACAAATGAAGAAAGAAATTAGAAACACGGAAGTCCAAACAAATGAATAGGAAATAGGCAACCTACGTGAAAAAGAATTCAGAATAATGATAGTAAAGATGATCAAAAACCTTGAAAACAAAATGGAGAAAATGCAAGAATCAATTAACAAAGACCTAGAATAATTAAAGAATAAATGTACAGAGACAAACGACACAATTACTGAAATTAAAAATACTCTGGAAGGAAGCAATACCAGAATATTGGAAGCAGAAGAACAAATCAGTGAGCTGGAAGATAAAATGGTGGAAATAACTTCTGAAGAGCAGAATAAAGTAAAAAGAATGAAAAGAACTGAGGAAAGCCTCAGAGACCTCTGAGACAATTTCAAATGCACCAACATTCAAACTATAGGGGTCCCAGAAGAAGAAGAGAAAAATAAAAAGTAAAAGAAAATTTTAGATGAAATTCTAGATGAAAATTTCCCCAATATGGAAAAGGAAATAGTCAATCAAGTCCAAGAGGCACAAAGAATCCCATACAGGCTATACCCAAGGAGAAACAAACCAAGACACATACTATCAAACTAAAGACTAAACACAAAGAAAGAATATTAAAAGCAAGGAGAAAGCAACAAGTAACATACAAGGGAACCCATACATTTAGCAGCTGATCTTTCAGCAGAAACTCTACAGGCTAGAAGGGAATGGCAGGATATATTTAAAGTACTGAAAGGGAAAAATCTACAACTGAGATTATTGTACCTGGCAAAGATCTTATTCAAAATTGGTGGAGAAATCAAAAGCTTTTCAGACAAGCAAAAGTTAAGAGAATTCAGTACCACCAAACCAGTTTTACAACAAATGTTAAAGGGACTTACATAGTCAAGAAATGCAAGAAATGAAAAAAGAGATCTACAAAATCAACCCTAAACAATTAAGAAAAATGGCAATAGGAACATGTATATCAATAATTACTTTAAATGTAAGTGGATTAAATGCTCCAACCAAAAGACACAGACTGGCTGAATGGATACAAGAAGAAAACCCATACATATGCTGCCTACAAGAAACCCAATCCCAAAGACAGGCAATGCCAAAGAATGCTCAAACTACCGCACAATTTCACTCATCTCACACGCTAGTAAAGTAATGCTCAAAATTCTCCAACCTAGGTTTCAGCAATACATGAATGGTGAACTTCCAGATGTTCAAGCTGAATTTAGAAAAGGAAGAGGAACAAGAGATCAAATTGTCAACATCTGCTGGATGATCGAAAAAGCAAGAGAGTTCCAGAAAAACATCTATTTCTGCTTTATTGACTATGCCAAAGCCTTTGACTATGTGGATCACAATAAACTGGAAAATTCTGAAGGAGATAGAAATACCAGACCACCTGACCTGCCTCTTGAGAAATCTGTATGCAGGTCAGGAAGCAACAGTTATAACCAGACATGAAACAACAGACTGGTTCCAAATAGGAAAAGGAGTGGGTCAAGGCTGTATATTGTCACTCTGCTTATTTAACTTCTATGCAGAGTACATCATGAGAAACGCTGGGCTAGCAGAAGCACAAGCTGGAATCAAGATTTCTGAGAGAAATATCAATAACTTCAGATATGCATATGACACCACCTTTATGGCAGAAAGTAAAGAAGAACTAAAGAGCCTCTTGATGGAAGTGAAAGAGGAAATTGAAAAAGTTGGCTTAAAGCTCAACATTCAGAAAACGAAGATCATGGCATCTGGTGCTGCAGTCCTTGGGGTCGCAAAGAGTCGGACATGACTGAGTGACTGAACTGAACTGAACTAAACAGGAAACGCACTTCAGACTAAAGACACATATAGACTGAAAGTGAGAGAATGGAAAAATATATTCGATGCTAATGCAAAGCAAAAGAAAGCTGGAGTAGCAATCCTCATATCAGACAAAATAGACCTTAAAATAAAAAAGATTACAAGAGATAAGGAAGGAACACTACATAATGATCAAGGGATCAATCCAAGAGGAAGACATAGCAACTGTAAATATCTATGCACCCAACATAGAAGCACCTCAGTACATAAGACAAATACTAACATACAAAAAAGGAGAAATTGACAGTAACACAATAACAGTAGGAGACTTTAACATCCCATTCATAACAACAGACAGATCATCAAAACAGAAAATTCATAAGGAGACACAAGTCTTAAATAATACTTTAGATGAGATGGATCTCACTGATATCTTCAGGACATTCCATCCAGTTGCAGAAGAATATACCTTCTTCTCAAGTTCACATGGAACATTCTCCAGGATAGACCATATCTTGAGTCACAAATCCAACCTCAGTAAATTTAAGAAAATTGAAATTGTATCAAGCATCTTCTCTGACTACACTGCTATGAGACTAGGTTAAATTACAAGAGAAAACTGTAAGAAACACAAACACAAGGACATTAAGCAATACGTTTCTAAATAACCAACAGGTTACAGAAGAAATTAAAAGGGAAATAAAAATATTTCTAGAAACAAATGGCAATGAAAACTCAAAACCTGTGGGATGCAGCAGGGGCAGTTCTGGGAAGGAGGTTTATAGCAATGCAATCCTACCTCAAGGAACAAGAAAAACATCAAATAGACAACCTGGCTTTATACCTAAAACAACTGGAAAAAGAACAAACAAAAAAAAATTTAGCAGAATGAAAGAAATCATAAAGATCTGAGCAGAAATAAATGAAAAAGAAATGAAAGATACAATAGTAAAGATTAATAAAACTAAAAGCTGCTTCTTCGAGCAGATGAACAAAATTGACAAGCCTTTAGCCAGACTCATCAAGAAAAGAAGAGAGAAGTATCAAATCAACAAAATTAGAAATGAAAAAGGAGAGGCTGCAACAGATGATGCAGAAATACAAAGGATTATAACAGACTATTATGAACAATGACATAGCAGTAAAAAATGGATAACCTGGAAGAAATGGACAGATTCTTAGAAAAGCTCCATCTCCCAAGACTGAACCAGGAAGAAATAAAAATTATAAACAACCCAATTACAAGCACTGAAATTGAAGCTGTGATCAAAAATCTCCCAGAAAACAAAAGCCCAGGACTCGATGGCTTCACAGGAGAATTCTATCAAACATTTACAGAACAACTAATGCCTATCATTCTAAAACTCTCAGAAAACTGCAGAGGAAGGAACACTTCCAAACTCCTTCTACAAGGCCACCATCACCCTGATACCAAAACCAGACAAAGATAACAGACAAAAAAGAAAAACTCTCCAAGCCAGGCTGCAGCAATACGTGAACCATGAACTTCCAGATGTTCAAGTTGGTTTTAGAAAAGCAGAAGAAACAGATCATCAAAAAAGCAAGAAATTTACAGAAAAACATCTATATCTGCTTTATTGACTATGCCAAAGCCTTTGACTGTGTGGATCACAATAAACTGTGGAAAATTCTGAAGGAGATAGGACTACTAGACCACTTGACCTGCCTCTTGAGAAATCTGTATGCAGGTAAGGAAGCAACAGTTAGAACTGGACATGGTACAACAGACTGGTTCCAAATAGGAAAAGGAGTATGTCAAGGCTGTATATTGTCACCCTGCTTATTTAACTTCTATGCAGAGTACATCATGAGAAACGCTGGGCTGGATGAAGCACAAGCTGGAATCAAGATTGCTGGGAGAAATATCAATAACCTCAGATATGCAGATGACACCACCCTTATGGCAGGAAGTGAAGAGGAACTAAAAAGCCTTTTGATGGAAGTGAAAGAGGAGAGTGAAAAAGTTTGCTTAAAGCTCAACATTCAGAAAATGATGATCCTGGCATCTGGTCCCATCACTTCATGGGAAATAGATGGAGAAACAGTGGAAACAGTGGCTGACTTTATTTTGGGGGGCTCCAGATTACTGAAGATGGTGATTGCAGCCATGAAATTAAAAGATGCTTATTCCTTGGAAGGAAAGTTATGACCAACCTAGACAGCATATTAAAAAGCAGAGATATCACTTTGTCAACAAAGGTCTGTCTAGTCAAGGCTATGGTTTTTCCAGTGGTCATGTATGGATGTGAGAGTTGGACTGTGAAGAAGGCTGAGCACTGAAGAATTGATGCTTTTGAACTGTGGTGTTGGAGAGGACTCTTGAGAGCCCCTTGGACTACAAGGAGATCCAACCAGTCCATCCTAAAGGAAATCAGTCCTGGGTGTTCACTGGTAGGACTGATGTTGAAGCTGAAACTCCAATATTTTGGCCACCTGATGTGAAGAGCTGACTCGTTTGAAAAGACCCTGATGTTGGGAAAGATTGAAGGCAGGAGAAGGGGAAGACAGAGGATGAGATTGTTAGATGGCATCATCGACTAACTGGACATGAGTTTGGGTAAACTCCTGGACCTGGTGATGGACAGGGAGGCCTGGCATGCTGTGGTTCATGGGGTCGCAGATTTGGACACGACTGAGCGACTGAACTGAACTGATCACTAATTAACATAGATGCAAAAATCCTCAACAAAATTTTAGCAAACAGAATTCAGCAACACATCAAAAAGCTCATACACCATGATCAAGTTGGGTTTATTCCAGGGATGCAAGGATACTTCAATATATGCAAATCAACCACGTAATACACCATATTTACAAATTGAAAGATAGAAACCATATGATAATCTCAATAGATGCAGAGAAAGCCTTTGACAAAATTCAGCACCCATTTATGATTAAAACTCTTTTAAAAAAGGGGGGGCATAGAAAGAACTTATCTCAACATAGTAAAGGCTATATATGATAAGCCTACAGCAAATATTATTCTCAATGGTGAAAAACTGAAAGCATTCACCCTAAGATCAGGAGGAAAACAAGGGTGTCCACTTTCACCACTATTGTTCATCATAGTTCTAAAGTCCTAGTTACAGCAATCAGAGAAGAAAAAGAATTGAAAGCAATCCAGATCAGAAAAGAAGGAGTAAAGCTCTCACTGTTTGCAGATGACATGATACTGTACATAGAAAACCCTAAAGATGTATCAGAAAATTACTAAAAGCTAATCAGTGAATTTAACAAAGTTTCAGGATATAGTATCAATACCCAGAAATCATTTGCATTTCTATATACTAACAATAAAAAATCAGAAAGAGCAATTAAGGAATCAATCCCATTCAGCATTGAAACAAAAAGAATAAAATATCTAGGAATAAACTTACCTAAGGAGATAAAAGATCTGTACACAGAAAATTATAAGACACTAATGAAAGAAATCAAAGATGAACATAAACAGATAGAGAGATATTCCACGTGTCTGGGTAGGAAGAATAAATATTGTGAAAATGACTATACAATGAAATGCAATCTACAGGTTCAGTGTGATCCCTATCAAATTCCCAATGACATTTTTCACAGAACTAGAACAAAAAATTTCACAATCCATATGAAACACAAAAGACCCTGGGTAGCCAAAGCAGTATTGAGAAAGAAGAATGGAGCTGGAGAAATCAAGCTTCCTGACTTCAGGTTATACTACAAAGCTACAGTCATCAAGACAGTATGGTACTGGCACAAAAACAGAAATATAAGCCAATGGAACAAGTTAGAAAGCCCAGAAATAAACCCATGCACCTATGGGTGCCTTATTTTTGACAAAGGAGGCAAGAATATACAATGGGGCAAAGAGCCTCTTCAATAAATGGTGCTGGGAAAACTGGACAGCTACATGTAAAAGAATGAAATTAGAACACTTTGTAACACCATACACAAAGATAAACTCAAAATGGATTAAAGACCAAAATGTAAGACCAGAAACTATAAAACTCTTAGAAGAAAACATAGGCAGAACACTTGATGACATACATCAAAGCAAGATCCTCTATGACCCTCCTCCTAGAGTAATGGAAACAAAAACAAAATTAAACAGGTGGGACCTGATTAAACTTAAAAGCTTTTGCACAGCAAAGGAAACTATAAGCAAGGTGAAAAGACAACCCTCAGAATGGGAGAAAATAATAGCAAATGAAACAACTGACAAAGGATTAATTTCCAAAATATATAAGCAGCTCATACAACTCAATACCAGAAAAACAAACAACCCAATCAAAAAGTGGGGAAAAGACCTAAACAGATATTTCTCCAAAGAAGACATACAGATGGCTAACAAACACATGAAAAGGTGCTCAACATCACTCATTATTAGAGAAATGCAAATCAAAATTACAATGAGATATCACCTCATACCAGTCAGAATGGTCATCATCAAAAAGTTTACAAACAATAAATGCTGGAGAGGGTGTGGAGAAAAGGGAATGCTCTTGCACTGTTGGTGGGAATGTAAACTGATACAGCCACTATGGCAGACAGTATGGAGATTCCTTAAAAAACTAGGAATAAAACCACCATATGACCCAGCAATCCCACTCCTAGGCATATACCCTAAGGGAAACCAAAACTGAAAAATACACATGTATCCCATTGTTCATTGCAGCACTGTTTACAATAGCTAGAACATAGAAGCAACCTAGATGTTGGATAATGAATGGATAAAGAAATTGTGGTAAATATACACAATGGAATATTACTCAGCCATAAAAAGGAATGCCCTTGAGTCAGTTCTAGAGGTGGATGAACCTAGAACCCATTATACAGAGAGTAGTAAGTCAGAAAGAGAAAGATAAATATCATATTCTAACACATATATACAGAATCTAGAAAAATGGTATTGAAGAATTTACTTAGAGGGGAGCAGTGAAGAAACAGACATAGAGAACAGACATATGGACATGGAGGAGGGGAGGTGACAGTGAGATGTATGGAGAGAGTAACATGGAAACTTACATTACCATATGTAAAATACATAACCAACGGGAATTTGCTGTATTACTAAGGAAACTCGAACAGGGGCTCTGTATCAACCTAGAGGGGTGGGATGGGGAGGAAGATGGGAGGAAAGTTCAAAAGGGAGGGGACATATGTATACCTATGGCTGATTCATGTTGAGGTTTGACAGAAAACAACAAAATTCTGTAAAGCAATTATCCTTCAATTGAAAAAAGTAAATTATTAAAAATGTATAAGTAATGATTCTCCACAGAAACAGAATTTATAGGAGATACAAATACATACACACAAGAAACTGGCTTACATATCTATGGAGGCTGAGAAGTCCCATAATCTCCCACCTGTGAGCTGGAGAACTAGGGATGGTATAATTCAGTCTGGGTCAGAAGGTCAAAGAACCAAGAGCTATGTTATTTAAAGACAGGAAAGGTTGATGTCTGAACCTAAGAAAAAAGATAATTTGCCCTTCTTTTGTCTTTTTGTTCTAGTCAGACCTTCAACAGACTGGATGAAGCTCAGCCACACTGGTGGGGTATATTTCTCTTCAGTCCACTGAACCAAATGCTAATGTCTTCCAGAAAGCCCCTTGGAGGCCACCCACAAATGTTTCACCAACTCTCTTGGCATCCATCCCTTAGCCTAGTCAAGTTAACTCATCACAAACACTATAACAGTCACAAAGAAATTGGAAGATTTGTACACAGAACAATAGAACTGGATGAGAGTGAAAAATTTATAAATATAAAATGCTAATGAAAACTAAAGAGATTTTAGAAATTAAAAAAAAAACAGTATATGAGATTTTAAAAAATCAAAAAAGACAAGATGAGGTTAAGGAAATCTCACAGAGCAAAGAACAAGAGCATTACAGGAGAAAAAGAAGTCAGAAGATCAAAAAGAGAGATCCAGTGTATCTAATAGGACTTCAAGAAAGACCAGAGAAACAGAATGCAGAAAATTTCTGATCCCCACCCCTCCACTGCTATGGATAGTGTCCCCACCCCCTGCCCATTGCTATGGATAATGTCCACGCCAAGGTTCTATTTTGACACTGCATCCTATTTTCTCTCACTGGAGAAAAAGGCCAGCATTCTCCCTCACCTCTCTGCCATCCATTCTCTACTTATTTGCATCAATATGTTATCATGTGTCCATTACCGCTTCAACTACTGCCCCATATCTAGGTTCTCTTATAGCAAAGTCCCTCAGAAGAATTACTATATTTACTCTCTCTAATTCCTCTCTTTTCAGTCTTTCTTGAACTCACCGAAGTCAGTTTCTATCCCTAAATTTTCACTAGAACAGTTCTTAGTAGGGATTTCAATGGCCTGCTTTCTCTCTATTATGTCTTACAACTGCATGTGAACCTGCTGTTTTTTCAAAATACAGGAGATAAAAAGTGAAGTTTTGGAATTCATGTTTTTCATGCTTTGGGGAGAACACTTCTTTTGGTGGGAGGAGAAAGCAACTCTGATGGTACTTGGAAGGTGACTTATCCAGATGATAGTAACAGACCAGTGTCCCCCCTCAGTAACCTTCATAGTCAACAAAAGAGTCTTAAGTGCAGTATTTGGATGCAGTATCAAAGATGACACAATAATCTTTGTTTCCAAGGCAAATCATTCAATATCACAGTAATCCAAGTCTAGGCCCCAACAACCAATGCCAAAGAAGCTGAATTTAAATGGTTCTGTGATGACCTACATGACTTTCTAGAATTAACACCAAAAAAAAAGATGTCTTTTTCATCACGGAAACTGGAATGAAAAAGATGGGAGTCAAGACACCTGGAGTAACAGTTTGCTCCAAGGCAAGTTTGGCCTTGGAGTACAAAATGAAGCATGGCAAAGGCGAAAAGAGTTTTGCCAAGAGAACACACTGATCACGGCAAACACCCACTTCCAACAATACAAGAGAAGACTCTACACATGGACATCACCAGATGGTCAATACCAAAATCAGATTGATTATATTCTTTGCAGCCAAAGATGGAGAAGCTCTCTACAGTCAGCAAAAACAGGACCGGGAGGGACTATGGCTCAGATCATGAACTTCTTATTGCAAAATTCAGATGTAAGTTGAAGAAAGTAGGGAAGACTAGGGAAAACCACTAGACCATTCAGGTATGACCTAAAGCAAATCCTTTAATGATTATATGATGAAAGTGACAAACAGATTCAATGGATGAGATCTGATAGAGTGCCTAAATAACTACAGACAGAGGTTTGTGACATTGAACAGGAGGCAGTGATCAACACAACCCTAAAAAAAAATAACTGCAAAGGGGTAAAATTGTTGTCTGAGGAGGCCTTACAAAAAGCTGAGAAGAGAAGAGATGCAAAGGGCAAAGGAGAAAAGGAAAGATATACCTATCTGGATGCAGAGTTAGAAAGAATAGCAAGGAGAGATAAGAAAGCCTTCCTCAGTGATCAATGCAAAGAAATAGAGGAAAACAATAGAATGGGAAAGACTAGAGAACTCTGCAAGAAAATTAGAGATGCCAGAGGATTATTTCATGTAAAGATGGGCACAATAAAGGACAAAAATGGTATGGACCTAACAGAAGTAGAAGATATTAAGAAGAGGTGGCAAGAATACAGAAGAACTATACAAAAAAGATCTTCATGACCAAGATAGTCATGACGGTGATCACTCACCTAGAGCCAGACATCCTGGAATGTGAAGTCAAGTGGGCCTTAAGAAACATCCCTATGAACAAAACTGGTGGAGGTGATAGAATTCCGGTTAAGCTATTTCAAATATTAAAAGATGATGCTGTGAAAGTGCTGCACTCAATATGCCAGAAAATTTAGAAAACTCAGCAGTGGCTAGAGAACTGGAAAAGGTCAGTTTTCATTCCAATCCCAAAGAAAGGCAATGCCAAAGAATGTTCAAACTACCGCACAATTGCACTCATCTCACACACTAGCAAAATAATGCTCAAAATCCTCCAAGCCAGGCTTCAACAGTGCATGAACCAAAAACTTCCAGATGTTCAAGCTGGATTTAGAAAAGGCAGAGAAACCAGAGATCAAATTGCCGATATCCGTTGGATCATTGAAAAATAAGAGAATTCCAGAAAAATATCTATTTCTGCTTCAATTGCTACGCTAAAGCCTTTGACTGTGTGGATCACAGCAAACTGTGGAAAATTCTTCAAAAGACGGGAATACCAGACCACCTTACCTGCCTTCTGAGAAATCTGTATGCAGGTCAAAAAGCAACAGTTAGAACTGGACATGGAACAACAGACAGGCTCCAAACTGGGAAATATTATGTCAAGGCTATATATTGTCACCCTGCTTATTAAACTTATATGCAGAGCACACCTTGCTAAATGCCAGACTGGATGAAGCACAGACTGGAATCAAGGTTGCTGGGAGAAATATCAAGCAAGAGAGTTCCAGAAAAACATCTATTTCTGCTTTATTGACTATGCCAAAGCCATTGACTCTGTGGATCACAATAAACTGTGGAAAATTCTGAAAGAGATGGGAATACCAGATCATTTG
Source organism: Oryx dammah (assembly GCF_014754425.2). Lineage (NCBI taxonomy): Eukaryota > Metazoa > Chordata > Mammalia > Artiodactyla > Bovidae > Oryx > Oryx dammah. Next base: position 86,062,796 of record NW_024070187.1, on the reverse strand, counting down.
ACATGCCTCTTGAGAAACCTGTATGCAGATCAGGAAGCAACAGTTAGAACTGGACATGAAACAATAGACTGGTTCCAAATAGGACAAGGAATATATCAAGGCTGTATATTGTCACCCTGCTTATTTAACTTATATGCAGAATATATCATGAGAAACGCTGGGCTGGATGAAGCACAAGCTGGAATCAAGATTGCCAGGAGAAATATCAATAACCTCAGATAGGCAGATGACACCACCCTTAGGGCAGAAAGTGAAGAACTAGAGCCTCTCGATGAAAGTAAAAGAGGAGAGTGAAAAAGTTGGCTTAAAGCTCAACATTCAGAAAATGAAGATCATGGCATCCAGTCCCATCACTTCATGGCAAATAGAAGGGAAAACAGTGGAAACAGTGGCTGACTTTATTTTTCTGGGCTCCAAAATCACTGCAGATGGTGATTGCAGCTGTGAAATTAAAAGATGCTTACTCCTTGGAAGGAAAGTTATGACCAACCTAGATAGCATATTCAAAAGCAGAGACATTATTTTGCCAACAAAGGTCTGTCTAGTCAAGGCTATGGTTTTTCCAGTGGTCATGTATGGATGTGAGAGTTGGACTGTGAAGAAAGCTGAGCACCAAAGAATTGATGCTTTTGAACTGTGGTGTTGGAGAAGACTCTTGAGAGTCCCTTGGACTGCAAGGAGATCCAACCAGTCCATCCTAAAGGAGATCAGTCCTGGGTGTTCGTTGGTAGGACTGAAGCTGAAACTCCAATACTTTGGCCACCTGATGTGAAGAGCTGACTCATTAGAAAAGACCCTGATGCTGGGAAAGATTGAGGGCAGGAGGAGGAAGGGGATGACAGAGGATGAGATGACTGGATGGCATCACCGACTCCATGGACATTGGTTTGTGTAGACTCCAGGAGTTGGTGATGGACAGGGAGGCCTGGTGGGCTACAGTTCACGGGGTCAGGCTGAATGACTGAACTGAACTGAACTGAAAAAGAAACAAGTCTGAATTGAAAAAGAATCATAGGAGAATAAATGAAACATAAACTAAACCATAAATGGTAACATCTTTTATTCTTTTTTCAAATTGTCTAATGGAATCAAACTTTGAAGATTGCATAAGATACAAATTCCAAAAGGAAGTAGAACAATAAAATTAAGTCTTTAGAAAACATAAAAAAAGCTTACCCCTATCTCTTTGAAGCAGTCAAGTAAAAATATAATTTTGTCCCTGCAAGATCATTGAATATTACAGTGCCAGATTCTCCTTTGTAACTCACATTGATCATTTGCAGTTCTGTCATTACAATCCTTATCTGAGAGTTTGCTATATTTTATTTTCTGAAAACAGACTGACCTTTTGTCAATGGGCATCTTTTTCAAATTGCTGTTGCATAAATGAAGTCATACATGGAATGCTTTCAGCTTTATACACTGCATTTATTTTGTGAAACCATTTCATCAATGCTGCCTACATGTCAACATTCCTTCCAACTAGCAGACTTGGATGATCTGGAATCCAATTGTTTCTAAAGTACAGTTGTTTCAAAGACAATGGAGTCACTGCACAAAAAACATTTAACTCAACTGGGCTGGTTTATGCATTGCAGTTGACATCTTCAAGATGAAAAACAAAATTGAACTTTTTTGTGTGTGCCTATCTCTTAAACAAGAACACTACAAAAGACATTTCAGAATGTGAGACATAATCAAAGCACAGGTTGATGACAGCTAAAGCTGCCAGATGTGAGAGCTCTGTACTGAAGTAAGCTACACCACAGACCATGAAGTTCAGAGGTAAATAATCAGGCTACCACAGTGGCCAGAAGAAACCGAGGTTCGTGTATCTAGTTAATAATCCTTCAAGGCTAAATATGCAGTATGTATAACAGTATGTGAATGAAGAGATGGCCATACATGTAATTAAAGTGGACGGATGCTGTCTTGACCTGTTTGGGTACTATAACAAATTACGATGGATTACATGGTTTATAAACAACAGACTTCTCTCAGTTCTGGAGGTTGAAAGCTGAAAATCACGTTCTGGTGATAGCCTTCTTCTGGGTTATAGACTGCAAGCTTCTCATCGTGTCTTCACATGGAGAGAGGAAAAACAAGCTCTCTGGTGAGTTTTACAAGGGTGTAATGCTATTGCCCTTATTATCTCCCAAAGGCTCCACTCCTTATGACCATCATCTTGGGGTTCAAATTTTCAACATGAATTTGGGGGGACTTCCCTGGTGGCTCAGAGGGTAAAGCATCTGCCTGAAATGCAGGAGACCCAGGTTCAATTCCTGGGGCAGGAAGATCCTCTGGAGAAGGAAATGGCAACCTACTCCAGTACCCTTGCCTGGAAAATCCCATGGACAGAGAAGCCTGGTAGGCTACAGTCCATGGGGTCGCTAAGAGTCGGACACGACTGAGCGACTTCACTTCACTTCAGACACTGTCTACAGATGCTGTATAATATGATATCACAGACACCAAGAAAACACCTAATACTTTATAAGTTCCTGATCTTCCTGCTTTTTGAGATGTTTATTTGATAAAAAGTAAAAATAACATCAAAGAAATAAGCCTTTTTCAGGATCAAATCTTTTCATGAATACAGGTTTAAAAATTCAGTACATAAAGGGAATATATTCAGTGAAGAAAAATATTAAAAAGAGAGAAAAGGAAACTTCAAACATTTGGGAATTGTGTTCACTGACATAAATCTATGTACATTTATTTCTGTCTTAGAGTGAGTAAGAGCTTTGACATTCGCTGGTATAAAGATAGATCTCTGAGTCCTGAGCCATTCACACAGCAAATATTATAGGATTAAAAGAAAAACCCTACCTTAAAATCAGCAGTAAGATTTTACTTATTCACTAGGATACTATGACATTCCAGATTTGGCACCTGTGTACAAATCCTTTGAGACCATGAGACCATATTTCAGCCTCAGCTTCATGTCTTCAGACTTCACCCAACATGATGGTTCTTATTTCTAGCTACACATTAGAATTATTTGAAAGACCTAAAATAAAGATGTCCAGGTCCCAAACCCACTTGTTTAAATCAAAATTTCTCTAGAGGGGGTTTCAGTTCAGTTCAGTCCAGTCACTTAGTCATGTCTGATTCTTTGAGACCTCCATAGACTGCAGCACACCAGGCTTCCCTGTCCATCACCAACTCCCAAAGCTTGCTCAAACTCATGTCCATCAAGTCGGTTATGCCATCCAATCATCTCTTCCTCTATTGTCCCCTTCTCCTCCTGCCTTTAATCTTTCCCCATGAACACTATGAAACCAAACAGTATGAAAATATGAGAATTCCAGAAACAGTATGAAAAGAGAGTGCTTAGGAACTAGTATATTTTTAAAACCTCCAGAGGATTTTAGTGCACAGCAACAGTTCAAAATGACTGGGAGGATGAGGCAAAGATTCTCTAACATGGGACATCCAAGAATCAGTTGAAGATCTTGATAAAGATGAAAATTTTAGAGAAAATTTTATAGATCGTGTAAATTACAAGGCAACAAATAAAAGGCTTTCAGACCTGGTAAGGAAGAAGTAAGATCATATTTGCAGACAGCATGATTAACTATATAGAAAAACTCATAGAATATTGAAAATACTACTAGACTTAATAAGTGAGTTTAGCAACTCTGTAGGCTAAAGTCAATTTTTTAAATACATTTTAACTTGCTATAATGATCAGGTATTGAAATTAATGGCAATGCCATTAACAGTTGAATGAAAATATGAAATAAAGATAAACCTAATAAAATATAAGGCCTATATACTGAAAAACATAAAACATTAGAATAATTGGAAAATTGCTAAAAAAAAAAAAAAGATATTTCATGTTTATGGAGTGGAAGACACAATACAATTAAGACTATCAAGTCCTCCTATAGCTATAGGTTATATGTGACCTCAATAGCAATCTGAGAATTTTTTTAAGAAATTAACTATAAAATTAAAATAGAAATGCAAAGGAACAAGGATAGCCAAATCAACTTTGTTTTCTTTCAAAGTTTGAGAACTAGAAATCAAGACAGCTTTTGCCATCAACATAGAAAGTGCAAAGGCAACTGAACGGGAAACAAATAATGTTACATATTGTTCTGAACAATTTGATAAGTAATGTATAAAAACAACTTCAATCTATGTGATGTAAAAGTTAACCCTAATCATAGAATTAAATGTAAAACCTAAAACTATATCACTTAATCAAAAACCTTTGTCATCTTGAATAAGGTAAATATTTGAGCAGACATTTCAAAGAAAAGATACAGGTATCAAATAAGCCCATGAAAACACAGGCAATCTCAATCTTTAGGGGAATCCAATATAAATCCACAATGAGATATCACATATGACTCTTAGAATGTAAAATTTAAAAGACTAGCTATACAAATACTGGTGCTAATGTAGACCAGCAGGAACTCACACAGTGCTGATGGAAATAGAAAATGGTACAACCATTGAAAGGCAGTTTGGCAGTTTGTTCAAAAGATAAACATACAGGCACTGTATGTAACAACCATTACACTTTTAGGTATTTCCCAAAGAAAAATGTAAATCTATATTCGTACCAAGATTTGTACATGAATATTCATAACCACTTCATTTGCAGTAGTTCAAAGCTTAAGACAAACCTGAATGTCTATCAAAAGGTAGAGGAATGAAGAAGCTGTGGTATATCCACACAATGAAATACTGATCAGCATTAAAATGCAATAAACTAATGCAATATGGATGTATCTCAAATTAATTGTGCTCAGTGAAAGAAGTTATACAGAGAAAGGACATACTGAGTAATTCCATGTATATAAAAATCTAGAAAGTCCCTATTAGTCTATGGTTACAGAAATTATATCAGTTGGTTGCATGGGGAAGGAGTGTGGAGGAAGGAGCAGGAGGAAAGGATTACAAAAGAGCTGGCAAAGACTTTTGGAAAAAAAAGTTTATAGTTTCGATATTAAGTACACATACAGAAGTTAATACTTACCTAATTACACCAGTTCAAATATGCTCAGCTTATTGTATGGCAATTATACCTCAATAAGTTGTTCTAAAAATAGAATATAAACAGAAAAAAATGATAAGCCAAATAAAAAGTAAAACTAAAATTACATTTTAATTACAAAAAAAACCACAGTTACTTGAATATGGATTAAACTTGGCTGTTAAAAGTAATACTAGTCAAAAAGTCCAGCAATATATTGTTTAAATGTGACACAAGAATAAAGAAATTTTTTAAGTAGGTTAATAGAGAGATATATACCAATGTCAGGTAAAATATTTTAACCAAAACTTTCTTATAAGTTAAAAGTTCAGTGTGTTTCAAAGAAGTTTTATATATGGTTATAAATTTATAATAGAGATTCAAATTCTATAAAGCAAAGCTAGGAAGAATTTTAACCAATTGATTTCATTTACAGAAGATGAAAACAATAAAGATATAAAAGATTTGAACTAAAATTTTCACAGAATGGTCATACACAGAACATAACAATCTATAGAGAACATACATTTTTTCAAGACACACATGAAACATCTGTGAGACACTTCTTTTGCATTAAAGGTTTTGATAGAGTTAAAATATTTGAAATACTGACTACATCTTAACTACAAATTAAAATTCAGAACAGAATATAACTGGGGAAAAAATGACATGCATTTGGGTTGATATTTGGATTCCACCATCTTAGGATACACTGAATCTGAAAGATTACTCTTAGTACAAGGACTTAAAAAAGAGTCTGTCCTATTAAAAGTAGAAAAACCATGATTCAAAGCAAAGACAAGACACTAGTGGTACTGCTGAACAAATATTACAAAGGGCCCCAAACACCTCATAACCTGAGAGTTGGTAGGGCTGCCTCTCCAATTACACACACACACACACACACACACACACGCATACACAGAACATGCATATGTACTTCAATAAATACAAGCTTAATTTTATCTATAATAAAATACCAGAAAATGAGATGTACATGCTCTTAATCACCTTCTAAAAATTGTCTTGAGCATAGCACCATCCTGATGGTCCTTCCAAATATCAATTCCTATAAAGAGGAAAATATTACCTGTGATGCTTTTGTCCTAGAGATTCACAAACACATATTAGAAGTTTTAAGAGCATATGTGTTTAACTTATTTACACCATGATTCCTCATACAAGTGACCTCAGAGCACATTGTTCATGTAACGCCTAATAATCTTTGGCTAAATTAGTATTCGTAGGACATACACTGGGGACCCAGTTTTAGAATTGCCAGCCAAATCTGGATTGGTTGTAAATAGAAATGATCATTTTTACTCCTATAAAGAAGCTAGACTCAGCTAATCTGTATCTGTAATACCTCAGCCCATATTCTCCTGCCATTTATGCGAGTTCAGTCTGGAGCAAAGAGAGGGGAAGGGGAGGAAAGTATGGGAAATAAGCTATCAACATTCATGCTAACATTTCATTCACACAAGACTAATTCAGCAATGGTGGTGGTGGTGATTTAATTGTTAAGTCATGTCCAACTCTTGGGACTCTACGGAATGTAACCCACCAGGCTCCTCTGTCCATGGGATTCTCCAGGCAAGAATACTGGTATGGTCTGCCATTTCCTTCTACAGGGGATCTTCCTGACCCAGGAATTGAACTCAGGTTTCCTGCATTGCAGGCATTCTTTTTCTTTACCGACTAAGCTATAAGGGTACCAACCAAAACCATACTCGGTTTCAATTTCTTTCTATAAACACCAAATATTGCTATTCAGTTCTGAATATTTACTCATCAGATATTTCAGCAATAAAACCAATTAAATCATCTGGACTTGAGTAAGTAAAGTGATAATATATTCAACACTAGACTATACATCTAGCCCTGTTTGACACTGCACTGAGTTGCAGTGTGGATGTAGCCAACTGCTTTTTCATATTCTAGTGAAAAGTTTGCTAAAAGAAACTGAGCTAGCATTTTAAAATACAATGGGTCATTTCACACTCTACTATGATATTTGCCTGAATCCTTTCAAATTTTCCACTGCCAGCTGTCCATTGTAAAACCCAGAGGAGAATCCTCACATACTATAAAACAAAAAGCACAATGTGAAGTGATACAAATGAGTCTTTTTACTCCAAGCAACCTGGTGGTCTCTAGGGAGTAGAAGTCTAAGGGAACAGTGGTTGAATTTGCAAGCCCTATTTCTAAGTTTTGTGGTATTTGCTTAGATTTTTTTTTTTAATCTTTTCATTTAGAATATTTACTAAGAACTGAGTACTCTTGCCTGGAAAATCCCATGGACAGAGGAGCCTGGTAGGCTACAGTCCATGGGGTCATGAAGAGTTAGACATGACTGAGCAACTTTAATTTCACTTTTCATTTTCATGCATTGGAGGAGGAAATGGCAACCCACTCCAGTGTTCTTGCCTGGAGAATCCCAGGGACGGGGGAGCCTGGTGGGCTGCCGTCTATGGGGTCACACAGAGTTGGACACGACTGAAGCGACTTAGCAGCAGCAGCAGAGTACTGAAGAAAATAGAGGGCGTGGAAGAAAACAAGCTATATAGGTCACGTCTGAAAAGACCCAAGGGTAGGAAAGAGGCCTATTGTACACAATTGCCATGTGAAAGGAAGGCAGCTTGGTCAGAGTTTTTTGTTTGTTTGTTTTGGGGGCATGCCTCACAGCATGTGGATCTTAGTTTCTCTACCAGGGATCAAAGCTGCACCTCCTGCAGTGGGAACACAGCACTGAACCACCAGGGAAGTCCCCTTGTTCCGAATTTTGAAAGACTTGAAAGTCTCAACTTCACCACTATGATCCTAGGCAGATCACAACTTCTGAGACGTAGATTCCTTGAAAGTGAAAGTCACTTAGTCGTGTCCAACTCTTTGAGACCCCATAGACTATACAGTCCATGGAATTCTCCATGCCAGAATACTGGAGTGGACAGCCTTTCCCTTCCCCAGCGGATCTTCCCAACCCAGGAATCGAACCCAGGTCTCCCACATTGCAGGTGGATTCTTTACCAGTTGAGCCACAAGGGAAGCTCAAGAATACTAGAGTGGGTAACCTATCCCTTCTCCAGTGAATCTTCCCAACCCAGGAATAGAACTAGGGTCTCCTGAATTGCAGGTGGATTCTTTACCAACTGAGCTATTAGGGAAGTCCTTGTAAATTCCTTATCTGCTATCATAAAGAGAAAAACCACTCGAAAACCTACTGAGAACAGAAAGTTTACATCTCATTTAACTTCACTCTCAGAGTAAAACTATGAAGTTATTCTAATAATGACAGCTCAAAATAAAAATTACCCAAGACTTCAGTGTAAGTGCTCAGTCATGTCTGACTCTTTGTGACACCATGTCTCCTCTAGACTCCTCTGTCCATGGAATTTTCCAGCCAAGAATACTGAAGTGAGTTGCATTTCCTTCTCCAGGGAATATTCCCAGCCCCAAGGATCAAGCCAGCATCTCCTGTGTCTCCTACATTGGCAGGCAGATTCCTTACCACGGCACCAGCTGGGAAGCCCTGTGTTAGTAAGTAGTAGAGATGATTTTCAAGCCTTCATAATATATTACCCTCTAAGCCACCCTCAGCAGACTACCGTCCTGAGGCTCAATCTGGCCTGTCACCTGTTTTTATATGGCCCACAGGTTAAGGATAATTGAAAACTATCACAAAAATAATATCATGACACAGGAAAAGATATATGAAATTCAAATGTCAATTTCCATGAACAACATTGTATTGAAACACAATTGTGTTCGTTCATTTACATTTTGTCTTTGGCTATTTTCATGCCACAAAAGCAGAGTTGAACAGCTGTCTCAGAGACATTATGGCATGTAAATCCTACAATATACATTACCTGGTTATTTTCAAGAAAAATTTGCAGATTTCTGCTGTTGACTGTTTCACAGGGTGTTGATGTAATTATCAAATGAGATAATATAAACAAAAAGCTTTGCAATCTGTAGAGCACAAATTCGAAAGATTAGTATTCTGAGGAATCAGCAGAGAACTGTAACAAACAGAAAAGAGCCAGTAATGAAAATGACTAAACAGTTAAAAAGCAGAGAAAACATCATAAACAGAAGAACATTTTGTGCCTTGCAGTAGAATTGCTGGTATTTTAATTAATAAAATAATTTGAGAACAAAATATTTTGCCTAGATTAGATTGACTCTGTAACATGTTAATCAATAAGGTTACCACTATGATTGAAATCCTGCTAAAAAATCTCTGGCCTAGAAAGCAGTATTATAAAGAGAACACCCACTTTTGATGAAAGAGGATCTTGACAGTGTTGAATATGACCTGACCCCTGTGCTCTCTCAATAGGATGGTTTAGAAAGTGATGGTTAAAAAATTCCCTCATCTTTGTGTGTCCTGAGAAATGGTTCTTAGATGTATTGATTCCTTTCCTCAACTAAACCCACCTCTACTCTTCCTCTGTGAGTTTGTTATTATATAAACCCCCAAGTTTTATCCTTCTTCTTTGAGACTTTTCTGGTCAAGGTGGACCTCAAAGTGACTAAGTTTAGACATTTTTCTTCCCAACTATAGGCCTCTGATTTCCTTTTTCTTAGGGCATTTATTTTAGAAAACTTTCAATTGTAAAACCTTTCTGTGCTCATTTGAACTGTAAACTTTCCTGCAGCCTCTTGCTAACTTTATGACCTAGAAAATGTTTTTCAATGACCTGGTGGTCAGTCATCCCCTTGAAATGGAACCATCAAGAAAGACAGTGCCTCTATCTCCCAGTCTCTGTGGGAAGTATGAGCCTAATTTTGGTAAGTGCCAATTTGCAAAGAGTTGGTCTGATCATACTCATCAACCTCCTTCTAAGTTCTTCCACAGTCCTTTTCTACTAATGTCACTCCAGTGTTAAAAAAAAAAAGAAAAAAAAAAAGAAAGAAAGAAACTCCCACTTTTTTGTGGACAAATACTGTTTGATTCCAGTTACATGAGGTACCTAGAATAGTCAAATTCATAGAGTCAGAAAGTATGTTTGTGGCTGCCAGGGCTGGAGTCGGGGTGGGGGGCACAGTGGGAAGCGATGGGGAAGGAGAACAGGGACTTAGTGTTTAATGGGGACAGAGTTTCAGTTTAGAAAAGTGAGAAACTGGGAGATGAATGATGATGAGAGTTACATCACAATGTGAATATACTTAGTGCCTGTAAACTAAGTGAACTGTAGAGTTAAATATGATTTAAATAGTATGTTTTATATTATGTGACTTTTACCACAATTAAAAAAAACCTCCCATTTCTTGTCTCAGTGGACTCGAGTTCAATCTCTATTCCTCATCACAATAGTCTAAAAGTATTTTCTGCCTGTTTAATTCCATCTGATGTCATTTCTCTTGAACATTACTCACTAACAAACATCCACTTTATTGAAATAATTTGAATAAAACTACCTCCATAACTAGCATGTTTGTCTTTCATGACTTCCATGATTCTAGAAAGAAGTATTTTTATATAAAATAGTAGGTATAGATTTGGGAAGGTTGGGGTTTCCCTGGTGGCTCAGATGGCAAAGAATCCATGTGCAATGCAGGAGGCCTTGGTTCAATCCCTGAATTGGAAATATCCCCTGGAGAAGGGAATGGCAACCCATTCCAGTATTGTTGCCTGGAGATTTCCATGGACAGAAGAGCCTGGTGGGCTACAGTCCATGGGGTCGCAAAGAGTCGGACATGATTGAGTGACTAACACACACACACATAGAAAATGGAAGGAACTCTGCAATTAGGCAGTGATAGATCTAAGAAAGTCCAGAGCTTTATTCCTTTCTCTTGATACCTGCACCTTCCATCTGAAGCTGAGACTTTAACTCTTTGGGGTTTTGTTGAATTTCAAGCAACACTTAGTACTCCAGAATAGGAAGTAAAATTAAAAATATTTCACCTGAATAGTTTAAATGACAAAATGTGGGATATACGATAAAATTTTTAATAACTCCATTTGCTGGATCACTCTCTTCAATTATTTGTAATGCCTCTTTAGAGACAGAGGGTAAACCAGTCTTCATGAAATGTGTGAAATAAATGTAATCAAATTAAACACACATTTTCTTCTCTTAAAAAAAAAAAAAATATATATATATACACAATGCAGTATTACTCAGCCATTAAAAAGAATGCATTTGAATCAGTTCTAATGAGGTGGATTAAACTGGAGCCTATTATACAGAGTGAAGTAAGCCAGAAAGAAAAACACCAATACAGTATACTAATGCATATATACGGAATTTAGAAAGATGGTAATGATAACCCTGTATGCGAGACAGCAAAAGAGACACAGATGTATAGAACAGTCTTTTGGATTCTGTGGGAGAGGGAAAGCATGGGATGATTTGGGAGAATGGCACTGAAACATGTATAATATCATATATGAAATGAATCACCTGTCCAGGTTCAATGAATGATACAGGATGCTTCGGGCTGGTGCACTGGGATGACCCAGAGGGATGGTACGGGGAGGGAAGTGGGTGGGGGGTTCAGGATGGAGAACACATGTATACCCGTGGCTGATTCATGTTGATGTATGGCAAAACCAATACAATATTGTAAAGTAGTTAGCTTCCAATTAAAATAAATAAATTTATAATAAGAAAAATAAAAAGAGTACTTTCTGTTAACAGCTAAATGGTTGTCTTTCTCTTAGCCAAACAATTAATATGAAAGCTGTCCTCTGTACAGTCTCTTGAAAAGTTTCTTCGTTAGAGTTTTAATAACCAAATATTCAGGGAAGCACAATTCAATTTCCCATATAATCTGAGAATTTTTCTCAGTTTCTGAGGGAAAATATTCACTGATATTTTCTCGCCCTTTCTACCTCCTCTGTTATAATCACCACGATGATTATAATCACCTTCTCTCTTTCATTAATGTACAAAAGATACTACTATTCTATTTACTTACATTTACCTTGTATGTAAAAAAAAAAAAAAAAAAAAGTAATTCCTCAGGGTCCAGGAATTCAGGAAAATACTATGGGGCAGGAAATGGGGGTTTCTTGACTTCACCATGTGACAAATAGCTTCATCTATGAACTTACAGATTTGGTAACAAGTGTGCTGATTCTAATAAGCCTTACTTTTTACTCCCAGGAGATCATTTATGTAGATTTACCAAAGAGAGGTAGAAAGTACATGAGATAGTCTCCAGTCTTTATATTTTGCACTGTATCATGGGACTATCTCTATGCTTTCTCCCTTATCAGATACATTATTAAGCAAATGAAGTCCACCTTAAATAAGGTGGTGGGGGTGGGGGCGGGGGAGGATGTCACAGAAATCATTTCAGACAAAGTGGACTTAAAACTGGTCATGTCTTGAGGAGTATTGGACAGGCCATGTCCGCAAAGTTTGATGAAATACAAATTTATTTCTATTCTATGGTTCTAAAAAGTTGGCTTAAAGCTCAACATTCAGAAAACGAAGATCATGGCATCTGGTCCCATCACTTCATGGAAAATAGAAAGGAAAACAGTGTCAGACTTTATTTTTGAGGGCTCTGAAATCACTAACCGCAGGCAGCGGCAGCGGCGGTGGCGGGCTGGTGCACTAAGCGCAGCCGAAAGCTACCCCACATCCGAGGTCAGGGGCAGCAGCCTAGAGTGGCAGGCTGTGACGGCACAGGAACGGCCAAGAGGAGCCACCCGGTGTCCGAGGCCAAGGGCGGCAGCAGGAAGGAGCAACCCCACGCCCGAGGCCAGGGCAGCGACCCGGAGCAGCAACCCCATGCCCAAGGCTAGGGGCGGCAGCTGGGAGGGACAACCCCACGTCCAGGGAGTGGTGGCTGTGCCGGCACAGGAGGGCCTAGAGGAGCCATTACACGTTGAAGGTCAGGAAGGGCGGTGGGAGGAGATACCCCTCGTCTAAGATAAGGAGAGGCAGCTGTGCTTTGCTGGAGCAGCTGTGAAGAGATACCCCATGCCCAAGGTAAGAGAAATTCAAGTAAGATGGTAGGTGTTGCAAGAGGGCATCAGAAGGCAGACACAGTGAAACCATACTCACAGAAAACTAGTCAATCTAATCACACTAGGACCACAGCCTTGTCTAACTCAATGAAACTAAGCCATGCCCATGGGGCAACCCAAGATGGGTGGGTCATGGTGGAGAGGTCTGACAGAGCCTGGTCCACTGGAGAAGGGGATGGCAAACCACTTCAGTATTCTTGCCTTGAGAACCCCATGAACAGTATGAAAAGGCAAAATGATAGGATACTAAAAGAGGTACACCCCAGGTCAGCAGGTGCCCAATATGCTACTGGAGGTCAGTGGAGAAATAACTCCAGAAAGAATGAAAGGTTGGAGCCAAAGCAAAAACAATACCCAGCTATGGATGCGACTGGTGATAGAAGCAAAGTCCGATGCTGTAAAGAGCAATATTGCATAGGAACCTGGAATGTCAGGTCCATGAAGCAAGGCAAATTGGAAGTGGTCAAACAGGAGATGGCAAGAGTGAACGTCGACATTCTAGGAATCAGTGAACTAAAATGGACTGGAATGGGTGAATTTAACTCAAATGACCATTATATCTACTACTGTGGGCAGAAATCCCTTAGAACAAATGGAGTAGTCATCATGGTCAACAAAAGAGTCCGAAATGCAGTGCTTGGATGCAATCTCAAAAATGACAGAATGATCTCTGTTTGTTTCCAAGGCAAACCATTCAATATCACAGTTATCCAAGTCTATGCCCCAACCAGTAACACTGAAGAAGCTGAAGTTGAACGGTTCTATGAAGACCTACAAGACCTTTTACAACTAACACCCCAAAAAGATGTCCTTTTCATTATAGGGGACTGGAATGCAAAAGTAGGAATTCAAGAAACACCTGGAGTAACAGGCAAATTTGGCCTTGGAATACGGAATGAAACAGGGCAAGGACTAATAGAGTTTTGCCAAGAAAATGCACTGGTCATAGCAAACACCATCTTCCAACAACACAAGAGAAGACTCTACACATGGACATTACCGGATAGTCAACACCGAAATCAGATTGATTATATTCTTTGCAGCCAAAGATGGAGAAGCTCTATACAGTCAACAAAAACAAGACCAGGAGCTGACTGTGGCTCAAATCATGAACTCCTTATTCCCAAATACAGACTTAAATTGAAGAAAACACGGAAAACCGCTAGATCATTCAGGTATGACCTAAATCAAATCCTTTATGATTATACAGTGGAAGTGAGAAATAGATTTAAGGGCCTAGATCTGATAGATATAGTGCCTGATGAACTATGGAATGAGGTTCGTGACATTGTACAGGAGACAGGGATCAAGACCATCCCCATGGAAAAGAAATGCAAAAAAGCAAAATGGCTGTCTGGGGAAGCCTTACAAATGGCTGTGAAAAGAGAAGTGAAAAGCAAAGGTGAAAATGAAAGATATAAGCATCTGAATGAAGAGTTTCAAAGAATAGCAAGAAGAGATAAGAAAGCCTTCTTCAGCAATCAATGCAAAGAAATAGAGGGAAAGAACAGAATGGGAAAGACTAGAGATCTCTTCAAGAAAATTAGAGATACCAAGGGAACATTTCACACAAAGATGGGCTCGATAAAGGACAGAAATGGTATGGACCTAACAGAAGCAGAAGATATTAAGAAGAGGTGGCAAGAATACACAGAAGAACTGTACAAAAAGGACCTTCACGACCCGGATAATCACGATGGTGTGATCACTAATCTAGAGCCAGACATCCTGGAATGTGAAGTCAAGTGGGCCTTAGAAAGCATCACTACAAACAAAGTTAGTGGAGGTGATGGAATTCCAGTTGAGCTATTTCAAATCCTGAAAGATGATGCTGTGAAAGTGCTGCACTCAATATGCCAGCAAATTTGGAAAACTCAGCCATGGCCACAGGACTGGAAAAGGTCAGTTTTCATTCCAATCCCAAAGAAAGGCAATGTCAAAGAATGCTCAGACTACCACACAATTGCACTCATCTCACACGCTAGTAAAGTAATGCTCAAAATTCTCCAAAGCAGGCTTCAGCAATCCGTGAACTGTGAACTTCCATATGTTCAAGCTGGTTTTAGAAAAGGCAGAGGAACTAGAGATCAAATTGCCAACATCCGCTGGATCATGGAAAAAGCAAGAAAGTTCCTGAAAAGCATCTATTTCTGCTTTATTGACTATGCCAAAGCCTTTGACTGTGTGGATCACAATCAACTGTGGAAAATTCTGAGAGATGGGAATACCAGACCCCCTAACCTGCCTCTTGAGAAATCTGTATGCAGGTCAGGAAGCAACAGTTAGAACTGGACATGGAACAACAGACTGGTTCCAAATAGGGGAAGGAGTATGTCAAGGCTGTATATTGTCACCCTGCTTATTTAACTTATATGCAGAGTACATCATGAGAAACGCTGGACTGGAAGAAGCACAAGCTGGAATCAAGATTGCTGGGAGAAATATCAATAACCTCAGATATGCAAATGACACCACCCTTATGGCAGAAAATGAAGAGGAACTAAAAAGCCTCTTGATGAAAGTAAAAGAGGAGAGTGAAAAAGTTTGCTTAAAGCTCAACATTCAGAAAACTAAGATCATGGCATCCAGTCCCATCACTCCATGGGAAATAGATGGGGAAACAGTGGAAACAGTGTCAGACTTTATTTTTTTGGGCTCCAAAATCACTGCAGATGGTGATTGCAGCCGTGAAATTAAAAGACGCTTACTCCTTGGAAGAAAAGTTATGAACAACCTAGATAGCATATTCAAAAGCAGAGACATTACTTTGCCGACTAAGGTCCGTCTAGTCAAGGCTGTGGTTTTTCCAGTAGTCATGTATGGATGTGAGAGTTGGATTGTGAAGAAGGCTGAACGCTGAAGAATTGATGCTTTTGAACTGTGGTGTTGGAGAAGACTCTTGAGAGTCCCTTGGACTGCAAGGAGATGCAACCAGTGCATTATAAAGGAGATCAGCCCTGGGATTTCTTTGGAAGGAATGATGCTAAAGCTGAAACTCCAGTACTTTGGCCACATCATGCGAAGAGTTGACTCATTGGAAAAGACTCTGATGTTGGGAGGGATTGGGGGCAGGAGGAGAAGGGGACGACCGAGGATGAGATAGCTGGATGGCATCACTGACTGGATGGACGTGAGTCTGAGTGAACTCCAGGAGTTGGTGATGGAGAGGGAGGCCTGGCGTGCTGCGATTCATGGGGTGGCAAAGAGTCAGACACCACTGAGCGACTGAACTGAACTGATAGTTCTAAGACTGGCAAAGGGGGTTAGAAATTTCCATTTATGCTAAAATCATTAATACAGTTCAAAGAGAGCTTAAAACAGAGCCATGAGAATTCAGTGGAAATAATGCTGGATGATTATTTAATCTATCTTAAATGGAAAATAAAAACACTGTTACAAACCCATTTGACAGATGGTTCTTAGAGTTCTGAACCTTCTAAATATATAGCTTGTACATTATGAAAATAAGCAGAAAAGAGCTTCCCTTAATATTCAGCCTAAGGTTCTCCTAAAACATACATCCATTTTCATACCCCACAAACCGGTTAACTCTGAAAGACTTTTAATGTTTCTTATCAGACCATTTTCTCTTCCTCACCTCCTGACAACCCAGCCTTCAACAGTGGTTTGGCCCAGTAGGTCATGTGACCAGCTCTTACAGAGGTGATTATTAATAGTTTAACCCTCCTTAATGGACATAAACTACAGAGCTCTTTTCTTTCTCTGGGGAGAAAAAGAAAAAATATATATATATAAGAATAGCTTAAACTTCCACTCAATTCTGTAAACAACCTAAATATCTCTTGACAGAAGAATAAGTAAATAAAATATGGCATATCCTTTTAACTGTTACATAGCTACAAATATGAGGTAGAGTTACTAATATCGACTCAGGAGTTCCCAAAGCATTGTTTTTGCAGGAACAAAAGTCATGTTCCACAAAGTAGCCTGCAGTATTGATAGTATTTAAGTACAGAAGCATGTAAAACAATATTACTCAGTGAATCACTCAGAATAAAAATATTAATATTCACAGGAGTAAAAAAAAATGCAAAAAAAATGATGCTAGTTACCTCAAAGGTGGGAGAACAAAACACTTCTCCCTGATTATAACTTTTTTATGTGACGTATATGGATTTTAACTATGTAATTCTCTGTACCTCTCAACATGTTTGGACTAACTCATAACCAAAGAATTAAAATTTAGATCCCTCTTTCTTAGGGGTGAGCAAAGGGTGAGGAAAGGAGATATTCATGCTTTTGTTCCCTGTTTCACTCATTGTTATTTAAACCCTAACTAGCCAGCATCAGCTAGGTTATGCTTCACTAATAAACTCCAAAAGATTTATGGCATAACTAAACAAAAGTTCAATTTTCACTCTTGCAGAGTGGCTTCCTTACAGTGGCTCCACATTTCAGATGGTTTCATGTAAACACAAGTTGATACAACTACCACAGCTAAGAAAGAGCAGGGATGATTAATTGTATAAAGGATCCAAGTGCTTCCAAGCATGGCCAATGACATCGTATAACCATTCCTTACTTCAAGGAGCTAAGTATGTCCCAGGCTGTATTATCCTTCCTACCCTCATCTCCAGCAAAAAAAAAAAAAAAAAAAAAAAAAGAACCTAAGTAAAGTGCATGCCTCTAAATCATTTAGTTTGTAAAGTAATCCAAGAAATAGGATGAGACTAGGAAGAATACAGGAAGGAAAGAAAGGCAGTTCTGAGATGTGTTAGCAAGCTGATTCTCTGTCATAATGGGACCCCTCACAGGAGCCTTATAGAATGGACCCCAATTGCCCAGCAGAGTGTTTACTGTGGCTCAGTTGGTAAAGAATCCGCCTGCAATGTGGGACACCTGGGTTCGATCCCTGAGTTGGGAAGACCCCGTGGAGGAGGGCCTGGCACCCCACTCCAGCATTCTTGCCTGGAGAATCCTCATGGACAGAGGAGCCTGGCGGGCTACAGTCCATGGGGTCACAAAGAGTTGGACACGACAGCAACTAAGCACACATATACTCCTTCTTCCAGTTTCATTAGCCAAGAATCACCCCCAAGTAATAACTCTCTTACACTCCTTGGTTGGTGTATGCTATGGAATGGTTGAGCTGTTTCTTACCAAAGTTCTATACTGGTATGTAGAAAAACACCAGGGCAAAAAGCAAGAGATACACCATCCAGCTGAGACAGGTTGCTGTCAAGCAGTGGACTCCCATTGCAATGTCTGGAATAGGAAGGTAGACTGAGGCATTGAGAGCAGAGCACAAGGATCATCTCGTGCAGTCTAACACTTGTATCACTCTGCTCTATACTTTTGTTCGTATTTAATCTAATATGTCACAGAGGAACAAACCAAAGTTCCTGCTGCTGCCACTCATCCCAAGACTATCCCAAGTATTTATGATTTCTCTCCTCCACCTTGCACTGTAGATTTCTGTTATTCTTGGACAGTTACTCAATAGCTCTAGATTTCTTGCTTACTGGGATATTACAGATCTCAGTGAGAAGTCAGAGCCTTGAGTAACTTTTCTGTGGTTTAACCATGGTTGCTGCAATTACCCATCTACAGTCATGCTGGGCATAGAAGCACCAGGATAGTTTCCTGGATTCCAATGTACTCCTTGTGCCCACTGTTAACAGCACCATCACAGGTAATCAAGGGCAATTATCCCCAGCTGCATAGCAACTCATATTTCTCTAACAGAATTAGGAGTTAAATGATGGAAAGTAATGGAGCTTCAAGCCATTTGAATTCTTATCTCTGGCAGAAGTAATCCCATGATAAGAAATACTATCCCTCTATTTCAGCAAATTCCAGGAATAGGGGAAGCACAAATTGCTAAAGAAGGTCACTTGGAGAGGTGACAGGGATCCTCTCTGTAAACATAGGTTCCTACTCCCATGTGTTCTGGGTCAGGAAGATCCCCTGGAGGAGGGCAAGGCAACCCGCTCCAGTGTTCTTGCCTGGAGAATCCCATGGACAGAGGAGCCTGGCAAGCTATGAACCATAGGGTCGCAAAGAGTAGGACATGCATGTCCGTGTGTTCTAGTTACTGAGGAAACAGCACCATGTCTCACACTAGGTAAACCAGTGTTTCAGTGTGTCAACTACAAATTGGAACTTGTGAAGAGCATTTGCCAGTGACTGAACAACAACAAGGGCATTTGCCATCTGTCACTGCATACCAACCCCTGGAGCTTACTCAAACCCATGTCCATCGAGTTGATGATGCCATCCAACCAGCTCATCCTCTGTTGTTCCCTTCTCCTCCCACCTTCAATCTTTCCCAGCATCAGGGTCTTTTCCAATGAGTCAGATTTTTGCATCAGGCAGCCAAAGTATTGGAGCTTCAGCTTCAGTATCAGTCCTTCCAATGAATATTCAGGACTGATTTCCTTTAGGATGAACTGGTTTGATCTCCTTGCTGACCACGGGACAGCAGATGTTTCTGTGGAACTCTCTTGCTTTTTTGATGATCCAACGAAATTTGGCAATTTGATCTCTGGTACCTCTGCCTTTTCTAAATCCAGCTTGAACATCTGGAAGATCACATACTGTTGAAGCCTGGCCTGGAGAATTTTGAGCATTACTCTTGAGAAACTTATATGCAGGTCAAGAAGCAACAGTTAGAACTGGACAGGGAACAACAGACTGGTTCCAAATAGTAAAAGGAGTACATCAAGGCTATATATTGTCACCCTGCTTATCTAACTTCTATGCAGAGTACATCACGAGAAACGCTGGGCTGGAAGAAGCACAAGCTGGAATCAAGATTGCTGGGAGAAATATCAATAACCTCAGATATGCAGATGACAGCACACTTATGGCAGAAAGTGAAGAGGAACTAAAAAGCCTCTTGATGAAAGTGAAAGAGGAGAGTGAAAAAGTTGGCTTAAAGTTTTCAACATTCAGAAAACTAAGATCATGGCATCTGGTCCCATCACTTCATGGGAAATAGATGGGGAAACAGTGGAAACAGTGTCAGACTTTATTCTTTTGGGCTCCAAAATCACTGCAGATGGTAATTGCAGCCATGAAATTAAAAGACGCTTACTCCTTGGAGGGAAAGTTATGAACAACCTAGATAGCATATTGAAAAGCAGAGACATTACTTTGCCGACTAAGGTCCGTCTAGTCAAGGCTATGGTTTTTCCAGTGGTCATGTATGGATGTGAGAGTTGGACTGTGAAGAAAGCTGAGCACCAAAGAACTGATGCTTTTGAACTGTGGTGCTGGAGAAGACTTTTGAGAATCCCTTGGAATGCAAGGAGATCAAACCAGTCAATCCTAAAGGAAATCAGTACTGAATAGTCGTTGGAAGGACTGATGCTGAAGCTGAAACTCCAATACTTTGGCCACCTGATGTGAAGAATTGACTCCTTGGAAAAGATCCTGATGCTGGGAAAGATTGAGGGCAGGAGGAGAAGGGGATGACAGAGGATGAGATGGCTGAATGGCATCACTGACTTGATGGACATGAGTTTGGGTAAACTCCAGGTGTTGTTGATGGACAGGGAGACCTGGTGTGCTGTGATTCAAGGGGTTACAAAGAGTTGGACACAACTGAGTGACTGAACTGAACTGAACTTGCAAGCATATGAGATGAGTGCAATCGTGCGGTAGTTTGAAGATTCTTTGGCATTGCCTTTCTTTGGGATTGGAATGAAAACTGACCTTTTCCAGTCCTGTGGTCACTGCTGAGTTTTCCAAATTTGCTGACATATTTAATGCAGCACTTTCACAGCATCATCTTTCAGGATTTGAAATAGCTCCACTGGAATTCCATCTCCTCCATCAATTTTGTTCATAGTGATGCTTCCTAAGGCCCACTTGCCTTCACATTCCAGGATATCTGGCTCTAGATGAGTGATCACACCATCATGGTTATCTGGGTCATGAAGATCTTTTGTGTATAGTTCTTTTCCAAAGAATTGATGCTTTTGAACTGTGGTGTTGGAGAAGACTCTTGAGAGTCCCTTGGACTGCAAGGAGATCCAACCAGTCCATTCTGAAGGAGATCAGCCCTGGGATTTCTTTGGAGGGAATGATGCTAAAGCTGAAACTCCAGTACTTTGGCCATCTCATGCGAAGAGTTGACTCATTGGAAAAGACTCTGATGCTGGGAGGGATTGGGGGCAGGAGGAGAAGGGGACGACAGAGGATGAGATGGCTGGATGGCATCACAGACTCGATGAAGGTGAGTCTGAGTGAACTCCAAGAGTTGGTGATGGACAGGGAGGCCTGGCATGCTGCGATTCATGGGGTCGCAAAGAGTCGGACATGACTGAGTGACTGAACTGAACTGAACTTTGTGTATTCTTGCCAACTGTTCTTAATATGTTCTGCTTCTGTTAGGTCCAGACCATTTCTGTCCTTTATTATGCCCATCTTTGCATTAAATAATCCCTTGGTATCTCTAATTTTCCTGAAGAGATCTCCAGTCTTCCCATTCCGTTGTTTTCCTCTATTTCTTTGCATTGATCACTGAAGAACGCTTTCTTATCTCTCCTTGCTATTCTTTGGAACTTTGCATTTAAATGGGTATATCTTTCCTTTTCTCCTTTGCCTTTTGCTTCTCTTCTTTTCATAGTTATTTGCAAGGCCTCCTCAGACTACCATTTTGCCCTTTTGTATTTCTTTTTCTTAGGGATGGTCTTGATCACTGCCTCCTGTACAATGTCACGAACCTCCATCCAAATTTCTTCAGGCACTCTGTCTAACCCCTTGAATCTATGTCTCACTTCCACTATATAATAGTAAGGTGTTTGATTTAGGTCATATCTGAATGGTCTAGTGGTTTTCCCTACTTTCTTCAATTTCATTCTGAATTTGGCAATAAGGAGTTCATGATCTGAGCCACAGTCAGCTCCTGGTCTTGTTTTTGCTGACTGTATAGAGCTTCTCCTTCTTTGACTGCAAAGAATATAATCAATCTGATTTCAGCATTGACCATCTGGTGATGTCCATGTGTAGAGTCTTCTCTTGTGTTGTTGGAAGAGCGTGTTTGCTATGACCAGTGCCTTTCTCTCACAGGCAAAACTCTGTTAGCCTTTGCCCTGCTTCATTCTGTACTCCAACGCCAAATTTGCCTGTTACTCCAAGTGCTTCTTGACTTCCTACTTATGCATTCCAGTCCCCTATAATGAAAAGGACATCTTTTTTTGGGTGTTAGTTCTAGAAGGTCTTGGAGGTCTTCATAGAACTGTTCAGCTTCTTCAGCATCACTGGTTGGGGCATAGACTTGGATTACTGTGATACTGAATGGTTTGCCTTGGAAATGAACAGAGATCATTCTGTCATTTTTGAGATTGCACCCAAGTACTGCATTTCAGACTCTATTGTTACCATGAGGGCTACTCCATTTCTTCTAAGGGATTCCTGCCCAGAGTAGTAAATATAATAGTCATCTGAGTTAAATTTACCCATTCCAGTCCATTTTAGTTTGCTGATACCTAAAATGTCGATGCTCACTCTTGCCATCTCTTGTTTGACCACTTCCAATTTGCCTTGATCCATGGACCTAACATTCCATTTTCCTATGCAATATTGTTCTTACAGCATTGGCCTTTACTTCCATCACCAGTCTCCTACACAGCATGGCTCATGGTTTCATTGATAGTCAGATACTTTCAGGAGCTGATTTCATGATGCCAATCCTTGCATCTCCTCATATCTAGAAAAGCACTAAATCTCTTCTTGGTGACATCAGCTCCTCGTGACTAGCAGAAAGCCTTTTGTAAAGTAAGCAGTTGATTGCATTGAAATCCCCCTTCACCAAAATCTTATATATCTTACTTTTCCCCCTGCCTCTTTGGAGCAGTCTCTGAAAGCTATCTGAGGTGCTGTCTCCCAGGCTGCAGTTCTTGTTTTGCCCCCAAATAAAACTTAATTCTCAACTCACTTTGTTCTTCTTTTTTAGTCAAGTGTACATGATGCGTTCTGAAGGACAAGCCCACACTAGTGATGTGCTGGTAAGCTGCTCTTTTCAAACTCAATTCATGCTCTGGCCCCATTCAAATATAGTCAACTTTCAAGTCACTCCTAAATGGGTGAGAGGAGTATTCCCAAAGTGCTTTATGTACCTGTTCCAAAATCCAGAAGAAGATTACCCAGTGTAGAGTCTCATTTTCACAGGACATCTAAACATTTTACCTGTATGAAAGACCCCTGAACCTTCTTGGAATTTCTCTCACCCTCTACAACTCATGTGTCCTACTGAGATATCAGAGTACAATCTGATTCCTATTGAATGTGTCCAATTAGTTTGATGGCAATAATACAGTGAACTAGTATGACATTCTGCAGGTCAAGAAATTCATGGTCTTCAGACTATAATGTTATAAAGAACAAGAAAGTTAACATAACCCTGGGGCAAGATAGTGATTGTACAATGACTGCACGAGTTACAGCTCTAAACACCGCCGTGGAGGCTCTCTCAATTTCAGAGCATGGTTTGAATTGATAAGGAGTCAAACAGTCTGATTTATTTTTCAAATTTTTTCAACCAGTTAACAGAACCCAGCCAACCCCACAGTTACTGGCCCAGTATTAGTCCATACTGTTACTGTATAAATCAATGATTTACTATCTGCTGTACTTCTTAATCACAGAAGTCCTCATCATACTGATACTACTACATGCCAAGGGTTATACTACCGCCAGGCAGAGGATGAGATGTCCACTGACTCAATGGACATGAGTCTGAGCAAACTCAGGAATGTTATAACGTAGGACAGGGAAGCCTGGTGTGCTGCAGCTCATGGAGTCGCAGAGAGTCAGACACGACCTGGTGACTGAACAACAACAGCCAGCAATGGGGTCTGATCACCGTGACCAACAAATAATAATCACTTTCAGAATCCCATCTTAAGGTCTGTTAGAAAAGTACGACTAGAGCTATAATATTACCAAATATCTTTGCCCGAGTTTCCCCATGAGCAAAGATGAAAACAAAGTTTCTGCATGTGCATTTTATCTAGGGATGTGCTCACATTCCAGAATGGCTCCCTCAAAGGAACCATTTTGAACCTCAAAATTCTCTGCCTGTGGATTAAAAAGAGTAGCATTTATCTATGAACTCCTACCTCCATTGTCTAGGCTGATCTCATAGGGTGGTTGTTGGGGAAATTAATATTAATAGACATAGTCTTGTTTAGGTTTCAGAGGCAACAATAGGCCTTTGAACAGAAACCCTGAAGGGAGCCATATGCCAGATACCCAGTGACTAGCAGAAACAGCTAAAGTAGGTCTTGGGAACCAACAGGTAAGGAAAGTAGTAAGTTGAGAAGCTTCCTGAGCCTTGAAAATCTGGCCAGTTCCCAGAGATCAGAGAACATTCTGAGATTTATGATTAGAGACATGGGCATTTATAATACTAGCCACAGCTGCTTCTTTGCACATAAGCTGATGATTATTGGCTTAGAGTTGGCAATAAAAGCAGTACTCCTTTGGAAGGCATTATGAGGTCTCACCCGTGGGGTAGATACACTGCTGGGATCTTCCAAATGGGAACTCCAGATTGCTATCAAGGTATCTCCAAGCATTGGTTGAATCTGGATGTGCTTCTCCAGTTTGGTGATGTATGCATTTGCTTCTTGCTATACCACGTGCATGCTTCCCAAACTGTTCAGGGGTAAAGAATCCGCCTGTCAATGGAGGAGATGCAGGTTTGATCCCTGGGTTGGTAAGATCCCCTGGAAAAGGAAATGACAGCCCACTTCAGTGTCCCTGCCTGGGAAGTCTCCTGGACAGAGGAGCCTGGTGGGCCCCAGTTCGTGGGGTTACAAAAGAGTTGGACACAACTTTAGTAACTAAATAATAACACATAACTACTTGTGTATTGGGAACTATTTTCCCAATTTGGTGGTAACTATGTAATTTTGCCTGGAAAATCCCATGGATGGAGGAGCCTAGTAGGCTGCAATCCATGGGGACGTGAAGAGTCGGACACGACTGAGCGACTTCACTTTCACTTTTCTCTTTCATGCATTGGAGAAGGAAATGGCAACCCACTCCAATGTTCTTGCCTGGAGAATCCCAGGGACAGCGGAGCCTGGTGGGCTGCCGTCTATGGGATCGCACAGAGTCGGACACGACTGAAGTGACTTAGCAGCAGCAGCAGCATGTATATTATATTACTTGTCCTCATACTTTAACTTACTATTAACATAATAAACTTCCTTATTTCTTCCTTACTAAGTGTTGAGTGGTTTGGTCAATGAATTCTCTGAACCTGAAACCAAAAGTCTTTCAGCAGACCATAAATCTTTCTGCAATACCGTGATAACTCTCATACTGCCAGCTTTGAACATTCATCAGAATGACAGGAGAGGTTTTACAAGTGTCCCATGCACATGTAGCAGAGAAACCCTAAGGCAGAAAAAATGGCCAGTTATGGTAAAACTGCAGTTCACAGAGTTGCAAAGTGTCAGACGTGACTAAGTGACTATGACGATGGTGAAACTATAGCCATTAAGAATTTTTACAAACTAGTGGTTAATAGGCTCAAGTCCTAAGCCAAGGACCCCAAAATCAATACTGCAAGCTTCTAATTTTATGACTCCAAACTTTTTCAAGTATAAAGTGTGTTAGTCGCTCAGTTGTGTCTGACTCTTTGTGACCCCATGGACTGTAGTCCACCAGGCTCCTTCGTCCCTGGGATTCTCTAGTCAAGAGTACTAGAGTGAGTAGCCATTCCCTTTTCCAGGGAATCTTCCCCAGCCAGGAATCAAACCTGGGTCTCCTGCATTGCAGGTAGATTTTTTACTATCTGAGTCACCAGGGAAACCCCAACACTACCCACAGTGATCTAAAGAATCAGTGTACACCCTACCAAAATTCCAATGATTCTTTTTGCAGAAAAACACTGTAAAATTCACATGGAATTGTAAGGGATCCAGAATAGCCAGAACAATCTTGAAAAAGAACAAAGATGAAGAACACACACTCTGATTTCAAAACCTACTGCAAAGCTACAGTGATCAAAACAGTGGTGCTGGCTTACAGACAAACATATGGACCAATGCAACAGAAAAGACAGCCCTGAAATAAACCCTCACAAGTTTGGTCAAAAGATTTCCAGCAAGGGTGCTGAGACCATTCGATGGGAAAAAGACAGCCTTTTCAACAAATGGTACTGGGAAAACTGGATATCCACGTGCAACAGAACTAAGTCAGAGCTTTATCTAACATCATGTGCAAAAGTTAACTCAAAATGTACTAAAGACTCCCCCCTCAAAAGAAAAAAAAAAAAAAGGACAAAAGCCTCCCAATCCTTTTCTGACAAAGGTCTGTATAGTCAAAGCTAGGGTTTTTTCCAGTAGTCATGTACAGCTGTGACAGTTGGACCAGAAAGAAGGCTGAGTGCTGAAGAACTGATGCTTTCAAACTGTGGTCTTGGAGAAGACCCTTGAGAGTCCCTTGGACTGCAAGGAGATCAAACCTGTCAATCCTAAAGGAAATCAGTCCTGAATATTCACTGGAAGGACTGATGCTGAAGCTAAAGCTCTAATACTTTGGCTACCTGAGGAGAATAGCCAACTCACTGTAAAAGACCCTGATGATGGGAAAGATTGAGGGCAGGAGGAGAAGGGGATGTTGAAAGGTGAGACAGTTAGACAGCATCACCAACTCAATGGACATGAGTTTGAGCAAACTCTGGGAGATAGTGAAGGACAGGGAAATCTAGCATGCTGCAGTCTATGGGGTTGCAAAGTCAGACACAACTTAGCGATGGAAAAAAGACCCTTTTTACTAACCAAAATTTTGTCTACATATTTTACCCAAATACTATTCTTAATTTAGTTCTTTTAAATAAAATTGCATTTCAATAGCCTGAAGAGTATTGAATATAACTGAAAAAGAATAGCATGGAAAATGTATGTTCCTAGTGATAGCAGAGTGCTGGCTTAGGGGTAGCTCCGGGTCAAAATGCTTGATTTAAATTCAGATTCTAAGTTACCTTCTAGAAATCTCCAAGGCTCAGATTTCTCATCACCTCATCTATAAAGAGGTGATGATATGCATTTTATGTGTTATCATAAAGACTAAATGAGGAAATCCATGTAAAGCATTCAGCATGGTGCATAGCAAACGTTAAGCTCACTCAATGATAATGTTTTTTTAATAGAATACATAGGGACCTACTGACTATTTGTTATAACATTGATCCTCTCCCACCAAAAAGACTGGGAAAACCACTTGTATTAATTAATCTAGCCAGTCCAGGTTACAGAGCACATACAGGCCACAAGAGCTACAGGACAGAAAGAGAGATATTACTATTAAGTGTCCAGAGAGCACTGGGAAGTTTTTAGTAGTTCACTGAGAATTTTATTTAAATACCAATAGATTTTATTGAATTTGGAGGAATTCAATAAATTCTATAAATAGACCTTGGTGTAAATTTAAGAATGACCCAAAACATGAGTTGATAATGAAAAGGAAATTTTTCCTTGAAAAATAATCCTTACTGCATCTCCAATTATGCTATAAAATGTTAATCTTCTTAATTAGAATTTCAGGTTTCTTATTTATAAAATCTATAATATTCTGTATACCAATACATATGTAAGAACAACCACCACCCTTCTTTCAGATAACCTTGGAAAGCCTAATTTAAATCCTTAAGTGTTTATATATATGTTAAGTGATATATCATGAAGGTAACACAAGAGATGAGGAGAAAATATAATAAAAGAAAATGGGAAGCATTGGTTATTGCTTTTTTTACTTTTAGCAACACCCGTCAACAAAAAAAGAGTTGTTTCGTCTAATGCTTATGAATTGTAAAGCAGTACTGAAGTGCCTGTGATATTGCTCACATAGCACATATCTATATTCATTTCTGTTTTCAAAAAGACTTCTTAAGAGCTGTGATTTTACACCAAATTTTCTTTGTGAGAATTCAGTAGAATCACAGATATCTGAAGCAAGAGGACAAAAATTAAATAGAATAACAGAAATAGTCAGTGTTTAGACTGTACTGCACCCTATTACATTTAACTGGACTCATTTTTCAGAGTGAATCTTCATACAGAATTCACATAGCAGTATTTTAAAACAGGAAATAGAGAAATAGGTAAAATTTTCATTATACAGTAAGCTCCTGTTTAAAGTTTCCACATTTGAAGTTAGAGTGAACTTTCTAGTAGGTAGTCAGAGACTCCATTTTATAAAAAGACACTGGATTAGATACAGAATGAGAATAAATTTTTTTCTGTTACCAGAAAACAACTTTTCTTTGCTAGTACTTTTTATCTCCATCCCAGTTAGAGTTTGAGTATGCTATCAAACTGAGTTCATCAGACCCTTCTGTCCTAGTTACACATTTGAGTGTTTCAAATAGCACTTTGACTAAATCAAGCAGCAATTTGACTATTATCCAATTAATTCAACCAAAATGATGTCTGAATAGAACTAATTAAACTGAGATATCAAGAATAAGAAGGGCAATGTAAAAACAATTTGACAATTTTGTATGGTTTAATTTTTTTTAATTTCCTATTAACATCAGTTCAGTCTCTCAGTCATGTCTGACTCTGTGACCATCATGGACTGTAGCATGTCAGACTTCTCTGTCCATCACCATCTCCCTGAACTTGCTCAAACTCATGTCAATCAAGTTGGTGATTCCATCCAAACATCTCATCTTGTCATCCCCTTCTCCTCTAGCCTTCAGTCTTTCCCAGCATCAGGGTCTTTTCAAATGAGTCAGTTCTTCGCATCAGGTGGCCAAAGTATTGGAATTTCTGCTTCAGCAGAAATTCCTTCCAATGAATATTCAGGACTGATTTCCTTTAGGATGGACTGGTTGGATCTCCTTGCAGTCCAAGGGACTCTCAAGAGTCTTCTCCAACACAGTTCAAAAGCATCAATTCTTTGGCACTCAGCTTTATGGTCCAACTCTCACATCCATACATGACTACTGGAAAAACCATAGCTTTGAATAGACAAACCTTTGTTGGTAAAGTAATGTCTCTGCTTTTTTAATATGCTGTCTAGGTTGGTCATAGCTTTTCTTCCAGGGAGCAAGCATCTTTTAATTTCATGGCTGCAGTCACCATCTGCAGTGATTTTGGAGCCCAAGAAAATAGTCTCTCACTGTTTCTATTGTTTCCCCATCTATTTGCATGAAGTGATGGGACTGGACTAGATGCCCTGATCTTAGTCTTTTGAATGCTGAGTTTAAGATTCAACAAATACTAATCAATTTACATCATAAAAACTATAAATACTAATTAGCTTCTCCATCCTAAGGGTCTTGTTTTCTTGTGAAAGATCATCTTGACTTCACCTAATGACTTTGCATGTGAATACCCCTGGAAGGTAAATGTCAATCAAAAAAAAATATATATATATATATAATACATGTGTGCCTGTGTAGTGACTAAGTCATGTCTGAACCTTTGTGACCCCAAAACTGTAGCCTGCAAGGCTCCTCTATCCATGGAATTTTCCAGGCAAGAATATTGAAGTGAGTTGCCATTTCCTACTCCAGGGGATTTTTCCACCCAGAGATTGAACCCAGGTCTCCTACTTGGCAGGCAGATTCTTTACTATTGAGCCACCTGGAAAGCCATATTATTTATATATGTTTTATTATTTATACATATTTATATATATTATTTATATATGCATACACACATATATATATATATGTGTGTAAAAACATAATATTAAGCTTAAACTTCAAGTAAACACTGGAAAAATTAGACTATTAATGAAATGTTCATTGGAATAGTTAATAAAAAATATTTAAGATGGTGAATATATGAAGGTATTAGACTAAAGACTTATATCCAATACTTAGAGTCAAAACAGCTGTTCAAGCAAAGCAAAGAAAGACATTATTTAAGACTATACTAAAGTCAATTAGTTCACAAAGTTATTTTGTTCATTTCCACAATATTACAGAAAATTTAGGTTGGTTTTTTTCAAACATTTGATATTTCCAGAACTAAGACTAATTTCCATCTTAGAATTAAAATAGACTTTCAGAATAGATAAAAAGGAAAATTACATGAAGTTACAGGAAAGTTGAGAAGTTACAGAGAGTTTAAAAATTAAAGTCTAGTAATTTAAAATTCTTAGAATGTGCTAATAAAGTACTTAAGTAATTATTCATTATGATTAACATTTACATTTTATATTTTAGGTGAATATAATTGTATCTACTGGAGATCAGTGGAGAAATAACTCCAGAAAGAATGAAGGGTTGGAGCCAAAGCAAAAACAATACCCAGTTGTGGATGTGACTGGTGATAGAAGCAAGGTCCGATGCTGTAAAGAGCAGTATTGCATAGGAACCTGGAATGTCAGGTCCATGAATCAAGGCAAATTGGAAGTGGTCAAACAAGAGATGGCAAGGGTGAACATCGACATTCTAGGAATCAGCGAACTAAAATGGACTGGAATGGGTGAATTAACTCAGATGACCATTATATCTACTACTGCGGGCAGGAATCCCTCAGAAGACATGGAGTAGCCATCATGGTCAACAAAAGAGTCCGAAATGCAGTGCTTGGATGCAATCTCAAAAATGACAGAATGATCTCTGTTCGTTTCCAAGGCAAACCATTCAATATCACAGTTATCCAAGTCTATGCCCCAACCAGTAACATTGAAGAAGCTGAAGTTGAACGGTTCTATGAAGACCTACAAGACCTTTTACAACTAACACCCCAAAAAGATGTCCTTTTCATTATAGGGGACTGGAATGCAAAAGTAGGAAGTCAAGAAACACCTGGAGTAACAGGCAAATTTGGCCTTGGAATGCGGGATGAAGCAGGGCAAAGACTAATCGAGTTTTGCCAAGAAAATGCACTGGTCATAGCAAACACCCTCTTCCAACAACACAAGAGAAGACTCTACACATGGATATCATGACATGGTCAACACCGAAATCAGATTGATTATATTCTTTGCAGCCAAAGATGGAGAAACTCTATACAGTCAGCAAAAACAAGACCAGGAGCTGACTGTGGCTCAGATCATGAACTCCTTATTGCCAAATTCAGACTTAAATTGAAGAAAGTAGGGAAAACCACTAGATCATTCAGGTATGACATCAATCAAATCCCTTATGATTATACAGTGGAAGTGAGAAATAGATTTAAGGGCCTAGATCTGATAGATAGAGTGCCTGATGAACTATGGAATGAGGTTCATGACATTGTACAGGAGACAGGGATCAAGACCATCCCCATGGAAAAGAAATGCAAAAAAGCAAAATGGCTGTCTAGGAAGGCCTTACAAATAGCTGTGAAAAGAAGAGAAGCGAAAAGCAAAGGAGAAAAGGAAAGATATAAGCATCTGAATGCAGAGTTCCAGAGAATAGCAATAAGAGATAAGAAAGCGTTCTTCAGCAATCAATGCAAAGAAATAGAGGAAAACAACAGAATGGGAAAGACTAGAGATCTCTTCAAGAAAATTAGAGATCCCAAGGGAACATTTCATGCAAAGATGGGCTCGAGAAAGGACAGAAATGGTCTGGACCTAACAGAGGCAGAAGATATTAAGAAGAGGTGGCAAGAGTACACAGAAGAACTGTACAAAAAAGATCTTCATGACCCAGATAATCATGATGGTGTGATCACTCACCTAGAGCCAGACATCCTGGAATGTGAAGTCAAGTGGGCCTTAGAAAGCATCGCTACGAACAAAGCTAGTGGAGATGATGGAATTCCAGTTGAGCTGTTTCAAATCCTGAAAGATGATGCTGTGAAAGTGCTGCACTCAATATGCCAGCAAATTTGGAAAACTCAGCAGTGGCCACAGGACTGAAAAGGTCAGTTTTCATTCCAATCCCAAAGAAAGGCAATGTCAAACAATGCTCAAACTACCACACAATTGCACTCATCTCACATGCTAGTAAAGTAATGCTCAAAATTCTCCAAGCCAGGCTTCAGCAATACATGAACCGTGAACTCCCTGATGTTCAAGCTGGTTTTAGAAAAGGCAGAGGAACCAGAGATCAAATTGCCAACATCAGCTGGATCATGGAAAAAGCAAGAGAGTTCCAGAAAAACATCTATTTCTGCTTTATTGACTATGCCAAAGCCTTTGACTGTGTGGATCACAATCAGCTGTGGAAAATTCTGAAAGAGATGGGAATACCAGACCATCTAACCTGCCTCTTGAGAAATCTGTATGCAGACCAGGAAGCAGCAATTAGAACTGGACATGGAACAACAGACTGGTTCCAAATAGGGAAAGGAGTACGTCAAGGCTGTATATTGTCACCCTGCTTATGTAAGTTATATGCAGAGTACATCATGAGAAACGCTGGACTGGAAGAAACACAAGCTGGAATCAAGATTGCTGGGAGAAATATCAATAACCTCAGATATGCAGATGACACCACCCTTATGGCAGAAAGTGAAGAGGAGCTAAAAAGCCTCTTGATGAAAGTGAAAGAGGAGAGTGAAAAAGTTGGCCTAAAGCTCAACATTCAGAAAACGAAGATCATGGCATCTGGTCCCATCACTTCATGGGAAATAGATAGAGAAACAGTGGAAACAGCGTCAGACTTTATTTTGGGGGGCTCCAAAATCACTGCAGATGGTGAATGCAGTCATGAAATTAAAATTCTTACTCCTTGGAAGAAAAGTTTTGAGCAACCTAGACAGTATATTCAAAAGCAGAGACATTACTTTGCCAACAAAGGGCCGTCTAGTCAAGGCTATGGTTTTTCCTGTGGTCATGTATGGATGTGAGAGTTGGACTGTGAAGAAGGCTGAGCACCGAAGAATTCATGCTTTTGAGCTGTGGTGTTGGAGGACTCTTGAGAGTCCCTTGGACTGCAAGGAGATCCAACCAGTCCATTCTGAAGGAGGTCAGCCCTGGGATTTCTTTGGAAGGAATGATGCTAAAGCTGAAACTCCAGTACTTTGGCCACATCATGCGATGAGTTGACTCATTGGAAAAGACTCTAATGCTGGGAGGGATTGGGGGCAGGAGGAGAAGGGGACGACAGAGGATGAGATGGCTGGATGGTCACTGACTCAATGAATGCAAGTCTGAGTGAACTCCGGGAGTTGGTGATGGACACGGAGGCCTGGTGTGCTGCGATTCATGGGGTTGCAAAGAGTTGGACACGACTGAGCAACTGAACTGAACTGAATTGTATCTACATATTTAGAGTATTTTCTCTTATGGGTATAAATCAATAACAGGAAAGTCAAATACGACACTAGAGTTCATGCTCTCAGATAACATTATTGAAGTACCTGCTTTCAGATAATAGACAATAGGTTAGTTTGAGATCCCTTTAAGTAAGGAACCTTACAAAGTGAGCCCCAAGGTAACCTTGATCCTCTCTTTGAGGAAAATGTCCCGACTGCAGTGTACGAACTTGAAATCCAAAAGCAGAGCACGAGGACCTGGGGAGGCAGAGACTAGAATTTAGGGCAGCTTAAACAAGTGGCATTTTCAGGGTAGGATACCAGACGAGAAGAACCTGTGCAGGGGGAGAAAATATCCTCAGGGGACACAGGTTCCCCATAGGATCTACACCAAAGACTGGGCTATGCATTCACAGCGCAAAGATACGTGAGGTTTCCTAATAAGTTAAGCTTTTTTTTAAAGTAATATCTGCTTTATTGAAATAATCCACATATTATATAATTCATTCATTTAAAGTGTTACTATGTTCACAGATACACACAATCTTCACACAATTAATTTTTAATTTAATTAACAGTTAAATTTAAAACATTTTCATCACCTCATCGCCTCAAAAAGAAATACTATAGCCTTTAACTATCACCACACCAATCCCCTATTCCCCCAAACCTAGACAACCACTAATCTATTATGTTTCTATAGACTTGCCTATTCTGAATATTTAATATAAACAGAATCACATCACACATGATCTTTCATGACTTTCTTCTTTCACTTAGCATAATGGTTTTCAGGTTTGTCCATGTTAAGCATGTATCCACACTTAGTATTCTGTAAGGATACACCACATTTTGTTTACCCATTCATAGGCTGATGGACTGGAGTTTTTCCACTATTTGGCTATTATGAATGGTACTACTAACATTCATTTATATTTTCATGTGGACATATGGCTTTGTTTCTCTTGGGTAGAAATCTAGGAGAAGAATTGCTGGCTCATACAATAACTAAGCTTACCCATTTAAGGAACTTACAGATGATTTTTCAAAGTGGCTGCATCATTTCACACCCCCACAGGTAGTTTATGAAGGTGATTTCCCTACATCCTCAAGAACACATTATTATCCAACTGAGAATATAGTCATTCTTGCGGGTACGATGCGGTGCCTTATCGTTGTTTTGATATACATTTCCCTGATGACCAGTTAGGCTAAGCACCTTTCATGTGCTTATTAGCCGTGTGTATACCTTCCTTGGAGATCCTTTACTATTTGTAATTGGATTGTCATTGTTGTTGAGTTGTAATAGTTCTGTATGTATTTTGGATACAAAGACTTTTTGTTTTTTAGCCTTGCTGTGTGGCTTGTGGGATCTTAGTTTCCTGACCAGGGATTGAACCCAGATCCTCAGCAGTGAAAGCACTAAGTCCTAACCACTGGACCACCATGGAATTCCCTGGATACAAGACGCTCACCAAATATGACTTGTAAATATTTTCTCCTACTCTGTAGGTTGTCTGTTCACTTTCTTGATAAAAAAAGAAAAGAAAATCACACTTCAAAAGGATACTAATTTTGACAAAATCCATTTATCTATGTTTTCTTTTGTTGGTCATCCTTCTGGTGTCCTATATAAGAATCCACTGCCAAATTTAAGATCATGAAAATTATCCTCATACTTTTTTCTTGGAAATTAATAGCGAAATAGAAGTGTAGAGTGTCAGCTGAGTTGAGCACCCAGTGGAGGGTGTAGGCATCAATCCCAGCTCTTCCTTGGCTTGCCTCTCTTGTCTTAGATCTCCTGCCCATAAGCTGAAGCAAGAGCAGTCAGTAATGCCAGGTCCACAGTGGAATCTACATCCCACAAGTTGGGTATGAAAGGAAAAAGAGCATCTACTTTGGGGCTGCACTTGCCTGGAATTAAGCTCCAGTGTTGGTAAAGGTAGGAGGATAAATGCTGGCATCCTACCCCTCTCAAGAAGACAGACCTCTAACTGGAAGTTGGGGTGAGAGGGAGCCCTGAGTACTGAGTCATACTTGTCTTGCTGAGCTGGAGCTAGGAGTGAGTAGGTCTTAGCTCAGATACCACAGATTGTCCCTTTTCTTACTAACTTTAGTAGATTTTCTTGATTAAGTTTCATTTGCTCTGTGCCCTTAAAACCATTTCCAGAGACTTCTACCAGTCTCTCTGCGGAGTAAGTCCATAGAGCTCCTCATAGTATCATACCAAAAGGAAAACTATAGGGCTTCTCCTTGGGGTAATGAAAATGTTCTAAGATTAGACAGGGTGTTGGTTGTTTAAATATACCCAAAGTCACTCAATTTTATACTATAAACAGGTAAACATTATGGATCAAACACAATTTAGTAGACAAAGTCTACAAACAAAGCAGCTTTTATTAATATGGAGAAAGATTTAAAGGATAATGTGTTTAAAGAATTGAAAGCAAATATGGTCTTGAGTAAACAAACTCAGCAGCAAAATAGGAACAAGAAAACCAAAGAGAAATTCTAAAACTGAAAAATGCTAAATTTATTGAATGAGACTGGAGATACAAGAGTAATGAACTTGAGACTAATAAATAGTACTTTTCCAAACTGATTAGCAGAGATAACAAAGGTTAGAGAAGCAGAGTAGACGCTCAGGGATGGGAGATAATAGTCTAAAACACCACTGGAAGCACATATAATTATAGTGCTAAAGAGGAGGAGAATGAAGCAGAAATGTTCTTCAAAAATAATATGTGAACCTTTCACAAATTTGATGAAAAATACTAAATTACAGAAAGAAGAAGGTCTATAAATCCTTATCAAGATACATAGGGAAAAAACCACACCATGCACATCAGAGGATAAATATTGAAAATCAAAAGTGAAGTGCTAATCTTGAAAGCAACTGGAAGGGAAAAAAATACCAGAGACTTACATATAAGGCAAAAAGAATAGCTTTGGAAGAAAGGCTTATTAAACAAAAAAATACAAAGTATTACAATGTACAAAGGATGAGGTGGATAAATGGTTTTATACTGTGTAAGCTTCTAAAATGCGTGAAATGGGAATAAAAATACGAGGTGGAAAGTAGGAAATGAAAACTATCAGATGTAAAGTGATAAGGGTGAAATAGAAAGTGGAAAGTGTCAGATATAAAACCAGTAAACTTTGATTAAAGATGAGTATTGTTAGTCCTAGAGGAATTACTGAAAAATAAAAGCTAAGAAGTTGCCAAAAACTAAGAAGATTATTAATAATATTAATAAGATGATACAAAGGAGGCAAGAAAAGAACATGGGAACAAAATACAGAAAAGAAGAGTGGAAAACATTCAATCACATAAAACAAGATGATATATTCAATTATTTCAATAATAACATTAAACATAAGTGAACTAAATACTCCAATCAAAAGGAAAAGTCTTAGTTGGAAAAATGCACCTATATAGGCCTTTATCAAGAGATTTACTTTACAAAGACACAAATAGTTTCAAAATAAAAACATGGAAAAAGATATACTATGTAAAAAGTATAACAAAGCTGTCTTGGCTACATTAATATTAGACAAAAGAGACTTCAAGACAAAGTATTACATAAAGGGGAATAAAAGGGGAAGTGTATTAGAAAGATAAAACTCTATATGTATATAATACCATAGCTTAAAAGTTCAAAAAACTACAGTACAGGAATACAAGAAAAAAATAGAAAAATCCTCAAAATCTGAAAATCTTAACACCCCTGTTTTCTTGCACTTTCAACCTTCTAGAGGCTGCCTGCATCTCTTGGCGCCTTCCTATCTTCAAAGCCAGTAATCACATCATGTCCATCTCTGCTTTCCACATCATATCTTTCTCTGATTCCAATTTTCTGCCTTATTCTTTCACATTTAAGAGAGCCTTGTGATTACACTGGGCCTACCAGGATAATACACGAAAAGTTTCATATTTTATAGCAATCCAATTAGCAATTTAATTTCCCCTTGCTACAGAGCATAATGTTCACAAATTTCAGGGATTATGATATGGGCATTTGGAGGCTGGGGTACAGAGGGTTCAGAGAGGCCTGTGGGGAATTGTTCTGCCTATCACAATTAGGTTCACTAATTCTTGACTTTCTAGACTCACTTAAATATAAATTTATGAAAACCAAGATAGTATACGTTCCCCCAGGTAGATTCTATTAGATAATCTAATATTAACTAGTGTCATACTATATCCCTGAAAACTTCAAACCCATATTCAGTTCAGTTCAGTTCAGTTCAGTTCAGTTGCTCAGTCATGTCCGACTCTTTGTGACCCCATGAATCGCAGCACGCCAGGCCTCCCTGTCCATCACCATCTCCCGGAGTTCACTCAGACTCACATCCATCATCCATAGCCTTGACTAGACAGACCTTTGTTGGCAAAGTAATGTCTCTGTTTTTCAATATGCTATCAAGGTTGGTCATAACTTTCCTTCCAAGGAATAAGCGTCTTTTAATTTCATGGCTGCAATCACCATCTTTCTTCTTTAGAGTCCTGCTTATTAGAGAATACATAGGAAACAGCACTAGCATCATTCCCTCCAAAGAAATCCCAGGGCTGATCTCCTTCAGAATGGACTGGTTGGATCTCCTTGCAGTCTAAGGGACTCTCAAGAGTCTTCTCCAACACCACAGCTCAAAAGCATGAATTCTTCAGCACTCAGCCTTCTTCACAGTCCAACTCTCACATCCATGCATGACTACTATAATCTGATTTAAATATCACTTTTTTATTTAAATTGCCAGTCTTCCTTCTTTCAGTTCAGTTGCTCAGTCATGTCCGACTCTTTGCAACCCCATGAATTGCAGCACGCCAGGCCTCCCTGTCCATCACCAACTCCCAGAGTTCACTCAGACTCATGTCCATCTAGTCGGTGATGCCATCCAGCCATCTCATCCTCTGTCATCCCCTTCTCCTCCTGCCCCCAATCCCTCCCAGCATCAGAGTCTTTTCCAATGAGTCAAGTCTTCGCATAAGGTAGCCAAAGTACTGGAGTTTCAGCTTTAGCATCATTCCTTCCAAAGAACACCCAGGACTGATCTCCTTTAGAATGGACTGGTTGGATCTCCTTGCAGTCCAAGGGACTCTCAAGAGTCTTCTCCACCACCACAGTTCAAAAGCATCAATTCTTCGGTGCTCAGCTTTCTTCACAGTCCAACTCTCACATCCATACATGACCACTGGAAAAACCATAGCCTAGCCTTGACTAGACAGACCTTTGTTGGCAAAGTAATGTCTCTGCTTTTGAATATACTATCTAGGTTGGTCGTAACTTTCCTTCCAAGGAATAAGCGTCTTTTAATTTCATGGCTGCAATCACCATCTTTCTTCTTTAGAGTCCTACTTATTAGAGAATACATAGGAAACAGCATTATGAGAAACTCTTAATGAAGTTTCACATAGGCTATGAATATTAACACATTCTCTCTTTATGGTTTCTATTCTATTCTGAGAAAGTATTTTAAAATGTGGAAGAGAAATATGTGCATTTGGGGCACAACAATCTGTTACTACTCATAGCAGATATTTTACTATAAGTAGACTCATTGTCACTTTCTCATTTTCTTTCATAGTTTATTTTCCCCATTGTCTTATTTTGTCTTTATCAACCTCTGCCTTTTTCTCTATAAGTGATACAAAAAATATACCACCATTGGCAATCATCTAGAAAGTAACTGCAATTTTAATATCCAGTCCTGTTTTCGCAGATTACTTGGTTTCAGAGTCAAAAAATAGTTGAACAAGCAATTGCTATAAAGTAATTTCTCTTTAACTGAAACTAGACATTTTTTTCCCCAACAGTACTGAGAATACTTAGCTGACAGTTTATTAGTTATAACAAGGGTGATTATGGAGCGTTTCATTCCATCAAACAACAGAGACAGAAAGATGGAGTTGTTTGTCTAAGGTTATTGATGAAAGCTTAGATATACCTTGTTCTCGAATTCCTTTATTTTCTTTTTTGTTTTTTCTGTGTCTTTCTAAGCTGAGTATAAAATAATTTTCTTCTAGTCTGAACAAGCATTTCTCTTAAATATCTATGGCTCTTTTTAGTGATGTGTATTTCTTCATGAAAACATTCTTGGGAAACTGATGATTTGCCAGTTTATCATATAAGACCTCTTAAACTACTGCTGTCTTGGTAGATGGAGCCATAGTAAAGCACAATTTTCTCTAATGTCAGCTCAAATTTTCCTCTTAAAATAAATGAAGCCATCTTGCTTAATAAACCATTTATGTTTGAGACACTTTCTAACTTCTGCACTATGTTGAAAATATTTATGTAACAGCCTCTTTGTTTTAAGTATAAAAAGCATTCACAGATTTGCATAAAACCAAAGTAAAATTATAAATGAATTAGCTTTTTCATCAAAACAGTGATTTGTTCAAATTTTACCTGGATTTCAACGAGCAAATATGCATATATATAGAGAGAGACTTCTATCACAGTCTTAAATTTTTAAAACAGGATTGACAAACTCACTAGATATTTAAATTCCTTCATTAAACTGATTATTACTCAGGATTTATCATGTTGAGTTTTTGTGCTATTGTTGGGAATACCTAGATGAACAAGTTTTAGCTAGAATAAGAGTTCAGCTCAGGGGTTTCTCAGGTGGTAAAGAATCAGCCTGCCAATGCAGGGGTTAAAGCTTCAATTCCTGGTTCAGGAAGATTCCCACATGCTGTAGAGCAACTAAATCCGTGAGCCATAACTACTGAGCCTATGCTCTGAAGCCCAAGAGATGCAACTACTGAAGCCCCACGCTCTAGAGGCTGTACTCTGCAACAAGGGAAGTCACCGCAATGAGACACTCACACATCACAATTAGAGAAGAGCCCACATAGCAACAAAAACACAGCACAGCCAAAAATAAAATATAAGTAAAGTTATTTTTAAAACTCAAGAAAACATAAAATACTTTGAAAAAAAAAAAAAAACACGATTCAGAAAAGGAAGCCTCAGTGTAGCCTGAAAATTCAGGTCTCTTCTGCACTCAAGGGTAGTAGTCATCTCTCAATATCCTGAGGGCATTGGTTCCACATTCCCCACAGAAACTAAAATCCAAGGATGCTCAAGTCCCTTATATAAGATGCTACAGTACTTGCATATGAAATACACACATCCTCTGGTATACTTCAAATCTTTTAATGAAGTGTAAATGCTATTTAAATAGCCGTAAACACTGTGTAATGCTATGTCAAGAGTTGTAAATACAGCATAAATGCTATGTAAATAGTTGCCACACACAGCAAATTCAAGTTTTGTTTCTTGGAATTTTTTCTAATCTTTCCAACTCAAGGTTGGTTGAATCTGAGGATATGGAAGCTGCAGGAATAGAGAACCAATTGTAATATTCATATATCTAATTAAAATTCTCCCTAACACACCTTCCCCCAAACTAAGTGTCTCCTCCAGTGTGTTCTATCCCAGAAAATGGCATGATTACTTACCCGCCTGCTTAAGCCAGAAACCTGGGAAATCACCTCTGACTCCTCCCTCCCAACTTCTAGCTGCTGCTGCTGCTGCTAAGTTGCTTCAGTCGTGTCTGACTCTGCGACTCCATAGACGGCAGCCCACCAGGCTCCCCCGTCCCTGGGATTCTCCAGGCAAGAACACTGGAGTGGGTTGCCATTTCCTTCTCCAATGCATGAAAGTGAAAAGTGAAAGGAAAGTCGATCAGTCGTGTCCGACTCTTGGTTAGCGACCCCATGGACTGCAGCCCACCAGGCTCCTCCGTCCATGGGATTTTCCAGGCAAGAGTACTGGAGTGGGGTGCTATCGCCTTCTCAACTTCTAGCTATCACCTCCTAATTCTGTCTTCTAGGTAGAGTCTCTTCATCCATTGCCAGTACCCTAGGCTGAGTCACTGTCATTCCTCGACTGAACTTCAAAGCAGCCTTCAAACTGGTCTCTGCAGTCCCTTTCCATCCTTCACACACTCTCCATTTGTTATTTTTATCATCTGCCTTCCGCTGGGTTAGAAGGTTCATGAGGACCAGGTAGGTATGTATGCCACTGTAACACCAACTATTTGCATGACAGCTGGTGCAGAGTGGTGTCAATTAAATATATGTTAAATGAATAAGTGAAAACCTTCTTCTATTAAAAGCAAACATACAAATGCCATAGGGGAGTCGTCCACGGAAAAGGCTGTGAACAAGACCTTTGGGAGCCCAGCAGCACAATGTGTTCCATAAACCACAAGCAGGTCAGCTGTATTAAATTTTAATATGCAAAAAGTACCCTACAGAGGTAAGTAGGATGAAGTCACAAACTTTAAACACAGGCATTTAGCTGAAGGGTTTTAAGTAGGGAAGCAATAGCATGGATCGTTTTGCATTTCAGATAATGACAGCAACAGAGGAAAGACTGGTCTAAAAGTATGTTAGTTAAGATGCTTTTAACTGCAAATAAATGCTGCTTGAGTAAGCTTAAGTAAAGAAGGGACTTATCAGGATATTGGAATTTCTCATGGGAGTTGAGAAAAGCAAGGTGGTTGGGTTTTAAAGAGTACCCTACAACCAAGACTGCACTCTGTGCCAACTCTGCACATTAGCTTTAAGGACATCACTTGACCAACATCCATTTCATCAGGTCATTTATCAGGGAAAGACAGTGTCAATGCACTTCAACAGTATTAAGAGAATCCACATGAAAACTTTCTTGCAAATGAAATAAATTTGAAGAAGTTCATTTCTACTGGAATACTATAATGGGAGAGTTTTAAGCAACCTGTCACAGCATAAAATGTTAAAAATTCTCTTTAGTTAAGTGCATAAGATCTAAGAGTTCACTAAAAAAAGAAAAATGTGATAGCGAAAGAACTAAAGATGGGCTTTAACTCGCAATTTTGCCTAGAACTAGCTCTGTTTAGG
Organism: Oryx dammah; assembly: GCF_014754425.2. Classification (NCBI taxonomy): domain Eukaryota; kingdom Metazoa; phylum Chordata; class Mammalia; order Artiodactyla; family Bovidae; genus Oryx; species Oryx dammah. The sequence continues at coordinate 86,020,800 of NW_024070187.1, read as the reverse complement.
GAAAAACTTACATTTCTTCTTAAGCCAGTGTTAAGATAAAGAGGCAGGAGATTTCTTCAAATAGGCTTTTTAACTGGTTATAATATTATATCAATGTCATGCATACAACAATTTATTTCAACTCTTGTATATTCTATTCTATTCTTTATGGGCAAAAAAATTCCTCTGAATAAGTAATTCTTTAAAAATAACTTTTTATTATGATTTTGAGTTGCTGCAACAGTGGCAGAAGATTTCACTTGGTCTTTTTTATCCTCCCCCAACTGAGCGACTGAACTGAACTGAACTGAACTGAACCCTCAATTAATAGAGTAGTCATGGCAACTTGAAATGTCTCATTGAAGCCAATTATTTCTTCCCAGTAGAATCACTATAAGCCAACACCATTTAAAAGAATTAAGGAGTGTTATATAAATAAGACTGAGAAAAGTTTCATGTATTTTTCTATTAGCACATGAGTGCCAATTTTCAGTTGGAAAAATAAACTTAGACAAGAGAATGCACTTGGCAGCTTGCATAGAGATTTCTCAAGAGGACACCTAAATGAGGTTTTGCAACTCTTGCTCCATGTAGTTTATCATTAGACAAAAGTGGTAGATGTTATTGCAAAAGCAGAGATAAAGTTATAAATTTTTTTAAATGAAAGAAGAGGCTGATCTTATATTGTAACAAAATAAATGGTAAACAACCTAATGTACCTTTGAGTAAACTGATCAGAAGATGAAATACTGTTAAATAAAAAACTCTAGAAAAGTAGATATGTGTATTATCTTTTTAAAAATAATTTATCTACTGGCTATGCTGGATCTTCATTGCTGCTCAGTCTTTTCTCTAGTTGCAGAGAGCATGGGGTACTCCTAGTGGTGCATGGGTTTCTCATTGCACTGGCTTCTTTTGTTGCAGAGTACTGGTTCAATAAATGTGGTGCATGGGCTTAATTGCTTAGCTCCACGTGGGATCTTCCCAATCCAGGGATCAAATCCGTGTCTCCTGCATTGACAGGCAGATTCTTTATCACTGAGCCAATGACGCTTGACATGGATATTATTCTAAAAATGTAAACTATAATATGTTAATAGTCATTCTGAGTTCTAGGATTTCTTAGTAATTAAAAAAATATATATATATTTATTTACTTTGGCTGGACCAGTTCTTGGCATGTGGGACATAGTTCCTTGACCAGGGATTAAACCCAGACTTCCTGCAGTGGGAGCACAGCGTCCCAGCCACTGGACTAGAAAGGAAGTCCCTCTTAATTACTTTTAAGTGCTTCGGTACTTGTTTATTTTCTGTTTCCAAATAACCGATAGTAAGACAAAAACACACTTGTAAATTAACTTGCAAAATAAACTAAGAGTTTGTTGCTGTTTAGTCACTAGTTGTATCTGACTCTTTGCAATCCCATAGACTACAACAGGCCGGATTTCCCTGTCTCCCGGATTTTGCTCAAATTCAAGTCCACTGAGTCAATGATGCTATCCAACCATCTCATCCTCTGTCAACCCCTTCTCCTCCTGCCCTCAATCTTCCCCAGGATCAGGATTTTATCCAGTGAGCCAGCTCTTTGCATCAGGTGGTCAAAGTATTGGAACTTCAGCTTCAGTATCAGTCCTTCCAATGAATATTCAGGACCGATTTCCTTTAGGATAGACTGGTTTGATCTCCTTGCGGTCCAAAGGACTCTCAAGAGTTTTCTCCATCACCACAATTCTAAAGCATCAGTTCTTCAGTGCTCAGCCTTTTTTACGGTTCAACTGTCACATCCATACATAACTATGGTCATATCCATACATAACTAGTCAAACCATAGCTTTGACTATATGGACTTTTGTTGGCAAATGGATATCTCTGCTTTTTAATATGTTGTCTACGTTTGTAATAGTTTTCCTTCCAAGGAGCCAGTGTCTTTTAATTTCACAGCTGCAATTACCATCTGCAATGATTTTGAAGCCCAAGAAAATAAAATCTGTCACTGTTTTCACTATTTTCCCTTCTATTTGCCATAAAGTTATGGGACTGGATGCCATGAAATGAAGAGTTTAGCCAAGGGAAAAGTTTAGAAGACTTGTGGTAGGCAGGCAGTTGATCTTTGAAAAGCATATAATTGGTCATTGACCAGTAAGACAATCTTCACATCTGGCCTCTAGAAATATTTAATGAGTATCTTCTGAACTTAACACTCCACAATTTTCAACATAGATGGAGAAGCTGACTAAAAATGTAACTAGTTATGCAGTTTGAAAATTTCGTGAAATATATCCATGCAGTTCATCCTCAGTTACTAAGTTGGTATCAATATTCTCTACCACTCATCTGTGATGGTCCTAAGTCCAGGATATAGGCTGGCTTTAAGATTTTCTACTGAGTTCCAGACCACATTAATTTCATCAACCTTCTCAGTTATTATAAATTTAGAGAGCCAGTGAAGAGAATAGCTAGAATAATAGCAGTGGTTAACATTAATGCTAAGTGGTTAACGGACTTCCCTGGTGACTCAGACGGTAAAAGCATCTGCCTACAATAAGGGAGACCCGGGTTCGATCCCTGGGTGGGGAAGATCCCCTGGAGAAGGCAACGGCACCCCACTCCAGTATTCTTGCCTGGAAAATCCCATGGACAGAGGAGCCTGGAAGGCTGCAGTCCATGAGGTGCAAAGAGTCAGACATGACTGAGCGCCTTCACTTCACTTCAGCATTAATGCATGCTACCTTGTGTTTGTTGTTATGGTTAATCCTGCACATCATTTTATTTCACTACAACACTTGTAAAAAAAAAGTGCTAAGAGTTATCACTGCTTACATAGGTGAGAGGTAAGGCTTAGAGGAATAAAATGATTTCCCAAGGTTATACAGCCAAATGAGAGCTGAGTAGGGATTTTATTCCAGAGCTGGTGTGCCCAAACCTTGAAGTGAAGTGAAGTGAAGTCACTCAGTTGTGTCCCACTCTTTGCGACTCCGTGGACTGCAGCCTGCCAGGCTCCTCTGTCCATGGGATTTTCCAGGCAAGAATACTGGAGTGGATTGCCATTGCCTTCTCCAGGGGATCTTCCCAACCCAGGGATCGAACCCGGGTCTCCCGCATTATAGGCAGATGCTTTTACCGTCTGAGCCACCAGGGAAGTCCACCCAAACCTTATCTGACCCCATTTCCCGAAAAGAGGACAACTTCAAGAACCAAATGCTAACCTGATTCCAATGATGGAATGAACAGTAACTGCCTGTGCCTCTCTGGGCAAGTCACAGAACTGGAGGTTTAGTTCTGTTATCTGCAAAATGAAGATAGTGGATTCTGCATTCTACAAGGCCAATCATGAACTCTCAAGTTACGTTATCCTAAAATATACTAGTTATATAGTATTAGTAACAAGAACTTTAAATTAGCTCTAAGGAATCCAAGCTTTGCCACTGAGATTTGGGGCAAACTATTTAACCTCCTCAGTTATTATCTACCTCACTTCAAGGGTTATTTCAATAAGTATCTCAGTGCTTTCAAAATATATGTGTAATGTAGCACATAAAGTACCATCCTATCATCCTCAATAAAATTTATAGCATTAAGATTATGGATTTGAGCAATTGTGATAAATTGGGTTCTCACTTTTCCCCCTTATTACTTAAACATCTAGTCAGCACTATTTTAAGATACTGTTTACTTGAAGTAGGTTTAAACAAAGAGAGACCTCAAGTTTCCATTTGTACACATGAGAAGAGGAGAAATTTTCAAAGACAACACATAAAGAGGAAGGGATAACATGCCCATAAATGCACTAGATAAGCTTCAGTGAAAAGCAGCAATGGTGGGGGTGGGGGTATCTATATATATCCTGATTCTTTTGCAGTTTGACAAAGTTAATGATTGAAATCTCCTAGATTTTCCACTACATTTTCTCCAGCTTGTCTATTTGCTTTGAATGATGATACTTTATCTCTTGTGGCCCAAGGATGACTACCCTTGCTTCTGTGTAGAGATTAATAATTGATTAGTGCATAGCCCGGAATCTTAGTAAAAGGGAATTGGTTACTTTGGGCTGCCATTTTTTTAAACTGGGTAACCTACAGGAGAAGGAGGTGATACAGGACGTGGTGGCAGAAAAATGAAGAGGATCCTGGTTTTCCTCCTTGCTGTAGCCTTTGTGCATGCTCTAGAGAGAGGTAAGATTTCCAGTGCTGTGACCATTTGCAAGAACTTTCACTAGTTTAATTTTGTTACCATTTAAAAGAGGGAGAGAGGGAAGAATAAAAGTAGGTTAACCTTAAATTCAGATGTGACTTATAGTTTTCTAATAGAATAGCCAAGAAGAATCTCATGAAAGAAAGAAAAGCTATATGATTTGTCATTTATCTTTCCCTACTTTCTTAATAACCAAGATCTAAGAAAATGGTTCAAAATTAGAATGTTTTTATTTGTTAAAAGAGAATGCAGAGGGAGGCTGTGATCCATCACTAAGCTTCGTTTTTCACTGCATTGAGAGCACAATGTACCATATCAATAATGCATGAAGTCAACTGATATTTTTTTTTAACTTCTTCAAGGAATCCTCTATATGTAATATTTGAAACCACATTATGGTTTCTAAAATATCTCACATAAAAGAACTTAACAGCTGTGAAATATGACTATTAAGATCTTTGAGCTATATTTCTCATTAAGTTCATTTATCAACTAGTGTCTTCATCTTTGAGCAATATACAACTTTGTGGCAAGTTCCCAAGCTGCAAAATTCATAATCTGTCTTAATTTACTTTCTGGGTGATTCTTTAATGCTTATAAAAGGAATCTGCATTCATCCTGCTTTGAAAAGTTAAAATTTTCGTGTAGTGCTGCCAGTTAACAGCTTTACCCAAGTCATATGTTAGAATGCATATGAACAACATTTAACCAGTGGAATAAAATGTGTGTACCCCAGGAATCAGTTATTAACTGTGACAAGAATAATCTTACTCCTGCCTTTCTTATTCTTTTACATTCACTTTTTAAGAAAATAATCTTCTTTTCTCATTCAAATTATTTTAAAATTTTGTCTTATTCATGTCTGTTACAAGACCTCTGAATAGCCCAGGTACCAAGGAACCCTGAAAGCCTATTCCTTTTCCCAGGGTTTCCCTGGGGCAGATCTGAGCCTGGAAAGTCCTCCTGAACTAGTTTCAGATCTGGATCTTCACAACACAGACAGTCCAGTAATGGTTAAGTTCTGGGACTACATGTGAATGCCAGAATGCGCCACTTTGTTCTACTGACTCAGTAAGTGTACACTGGATTAACTTCAAACAGTTATAGTGCTTTGGAGAATACCAGTATTCTGCAACCTCTTTTTTGACATCCTTTAGTATTCTCTCAGCCCATGATGTAACAGATGCTAAAAACTTCAAGCCAGCTCCCTTGAACTGAACTTCACAATGAACTTGGTTAACTATGTGCCATAGTTCAGATGATGACGCCTGAGACATAAAATACAATTACCTAATAAATGTCCAATATTTGGTGACTGTAGTCCTGAGCCATCAGTCCTCGGTTCACCTAAGCATGACCCAAATACCAAGTTGATGATTTACCTGAAAGCTAGGTGTGTTCACTCCTGGCAGGAAGTGTATGTATTAAAGTAATTGAAAGGAATTTTGGATGCTGGAGGATTGGTTAGGGTTACAATTCTCTCTGTCTAGTTCTTGAGAGTTGATCGATCACCCACCCAAAAAAGAACCCCTTTTCCAAAGTGTATGTCCCTCAACACTCATTTTATAAAGAAGTTTCTATATCCAAATATATTTAAGAAGTAAGCCATACATTAGTCCTTCTTGGCTGGTTTATGATCAATGTTTTTGATTTCTCAGAATTCATAAGACAACAAAACAAGAAGATTTAAGCCAGAGTTTCCCAGACATATGGGCTCTTTCCTAAAATGCCTATATCCTGTAGAAATAGTCTCTGGAAAACATCAGTTCTAAAATGTATACAGTATGAACATTAGCTCCAGTCAGGCCCATACTCGAATATCAAATGGCACTGGGGATTCAGTTCATAAGCCCTTGTATACATCTTGTGAGAGAAGGGCTTACCAAATATGCTAAATCTAAATGATATAATATCCACTGTAGCAGTGAGTGACAAGAAAATTATGTCCACCAATTGCCTCCACTTGGCTTCTGTATTCAAAACTGGATAAAGCACTAATCCAAATTGTATCTTTCCCTCTTCTAAGAAACAAGCAAGAAGGCTACTATACACAGCTTCACAATCACCACAGAAATAATGCTACAAGAAATAAACCACTGCTGTTTATAAGAGCTGTTGTTGGCAAGAACATTTTCCTTTTGCTTTAAGCATTTCATTCTCAGCATAGTTTTATTAAAGTGAAAGTAAAGTTGCTCAGTCATGTCTGACTCTTTGCGACCCCATAGACTGTAGCCTACCAGGCTCCTCTGTCCTTGGGATTTTCCAGGCAATAATAACGGAGTGGGTTGCCATTTCCTTCTCCAAGGGATCTTCCCAACCCAGGGCTCGAACCCGGGTCTCTTACCTTGTAGACAGACACTTTACCATCTGAACCACCAGGGAAATCCAAAGAATAATGAAGTGGATTGCCATTCTCTTCTCTTAGGAGAGCTTCCTGACCCAGGAATTGAACCCAGGTCTCCCACACTGTAGGCAGACGCTTTACCGTCTGAGCCACCAGGGAAGTCAATTTTATTAAACATGATATCAAACAAACAGCAAGAAGAAAGTAAATTTCCCTCAGGTTGCTGGGTAAGCTGTATTTTTCTCCCAGTTACCTGTCAAAACAATCCTAAGACAATATGGTTTAACCCAGTCTTCTTATCCACCACTGAATTATTCTGTTTCTCTTTTCTACAAGTTGACCACCACTTCTTCAGTAGCCATGTGAAAAACAAAGTTGTCCTAAGTTTTATTAAGGAACATAGCTATACAGAATGCTAAAGAGAAGAAATTTAAAGCAAGTAGATATTCTAATTTCCCAGATATGTCTATATATTCTCTCTGCAAAGCAAACATAATGGTGACTGAGGAGGTGACACAGGATTTGAGATCTACATGATGAAAAGAAGACAGCTATGTAAATATCCAGAAGTATGTTTCAAGCAGAAGGAAGCCAGGTGCAAATGTCCTAGGCTAGGAACAAATAGGACCTGAGCTAAGTTCACAAAGCAGCCCAAGTAAAAGCTTAAAGAGGCTTAGATGATAAGGGAAAGGAAGAAGAACTGAAGTCAGAGAAGAATCTAAACTCGATCATCGAAAGCAATGCTGACCTCCTTGGAAATCAATAGCAAAGTTAGGCTTCATTGCTGTCAAGTGCAATGTCAGGCATGCCCTCACCATCCCAGCTGGGCTGGGGGGCTGTGTACACACACTTTAAAAGGCCACAAGCTTGATCTCCATAGGAAGAAGTTGAAATCATTAAAAAGGAACTGCTTGGCCACCCTCTAGTATCTATGGTCACTTCACATGGCTCCCCCCCTCTGTCTGCTCCAAGTTCACATATAGAGAAGGCCTCCCTGACCAACCTACCTACCAGTAGCACCTACTACATTTTTCTCTATTCCCTTACCCCATCTTAGTCTCATTTTGTCTTTAGCACTCATCATCTTATCACCCGCTGTTCATTTGTTTTTTTTGTAATGAAAGTAAGATGTAAAATGTAAATTCCATGAAATCAAGGACATTTTTTGTTCCCAGCTGGAATTCTCAGTTTTAAACACTACTTGCCACATAATACATTTAGTAGACTTTTTTTCTGTGTAAAATTGCAAAATTAAGGTTATTAGAGTACCTACCTCAGAAAATAGTTTTGAGTATTTAAGAGAAATTAAGGGGCTTTCCTGGTGGCTCAGTGGTAAAGAATCCACCTGCCAATGCAGGAGATGTAGGCTTAATTCCTGGGCCAGGAAGATCCCCTGGAGAAGGAAATGACAACCCAACCCAGTATTCTTGCCTGGAGAACTCCATGGACAAAGAAGCCTGTGGGCTGCAGTCCGGGATAGTAAAAGAGTCAGACATGATTTAGAGACTAAACAGCAACAACAAGAAATGTCAACTAAGACACATCACAGATATCATAGAAGGAGTAAATTTTAAGTCTTTTGTTATTTTCATTATAAAGTACTAACACTAGATTTTATGCACTGAATAAAATAGCTAATAATTTACAATGTGCCAGATTAAATCTTTTAGATACATTCTTTTAAAATTACTAGAGCTAATCAATGAATATAGTAAAGTTGCAGGATATAAAATCAACACACAGAAATCCCTTGCATTCCTATACACTAATAATGAGAAAATAGAAAGAGAAATTAAGGAAACAATTCCATTCTCTATTGCAATGAAAAGAATAAAATACTTACGAATATATCTACCTAAAGAAACTAAAGACCTATATATAAAAAACTATAACACTGGTGAAAGAAATCAAAGAGGACACTAATAGATGGAGAAATATACCATGTTCATGGATTGGAAGAATCAATACAGTGAAAATGAGTATACTACCCAAAGCAATCTATAGATTCAAGGCAATCCCTATCAAGCTACCAACAGTATATTTCACACAGCTAAAACAAATAATTTCACATTTGTATGGAAATACAAAAAACCTTGAATAGCCAAAGCAATCTTGGGAAAGAAGAATGGAACTGGAGGAATCAACCTGCCTGACTTCAGGCTCTACTACAAAGCCACAGTCATCAAGACAGTATGGTACTGGCACAAAGACAGAAATATAGATCAATGGAACAAAATAGAAAGCCCAGAGATAAATCCACCCACCTATGATTATACAGTGGAAGTGAGAAATAGATTTAAGGGCCTAGATCTGATAGATAGAGTGCCTGATGAACTATGGAATGAGGTTCGTGACATTGTACAGGAGACAGGGATCAAGACCATCCCCATGGAAAAGAAATGCAAAAAAGCAAAATGGCTGTCTGGGGAGGCCTTACAAATAGCTGAGAAAAGAAGAGAAGCAAAAAGCAAAGGAGAAAAGGAAAAATATAAGCATCTGAATGCAGAGTTCCAAAGAATAGCAAGAAGAAATAAGAAAGCCTTCTTCAGCGATCAATGCAAAGAAGTAGAGGAAAAGAACAGAATGGGAAAGACTAGAGGTCTCTTCAAGAAAATTAGAGATACCAAGGGAACATTTCACGCAAAGATGGGCTCGATAAAGGACAAAAATGGTATAGACCTAACAGAAGCAGAAGATATTAAGAAGAGGTGGCAAGAATACACAGAAGAACTGTACAAAAAAGATATTCATGACCCAGATAATCACGATGGTGTGATCACTCATCTAGAGCCAGACATCTTGGAATGTGAAGTCAAGTGGGTCTTAGAAAGCATCACTATGAACGAAGCTAGTGGAGGTGATGGAATTCCAGTGGAGCTATTTCAAAGCCTGAAAGATGATGCTGTCAAAATGCTGCACTCAATATGCCAGCAAATGTGGAAAACTCAGCAGTAGCCACAGGACTGGAAAAGGTCAGTTTTCATTCTAATCTCAAAGAAAGGCAATGCCAAAGAATGCTCAAACTACTGCACAATTGCACTCATCTCACATGCTAGTAAAGTAATGCTCAAAATTCTCCAAGCTTCAGCAATACGTGAACCATGAACTTCCTGATGTTCAAGCTGATTTTTGAAAAGGCAGAGGAACCAGAGATCAAATTGCCAACATCCGCTGGATCATGGAAAAAGCAAGAGAGTTCCTGAAAAACATCTATTTCTTCTTTATTGACTATGCCAAAGCCTTTGACTGTGTGGATCACACTAAACTGTGGAAGATTCTGAGAGACATGGGAATACCAGACCACCTGACCTGCCTCTTGAGAAATCTGTATGCAGGTCAGGAAGCAACAGTTAGAACTGGATGTGGAACAACAGACTGGTTCCAAATAGGAAAAGGAGTACGTCAAGGCTGTATATCATCACCCTGCTTATGTAACTTATATGCAGAGTACATCATGAGAAATGCTGGACTGGAAGAAACAAGCTGGAATCAAGATTGCTGGGAGAAATATCAATAACCTCAGATATGCAGATGACACCATCCTTATGGCAGAAAGTGAAGATGAGCTAAAAAGCCTCTTGATGAAAGTGAAAGAGGAGAGTGAAAAAGTTGGCTTAAAGCTCAACATTCAGAAAATGAAGATCATGGCATCTGGTCCCATCACTTCATGGCAAATAGATGGGGAAACAGTGGAAACAGTGTCAGACTTTATTTTGGGGGGCTCCAAAATCACTGCAAATGGTGACTGCAGCCATGAAATTAAAAGATGCTTACTCCTTGGAAGAAAAGTTATTACCAACCTAGATAGTATATCCAAAAGCAGAGACATTACTTTGCTAACTAAGGTCCGTCTAGTCAAGGCTATGGTTTTTCCTGTAGTCAGGTATGGATGTGAGAGTTGGACTGTGAAGAAGGCTGAACGCCGAAGAACTCATGCTTTTGAACTGTGGTGTTGAAGAAGACTCTTGAGAGTCCCTTGGACTGCAAGGAGATCCAACCAGTCCATTATAAAGGAGATCAGCCCTGGGATTTCTTTGGAAGGAATGATGCTAAAGCTGAAATTCCAGTACTTTGGCCACCTCATGCGAAGAGTTGACTCACTGGAAAAGACTCTGATGCTGGGAGGGATTGGGGGCAGGAGAAGAAGGGGACGACAGAGGATGAGATGGCTGGATGGCATCACGGACTCAATGGACATGAATCTGAGTGAACTCCAGGAGTTGGTGATGGACAGGAAGGCCTGGTGTGCTGCGATTCATGGGGTCGCAAAGAGTCGGATACGACTGAGTGACTGAACTGAATTGATGGACACCTTATCTTTGTCAAAGGAGGCAAGAATATACAATGGAGAAAAGACAATCTCTTTAACAAGTAGTGCTGGGAAAACTCGTCAACCACCTGTAAAAGAATGAAACTAGAACACTTTCTAACACCATACACAAAAATAAACTCAAAATGGATTAAAGATCTAAATGTAAGATCAGAAACTATAAAACTCGTAGAGGAGAACATAGGCAAAACACTCTCCGACATAAATTATAGCAGGATCCTCTCTGACCCACCTCCCAGTATATTGGAAATAAAGGCAAAAATAAACAGATGGGACCTAATTAAAATTAAAAGCTTCTGCACAACAAAGGAAACTATAAGCAAGGTGAAAAGACAGCCTTCAGAATGGGAGAAAATAATAGCAAATGAAGGAACTGACAAAGAACTAATCTCAAAAATATACAAGCAACTCCTGCAGCTCAATTCCAGAAAAATAAATGACCCAGTCAGAAAATGGGCCAAAGAACTTAACAGACATTTCTCCAAAGAAGACATACAGATGGCTAACAAACACATGAAAAGATGCTCAACATCACTCATTATCAGAGAAATGCAAATCAAAACCACAATGATGTAGCATCTCACGCCAGTCAGAATGGCTGCGATCCAAAAGTCTACAAGCAATAAATGCTGGAGAGGGTGTGGAGAAAAGAGAACCCTCTTACACTGTTGGTGGGAATGAAAACTAGTACAGCCACTGCGGAGAACAGTGTGGAGATTCCTTTAAAAACTGGAAATAGAACTGCCTTATGACCCAGCAATCCCACTGCTGGGCATACACACTGAGGAAACCAGAAGTGAAAGAGACACATGTGCCCCAATGTTCATTGCAGCACTGTTTATAATAGCCAGGAAATGGAAGCAACCTAGATGTCCATCAGCAGACGAATGGATAAGAAAGCTGTGGTACATATATACCATGGAGTATTACTCAGCCATTAAAAAGAATACATTTGAATCAGTTTTAATGAGGTGGATGAAACGAGCCAATTATACAGAGTGAAGTAAGCCAGAAAGAAAAACACCAATACAGTATACTAATGCATATATATGGAATTTAGAAAGATGGTAATGATAACCCTGTGTGCGAGACACCAAAAGAGACACAGATGTATAGAACAGTCTTTTGCACTCTGTGGGAGAGTGAGAGGGTGGGATGACTTGGGAGAATGGCACTGAAACATGTATAATATCATATAAGAAACGAATCACCAGTCCAGGTTCAATGCAGGATACAGGATGCTTGGGACTGGTGCACTGGGATGACCCAGAGGGATGGTATGGGGAGGGAGTTGGGAGGGGGGTTCAGGATGGGGAACACGTGTACACCTGTGGTGGATTTATGCTGACATATGGCAAAACCAATACAATATTGTAAAGTAATTAGCCTCCAATTAAAATAACTAAATTTAAATTAAAAATAAAATAAAATCTTTTAGACACATTCGCTTCATCCTTTCAACACCATGATGAGCTCACTACTGTTATACCCATTTTATAAATGGGAAAATTGAGGAAAATAGGGGTTAAGTAACTTATCCAAAATAACTGAGCTAGTAACTGGCAGAATCAGAATTTTACATTAGTTCATTGGGTTTACAAAAGCAATGCTCACAATCATTGCTTTGCTGCCTCTCATGAGACACGTAGCTGAAACAGTCTTTAACTAATCTTAGGACAAGTATACGAGAGAACCAGTCATTAACACTGATTTAGGGGAAAGTGAGTGAAATTCATTCTGTCCACCAAGGTCATCCACATTTGATCCAAACCTCAGTTCATCCCTATTCCATGAAACCGGCTCTGTCTTCTAAACTTCCCTATCTTTAGGGCACTGTCACCTCTAAGCCAACTATGTTCAGTCTTGTAGAGCATTGTTGGATTTTATTCTATCCATTTGTTAATCCATACTCAATCACTTCTATATTCTAAATATTTTAGCCCTGAAATATATCAGCCTTACACAGAGCCTTTTCAGTGGTCCCTTTTGTCTGTCGCCCTTGCCCTCTGCATATCTCTAGTTCTTAACACCTGGAAACACTCTTACCTGCATGCTAAGTTGCTTCCCAGTCATGTCCAACTCTTTGTGACTCTGTGGACTGTAGCTCATCAGGTTCCTCTATCCATGGGATTTTCCAGGCAAGAATACTGGAGTGGGTTGCCATGCCCTCCTCCAGGGGATCTTCCCAACCCAGGGATCAAACCCAGATCTCTTACATCTCCTGTATAGGCAGACAGCTTCTTTACCAGTACAGTTCCATTTCCTTACACTCTCCTTGTGCAGGTTCTTGCTCCCCTTCATCTAGCTATTGTAATGGCTTCCCTAATCAAAACCCTACCTCCCATCACTTCCCCAAACAATTCAAACTAAAAAACAATGCAAAATTTGGCATAATGTGGTAAGTAGAAATCAAAACTGAATTATTTCCAAAGTAAAATCACTACTGAGGGGCTAATGAAATGATACTGATGGAATAGACATAAATTTGAGCAAACTCCAGGAGATAGTTGAGGACAGAGGAGCCTGAAGTGCTATAGTCCATGGGGGTCACAAAGAGTTGGACACAACTTACCAACTGAAAAACAACAATGAAACAATAGGGGTGAACATGCATAGCCAGCTAGTGGGATTCTAGGAATCAGACTGTCTTAAACAAATCCACAAACAATTCTGGTATCTGTTTGGAGTCACCTAATGGTGAGTACAATCTCAGGCTTAAATAGGCTGAGAAAGAGCATCCTCCAAAAATGTCAACGTCAAAATGCCTGGAACCTGCAAAAACCCTAGCTTACATCACAAAGGGAATTAAGGTTGCAGGGAAAAAGGTTGCCTATCAGCTGTTCTTAAAACAGAAAAATACAGAAAGTATTATCTGAGTAGGGCCAATGCAATCACAAGAGAGAAACAGAAGAGAATCAGTCAGAGGAAGACGTGCTAAAGAGAAAAGGCACAGAGAGGTACAAAGTCACCAGTTTTGAAAATGGAGGAAGGGGCTCTTGAGCCCAGAAGCATAGGTGTCTAGAGGCTGGAGCAGGCAAGGAAATGAATTCTCTCCTAGAGCTTCCAAAGCAAAAAGAATTCTTAAAGAGGTGGGAATACCAGACCAACTGACCTGCCTCCTGAGAAATCTGTAGGAAGGTCAAGAAGTGACAGAACTGGACACGGAACAACAGACTGGTTCCAAATAGGGAAAGGAGTACGTCAAGACTGTATATTGTCACCCTGCTTATTTAACTTATATGCAGAGTACATCGTATGAAATGCCACAATAGATGAAGCACAAGCTGGAATCAATATCAATAACTTCAGATATGCAGATGACACCACCCTTATAGCAGAAAGCGAAGAACTAAAGAACCTCTTGATGAAAGTGAAAGAGGAGAGTGAGAAAGATGGCTTAAAGCTCAACATTCAGAAAACTAAGATTATGAAATCCTGTCCCATCACTTCATGGCAGATAGAGGAAACAGTGGAAACAGTGAGAGACTTTATTTGGGGGGGGGGGTGGAGGGGACTCAAAAATCATTTGTAGATGGTGACTGCAGCCATGAAATTAAAAGATGCTTGCTACTTGGAAGAAAAGCTATGACCAACCTAGATTACATATTAAACAGCAGAGACATTACTTTCCTAACAAAGGTTCATCTAGTCAAAGCTATGGTTTTTCTAGTAGTCATGTATGGATGTGAGAGTTGGACCATAAAGAAAGCTGACCACCAAAGAATTGATGCTTTTGAAGTGTAGTGTTGGAGAAGACTCTTGAGAGTCCCTTGGACTGCAAGGAGATGCAACCAGTCCATCCTAAAGGAAATCAACCTTAAACATTCATTGGAAGGACTGATGCTGAAGCTGAAACTACAATACTTTGGCCACTTGATGTGAAGAACTGACTCATTTGAAAAGACGCTGATACTGGGAAAGGCTGAACACAGGAGGAGAAGGGGACGACAGAGGGTGAGATGGTTGGATGACATCACTGACTCGAAGGACATGAGTTTGACCAAGCTCTAGTAGTCGGTGATGGACAGGGAAGCCTGGAATGCTGCAGTCCATGGTGTCGCAAAGAGTCAGACACAGCTGAGCAACTGAACTGAACTAGAGCCTTCAGAAGAACAGAGCCCTGCTGACACCTTGATTTTTGCCCAGTGAGATCTGTGTCAGACTACCCAACCAAAATATTAGGTAGTAAGTGTAAGCCATTAAATGTGTGGTAATTTATTACTGTAGCAATAGAAATACAGCACTGTAGGTTTCCAGGCCCTGTGACTTCCCAAAGGAAAGAGTCAATGAGTGAAAGCATCTCACTTTTGATAGATTACAGTTTCATTGACCAAATCCGGGGGGAGTTGTCCAGGAGGTAACTGGGATACATGTTAACTCTATTCCCTGATTCCTAGGAGTTAGGTTTTTACCTTCTCTACCATTTTCCTCTGGCCAGAAAGTAATTTAGCCTACCATCTGAGAGAAGGATTGCAGCAAGTTATATGGGATCCTGATCACAAGGCATATAAATTGTATTTCATACTATGAACTGGCTGTAGATTTTTACCATGAGAAGAACTGCTAACATTCATTGAGTTTTAACCATGTTTTGTTGTGGTTCAGTTGCTCAGTTATGTCAGACTCTTCACAACCCCATGGACTGCAGCATGCCAAGCCTCCCTTGCCCTTCACTATCTCCCAGAGTTTGCTCAAACTCATGTCCATTGAGTGAGTGATGCCATCCTACTATCTCATTCTCTGTTGCCCCCTTCTCTTCCTGCCTTCGATCTTTCCCAGCATCAGGATCTTTTCCAATGATTTGGCTCTTCGCATTAGGTGGACAAAGTATTGTAGCTTCAGCTTCAGCATCAGCATCAGTCCTTCCAATGAATATTCAGGGTTGATTTCCTTTAGGATTGACTGGCTTGATGCCCTTGCAGTCCATATTAGGCAGGAGATATGCTATATATTTTTACCTAAATTAACATATTTCATAGAACAGCCTTAATAGCAAGGTACTATTTCACTTAGATCCTAAGATTACTCTCCCTTGAATACAACTCCAAGTTGTTCATACCTGCACATGAATGTATTTCAGTAAATACCTCATTACCTTAAAAAAATAAGTAAAACTTTGGTGATCACCTTTTCTAGTATTTAAGTCCCTCACTTCAGTTTTATTGGATTATTCGTTCTCCAGATATGCTTGATTTTCTAAACTTCAGATTTTTTTTTCATGTTGTTCTCTCCACTTAAAATTCCTCTCCCAATTCATTTATCCCTGTTAACATCCTGCCCATCATTCATGGTCCATTTCAAGTGATAGTTCCTTCCACAAGTCTTTCTAAAGGCTCTCTTCCATTCCAGGAGTTCATATGCTTTGTTTCAATATCTTCTATGGCAACGATCACCATTGCTGCTACTGGTATTGTGGTCTTCTTCTTATCTATCAGACCTCAGTTCCTTAAGTATTGGTGGCTTTCAAATTTCTTATATGGTGCTTTATCATGTTATTTATTCTTATGCTGTTTTAAAAACCAAGACCTGTAATGCATTCTAAGTTTCCAAGTCAGGATACCAAAGACAACACTGTCACTCATGCCAAAGGTGGGAAAGGAAACTTGCTCCTTTATCTTCACCTCTGCAAAAGCCTTTGTAGATGACAAGGTGCTCAATTTGTGACGCGAAGGAGGGGTGAAATGAGATGCATGGAGAAAGAATGCCTCCGCTGGGACTTTGGTGAATGTAGCATCTATATGGGCTACCACCCATGTTGAACCCAAAGATATCACATTTGAGTGAGTCTATGAGGCCATCCTCTACTGCAATTGTAGTATCTGGGCAGCTGACCCATTGCTATGCTATCTTCTACTATTTGTGAATTTTCAACATCTGAAATGTTCCATTGATGGCAGCCTAAGAGGTACAGTTAATTTCTTCTAGATTAGTCAGTAGAAGTTATGTAGACCTCTAGGTTCAATGTTAAAAAGAATTTAATTTCTGCCCATTGACTTAAACTCAAAACCACATACCTGCCAGCAAATATCAGTATGAAACCAGATCAGTGGGTTAAATAATAATGATTTAAAATGTCAATGGAAATGAGCCCCCCCAAAGAAAACTGGGGGAAAAATGAAATAAAAGTACTAATTTGATTACCACTTCTTCATTGACAGTGTTTTTAGTGACATCTCAGTTTTTTGTGATTTTTTTCCTTTAATTTCGATAAACAGAGCAACTTCCTAAATTACTCAACAATGTTTAATTTCTCAACTAAAACCACTACCGTGAATATCTAGCCCAACTAGTCCAAACGAATAGTACAAACCTTATCCTTTAAGTCTAAAAAAATAAAATAAAAGCATGAGTATACTGACCTTTTCTGACATAGATGAGTCTGTCAGTGCAGAATGGAAATAAAAATGTCAAAGGAATAAAACTGCAAAAATGTAAATGCCCAACAGCTCTGGAAGCCCATGATTCTCTAGAACATATCAGGAAAATAGCAACTTAAGACAGTTCTTAGCATCCTGCTTATTTTTTTTTTAATTCAGTTCAGTATTATTTAGGCTCTAACCATAGCTACTGCTATACAGCTTTCCTAGAGGATCAATATGGTTTTAGAGAAAGATTATAACAATAGTTGAAACATTCAAAATACCCTAAAGTTTGTATCACCATAATGAGTATCATGTCATCTATCCCCACTAGAGTAAAAGTTCCACAAGGGCAAGATCATGTCTATTTTGCTCTTTACTGTATATTTAGTACTGAACCCAATGCCTGGCACAGAGTAAGTCCTCAAAACACGTCTGTCCCATGTATGAGCAAGTATTGTCAGCTGTGTTGAGATAGGCAAGAGATGCATGAAGCAGTAAAGATTTCTCAAAAGTAAACCAAATGTTTTCAGAATCCCAGAATGAGGCACAAGTTACCAGAATGTTTTGCAATACAGATAGAAAAGGGGCGTGCTACTGCAAAAAGCAATTCTGTTAAGGACATTTGTAAACATTGAGTGCTGAGGAATCAGGATGTGAAAATGATTTTCCAGTGTCACCAGGATTATGCTAATATTTACCAGAGCTGCCTCAAAGTCCAGACTGTCCTCTTCCTAGCCACATGACACATGAAAGAACAGAGTATGTCATTTGAAATTCATTCGATATAGGGTTTAATCATATGAATCAAAGTGAGCTCAACTGCTGTGAAAACATTATGCAGTATTCCATGGAATAAGGAATCGATTTATAATAAACTGCATTTCAAATTAACTTCACTATTTGTTACTTTTTAGAAGATGAAAAAGTGATTAGCATACTCACTTAGCCGATTAAGCTCCAGATCTTCTCTTTGAATAAATGAATTTTTTTTTTGTCAGAAATATTTAAATTAATCCACCTGAAAGATACACGGTGTAACAGCTTCCTCTACGGGTTACTTTTGTAAGAGCAGTTTTATCTTATATTTTAAATTCCTTCAGTGCCTCTTTTGGGCTTTTTCCCTTGCTTCTGTCTTGCCCAAGGCTGAATATTCCAAGCAAACATGGTTCCAAAACCATTTTAAGTCTTGTGTAGTTGATCTAGCTTCTCAGCTTTCTGTCATTCTAACTAATAATAGTTATCATTCTAACGAAAAATACACATGGATTCCAATGTGCTTCTGTACAGACACAGTTGACTTAATTAAAGCTGTTTAAACTACTGTTTAAACAGTAGTGTCAGCTTGCACTACATCCACATGCGCTCACCTTCTCAACACACTGAGTGAAACTCTGCTCCCTTAGTGAAGTGAGAAACCTGGAAAGCTAGAAACAAAATAGTTCCTTAAACGTTCAGAGGCGTCCCCACTTAATGCAGGCTCTCATTTTGCATTTTATTGACTGGTCACAATAAAACAAAAGTGACCTCTGATGTTTTATAGGGAGAGTTTATTAAACAAAGTTAGCCCGTTTGCATTGAGAATAAATGAGTTCTTATTCCAGCTATGTTTTTGTGTAGCTTGAAATGATAAGCTTTGGAAAAAAGATTCTATATAATTTCTTACTCTTACTGTTTCAAGAAGGGGTGACTTTGTAACTTTTAGAAGTGACCTGGAAGATCATGAGGATATAATTGTGTACTAAATCCAGGAATCTATAATGTATGTATGCACCCATACTTAGTCACTTGGTTGTGTCCAACTCTTTGTGACCCCATGAACTGTAGCCCACCTGGCTCCTCTGTCCATGGGATTTTTCAGGCAAGAATACTAGAGTGGGTTGCCATTTCCTCCTCCAGGGGATATTCCCAACTCAGGGATTGAACCTGAGTCTCCTGTGTTTCCTGCATTGCAGAAGGATTATTTACCCACAAAATTATCAGGGAAGCCCCCAATATACTGTTATTTAAACTCCATTTCAATATTTCTAGGACAAAACAAACTCGCTTCAAAGAGCTGTTCATCATTTCAGTTATTAATTAGACACAGCTATAAAATTCTCTCACACTGAACTAAAATCTACTGTCAGCCATTTCTCTCAGCTCTACCCAGAAATAACAAATGTTGTTGACATCCTCATACTACCTCTTCTGTCCTTATAGGAGGACAGCTGTATCCTAAAATCTTTCCCTCTGTGCCCTAATCTTCAGCCCCACCATATACCAGTAATGATTAACAGAAAATTCCTGCTTCATTTTGACCTTTTGAAACTGACAATACCCAACCTTGTAAATGAGTTACTAAATTACAGGAAATGTACTAGATATGAAGGTTTTCAGATAGTCAATAGAGTATAAAAAGCTACTGTCAATCCTAGTGTTTTATCCTACTTTCCAAGATAATGTGATATTTGATTATGCAGGGTTTTATATACTTTGTGATTTTGATGGTATTTGAATTAATCCCTTATTACAAAATGACACTTAAGAAAGTTTTTGTCCCTCAATTCTGACTTCTCACCTTGGATATATACTTTAAACAGTTCACCTGAAAGACTTAGGGTGCCACAGCTTCCTCTATGAGCAGTTTTCACTGAAATCAGGCATTTTCCCCAGTAATTCAAACAAATCCTAAAGAAAGTCTTTTTAAAAGGGAAAAAAACAATCTTCCCTGGTCAGTATCCAACCATTACCACCTCCACTACAAATCATAAAACAAGAATTTCTACATATAAACAATATATGATATAAAATAGATAACTAATAAGAACTTACTGTATAGCACAGAGAACTCAATACTCTGTAATGGCCCATATGGGAAAATGATCTAAAAATAGAGTAAATATATGTATAACTGATTTACTTTGCTGTACACCTGAAACTAACACATCATTGTAAATCAACTATATTCCAATTTAAAAATAAGAATTTCTACCCTGTGTTATATGTATTTATTCTTCTGTAGAGTTGAGGCAAGGACATCTAGGCAGTAAAAGGCACACCGGTAGTTGCCATCATATCACCCAAGATGGATTTCCCAATATTTAAATCCAGGAGGATGAGTTATTAAACATCAGAACAATTTAGAATAGGAACTGGGCCATTTATATACTTATTTTTTAAAATATAGCATCAAAATATTGGGAAAATTCCTAGACTTACTTGAATGAATGGTGAATCAGGGACAAATATTGACTGCCTTCCCTGTGTTCTCCTACTGTATATATAATAGGTATGTTGAAAACATGGGTCTCACCATCAACAAAGTACTCATTCTCTGTGGGAACTATCTCTTCCCAACCACTTGGAGGGACTTGAAAGTAGGGCTTTTATTTTTCTGATCACACAAATTAGGTCTTATGGTCCTTTTGAACCTCAAAATAACCACCTTATAACAGTCATGGAAATTTCTGGTTAGTTTAATCATCGAAAATTTGTAAATTGAAACGTGTTCCTTTTTATGGATGAGTAGTATTCCACCATATATATGTACCACAGCTTTATTCATTCATCTGTCAAGGAGTAGGAAAGGGTGAAAGATAGGAGGAAGGTTCAAGAGGGAGAGGACATATGTATACCTATGGCTAATTCATGTTGTCAAATGCCAGAAACCAAACCAATATTGTAAAGCACTTATCATTCAATTAAAAATAAATTTTTAAAAAATTGTAAATTCATTTAAAGTGCAAAGTTTGATTCCCCCAGGTGATTTGTATTTCAGTCTTGTTGCCTTTAGTGGCAAAGGGGATGATATACACTCCTCTGCCTGTTCTCTTCTCCTTCATCCTACTCTCTAGGCTGCATTTAGTTCCTCCAGGGTTAACACAAGAGGAAAAGAAGCCAGCAGGAAAGGTAAGCAGCAGCAAATCTCATTCAGTGGAACTGGTGAGGTAGCGTTCCTTTCTCTGGTTACGGATGTTCAGAGTTAACACATTCTTTTTGTGGGTTCTTTGGAGATCTCTTTCCCCATCATCCCTGGTGATCACTCACATCATCTGGCAACTTAAGATTGGCCCTTTGATTTTCAAATTGTCTGCATCTGCACAAAGGCATCCTACTGTTGGTAGCCTACTGCCTTCTAAATAAATGTCTCCCCACTTCAAAAAAAAAAAAACAAAAACGAAGTAGGATGATTCCAGGCCAGTTTTGCTCTCCTGCCCAATCAGCATCAGGTACACAGGCCACCGCAGAGTCTCCCACCACAGCCCAACCTCTGTTGCCCCAGGCCACTTACCCAGCCCTTCTAAATGTACAGATTTCTCAAGGCTGAATCAGATAGCTGACCATGCCACTGCATCTTCCAAGGATCACCTATCAAGGTCTGAATGTGTTCTTTGAAGCCCCTCTTACGATTCTTGAAGTGAAGAGAAGCACTCTCTTACCACTCTTCCAAACCCATCACATGGACTGACAACTTTCCCCCAAAATTATTTTGCCTAATTTCCAATTTTTCCCTCAGCTTACCCAGGCTTCTGTTAGAGAGTCTGGAGGTGTGAATGAAGCAAGAGTGGCAACACCAGGTCTCACACCCCTCCTTGAAAGGCCTGTATGACTGTGCCTAGTACTTCACTTTGGAATGTAGACATGCTCTCCATTTATTTTCTTCTTGGTTCATTTGAGCCCTTGGATGAATCTGAAGCAAAGAAGAGGGAGGGATAAAAAGCTTTCTTTTAACATTATCATAAAGAAGGCTGGATGCCGAAGAATTGATGCTTTTGAACTGCGGTGTTAGAGAAGACTCTTGAGAGTCCCTTGGACTGCAAGAAGATCCAACCAGTCCATCCTAAAAGAAATCAACCCTGAATATTCATTGGAAGGACTGATGTTGAAGCTGAAGCTCCAATACTTTGGCCACCTGATGTGAAGAGCTGACTCATTAGAAAATATCCTGATGCTGGAAAAGATTGAAGGCGGGAGGAGAAGGGGATGACAGATTATGAGATGGTTGAATGGCATCATCGACCCAATGGACATGGGTTTGAGCAAGCTCTGGTAGTTGGTGATGGACAGGGAGGCCTGGCGTGCTGCAGTCCAGGGGGTCACAAAGAGTCAGAGATGACTGAGCAACCTAACAACAAAAAGAACACTTCCAATTTACTAGTTTGCATATATATTTTGATTCACCTACTTTCAGTATTATTTCATTCTTTTTCTTAACTTAATTTTCATTAAAGTTTATAGAATGCCATCAAATAGTATGTTATCAAATTCTGATCCACTGTGAGAAACAGAAAAGCATGCCCAAAATGAAGCTGCACAAAGATATTAAGAAAATGTTAGTTTCATATCAATGAATCATGTCCCTTTGTATATGCACATTTAATGGAACATTCATTTAAAGAGGAAAGATTCAATTTTTCTATTTCTGATTGTTAGGTAGAGATTATGAGAAAGATAAAGTCTGCAAGGAACTTGCCAGCCTGGGAAAAGATGACTTCACATCTTTGTAAGTATGATGTATTCATTCACTTCCTGGTTACCTGACCTTGAGTGAAGCTCAGTGTGAGGTAACTTCAATTCAGCTTCAGTGGCTAAGCTGAGCTCCACTGAGATTAAGAGGATAGAGTCCCAGGGTCAACGTGGGCAGAGACATTAGGCATATGGAGGCCATCCAAAGATGCAAGCTGAACTACCACTACCATGGTCTGAGAATTTGTTTTAAGTTTACTAATGAGTTGAGAGCAAGCATAGTTTTCTAAGGCGAATTAAAAGGCAGCAGTACATGCTAGGACTATGGCAAACAGCATAACAAGGGCAAGAACAGGTTCATTCAGAGAAGCTTGAGAGAGGAAAGAACATGAGGCTGGTTTGATGGAACCCCTCAACTCCATCTTCTACTGCTTTACAAGATGAGGTTTTGTTCTAAGTGAACCTATTTTTAAAGTTAATGTCCTATTTTTATTGGTCACAAACGTGTGTGCAAAATTCCACTAAAAAAAAACAATGGAAGAGAATTCATATTAAAATATGCACAAATATGAAGACTTAAAAATTCTGCATATGTTCATTTTTCTCCTCAGGTCAATGGTCCTATACAGCAGAAAATTTCCCAGTGGCACCTTTGAACAGATCAGCCATCTTGTGAACGAAGTTGTCTCCTTAACAATAACCTGCTGTGCTGAAGGGGCTGATCCTGACTGCTATGACAACAGGGTAGGGATATGTGGTTGGCCTCATCTGTTGTGGCCCATAGAACAGAGTCGAGATAGACCTTTACATCATATCTTGGGGAAATCTCAGACACCAACCCACCTACTCCAAGTTTAGGGGAAATATGAAACCTATTATCTCAGAACTAAAATTTATTCTAGTATAGTGAATCAGTTTTGCCCATTGTACCTACAAGTTTCAAATGAGAAAACTGGGGTGTAGTTCATGAACCTCCTGAAATAATTCTAATATTCTGTATCTCTTAGAAGCCTACCAACACACATACCTGTTTCATGCCAAGACTGGTACCAACTGCCCTGGAAAAACTTAGCATTGGTTTCAAACTATTGTGGGGTTCAAAAACTGCCCTATATAAACACACACACTAAGTTCTGCATTTTCTCCATTAGAGTATATCTGCAGAAATTTAAAATGCTGAAATGACAGTTTTCAGAATATAGACAATAGCTAAAAAAGGTGGGACTACATGTGTTTCTAGCAATTTACTGATACTGTCATCAAGCCAAATAAAAATGGCATCTAACTACATCTTGATAAATGCTTCTATAGGCAAATATCTCCCTGTTCAAAGCTGCAGCAGTTAGCCAACAGAAACAATGTTCCAAAGATCTGATTAGAATATATTCTACACAGTGACTCTTACCCATTAATTGCTTTATCTGGCCCTTATTTACTTTCTAAGAATTTTAACATTTTCTCCCATAAACCACAAAAGCACAGTATTTCAACCCTACTTTCTGCACTATGTTAAAATAAACAAGCAAGCTACCAATTGTAATCGAAACAGAGCACATTTTTATTTCCATTTTATTTTATATATTTGCTAACCCATCCATTGACCAAAGATGGGCTCCAAGATTGTTAGAGACAGATCATAAGAACAGAAATGGCATTGATGTTTTTTGGATTACATCTTCCTTCTCCTGTTGTTCAAAGCAATTTTCTTCTATAAATATGTTACTTTCTTTGTAAACTTTTCTTATTTGGAAGAAAGTAATAAAGGAAAAATAAGGAAGTTGCCAGGCAAAGAAATGGTGAAAGTTTCACTGTTCTGGTTTACAAAACTAGTATCACATTGGTTTCCTTCACTGACAGGAAAGATCTTTAGAAGTTTTGTCCTAAAGAGATAACTTATAAAGTAAGCATAAAGATGTCAAAGTCTTTTTCCCATGTAAATCCTCAAATAATTTTTTCCATGATGACTATTTCTATTCCATGCATCAAATTATTCCAGATGTCAAATTCTTCCCAGAAAGAACAGTTTGTTGCTACAATTGTTTGGTGGTATTACCATGGGCTTAATCTGCCCACATGAATCAGTCTACCATTGTTGAGGCAGTAAATTAAGCTGTAGCACTGCTTCAACTATGATACACAGGAAAATAAACTTTGGGGCTTTGGGAAAAAACAGAAATTCAGGCCTCATCTTTGACCTACTGAATCAGAATTTCTGTGTTATGCAGCTCAGGCTGTTCCAATTTTTATACAGTCTGTGATATGATGCAAAAGTAAGTTCAAGAACCACTGTGTTCAAGAACACAGATCAATGTTGAAGACCAAGGAAGTCAAGGATTAAGAGTCTGTTCAAGTAACAAAGGGAAGGGAGGGGGGCAAAGAGAGATCACCATTCTCAGCATAGTATTTAGAACAGAATGCAGATGGCAGATCATATCAGAATCAATGGAGCTTTTTAAAAGGACCTTCCTCATCTTCAGAGATGTCAATATCCCCATGGAGAAACACTAAACTAGAGAATCCAACCTCTAAAGGCTGTAGTCACACATCATCCACTCATTAATGAAGGTTTTCTTTAGGTCCTACTCTGAGTCTTAACATAAGACTCTGTACTTGCCTGTAACTAGAATTATGCAACTTGTCATAGACAACTTTGTTTCCAATGAGAGTTTTCAAATTTAGAGCTAAGATGCTATACCAGGTGGAGAACTACAAGCCCAGAAATTGTATGTATGTGAGCTGTTTTTCCTTTCTCATCCTAGACTTCAGCATTGTCTGACAAGTCCTGCGAAAGCAACTCTCCATTCCCAGTGCACCCTGGAACTCCTGAGTGCTGCACCCACGAGGGCCTTGAAAGGAAGCTCTGCATGGCTGCCCTGAAGCATCAGCCACAAGAATTTCCAACTTACGTAGAGCCAACAAATGATGAGATCTGTGAGGCATTCAGGAACGATCCCAAGGGATTTGCTGATCAGTAAGTAGCTTTCATCACATGTAAAACTTCAGGATAAAAAA
The DNA here is from genome assembly GCF_014754425.2 of Oryx dammah. Taxonomy (NCBI): domain Eukaryota; kingdom Metazoa; phylum Chordata; class Mammalia; order Artiodactyla; family Bovidae; genus Oryx; species Oryx dammah. Next base: position 85,995,137 of record NW_024070187.1, on the reverse strand, counting down.
TAACAAACATGTTTAAACTAACCCCCTACTCTGTACAGACACCTTTTACACCATACCACAACCCAGACAATTTCCAATAACAGAAAATTGGCTGTTACCCAAGACAGCCCATCTTCGTCAGTGCTGATTATTATAAATGCCTTTTCTCAGATGAAGATGAAAGCAACTTTCCCAAACCCCACCTTCTGTCATCCTAGTTCTAGTATCTGAAGCAGAGTCACCTGGAACGCCTCCATCCTTGTGACATTTTCAAATATTTAACAGCAGCTATTGTAATTACTCTTATGTTAGGGATCTTTGCATACTCCATCCGATAGGATTTTATTGCTGTGCACAAGTATTTAACTACAGGTAGAACATAAGACTTCCCTGGTGGCTCAAAGGGTAAAGCATCTGCCTGCAATACAGGAGACTCTGGGTTCAATCCCTAGGTTCGGAAGATCCCCTGGAGAAGGAAATGGCAACCCACTCCAGTACTCTTGACTGGAGAATCCCATGGCTGGAGGAGCCTGGTGGGCTACACAGTTCACGGGGTCACAAAGAGTCAGACACGGCTGAGCGACTTCACTTTCACTTTCACTTTCATTTTCAGAGCATAAGAAATAAATAGTTTTTTCTCATTCCTACAGTACATCCCCAGAAACAGCTGTGAACAAGACACATATTGCAACCCATAAGCAAACATATTGCATTTCTCTTCTCATTGTTTAATATTCTTGAGGAGATTATATGTTGATTCTTTAGACTTAGAAGACCATAAAAATGAAAAATTGAAAATATTTACTTGTGCTAATAGAATACACACACACACACAGAAGTCAAAAGAAATGTCATTAAAACCGGCTTTAGAAATAAGTCAAGGTAATAATTTTATAAAAATTGGTTGGTTTGCCCATGCCTGTAAATTTTCATAGAGGATTTTGCCCACGATTTCAGAGTCTCCTTAGACCCTTGGGGGCTTATATTCCTAAAAATGAATTTCAACAAATAAACAAGCCAACACATAACAATTGTCTAAACTAAACAGATAATGAAAAGTAATTGCATTACATTCATTTTAGTTTGTTTCATTAACGTTAATAAGCAGCCACCCCAGGCCATGCATATGGTAGAAGCTAAATGAATAAAGGGACAAATGACCTCTCTCAAGTAATCTACATGGGAATTTAGGAAAGATTTTTTAAATGAAAACATTGATTAAAAGTGACTAGTATATAGTGCCGCAGGCACCTCCTTCTAGCTCTAGTTCTGCTGGAGACATAGCCCAGAGACTACAATGCCTTATAGCGAGCTTCTGAGCGGATTGTCCGGCCCTGTCTTACTGCAGTGGCGCCGCCCGCGCGTTCCAAAGCAGAGCGCTGCAGCCACCGTCCCAGCCTTGGTGTTTAGTGAACACAATCCCCAGCGTGCCTGGAGTGTGCAGCTCTCCCCAAGCCAGCGAGTCCCGGGCGTGAACCTCACTGACGGAGGGAGAGTGGCAGCCTCTGGGGTGGAGAAGAGCAGCAAGAAGACCAAGAAGAAACTTGCTGCTGGAGAGGAAGCCAAATTGTTGGCAGGTTTCATGGGTGTCATGAATAATAGGCGGAAACAGAAAATACTGTGCGATGTGATCCTTCAGTTCAGTTCAGTTCAGTCGCTCAGTCGTGTCCGACTCTTTGCGACCCCATGAATCGCAGCACACCAGGCCTCCCTGTTCATCACCATCTCCCGGAGTTCACTCAGACTCACGTCCATCGAGTCCTTGATGCCATCCAGCCATCTCATCCTCTGCCGTCCCCTTCTCCTCCTGACCCCAATCCCTCCCAGCATCAGAGTCTTTTCCAATGAGTCAACTCTTCGCATGAGGTGGCCAAAGTACTGGAGTTTCAGCTTTACCATCATTCCTTCCAAAGAAATCCCAGGGCTGATCTCCTTCAGAATGGACTGGTTGGATCTCCTTGCAGTCCAAGGGATTCTCAAGAGTCTTCTCCAACACCACAGTTCAAAAGCATCAATTCTTCCACGTTCAGCCTTCTTCACAGTCCAACTCTCACATCCATACATGACCACAGGAAAAACCATAGCCTTGACTAGACAGACCTTAGTCGGCAAAGTAATGTCTCTGCTTTCGAATATACCATCTAGGTTGATCAGAACTTTCCTTCCAAGGAGTAAGCATCTTTTAATTTCATGGCTGCAATCACCATCTGCAGTGATTTTAGAGCCTCCCAAAATAGTCTGACACTGTTTCCACTGTTTCCCCATCTATTTCCCATGAAGTGATGGGACCGGATGCCATGATCTTCGTTTTCTGAATGTTGAGCTTTAAACCAACTTTTTCACTCTCCTCTTTCACTTTCATCAAGAGGCTTTTTAGTTCCTCTTCCCTTTCTGCCATAAGGGTGGTGTCATCTGCATATCTGAGGTTACTGATATTTCTCCCGGCAATCTTGATTCCAGCTTGTGTTTCTTCCAGTCCAGCGTTTCTCATGATGTACTCTGCATAGAAGTTAAATAAGCAGGGTGACAATATACAGCCTTGTCGTACTCCTTTTCCTATTTGGAACCAGTCTGTTGTTCCATGTCCAGTTCTAAATGTGATCCTTAGGGTCCAGGAAAGAAGATACCTGCTCATCCTGTTGTCTTGCTGCATGCAGCCAGTCATTTTTTTAACCTAAAGTTCACAACTAACTTGCTTGAATCAAAGTCCTTTGAAGTGGAACTCAAAGATGCTAAACCTGACATTATTGAACAACTTGTGGAATTCGCTTATACCGCTAGAATTTCTATGAATAGCAACAATGTTCAGTCCTTGTTAGATGCAGCAAACCAGCACCAGATTGAACCTGTGAAGAAAATGTGTGTTGATTTTCTGAAAGAACAAATTGATGCTTCAGACTGTCTTGGCATAAGTATATTATAAGCAGAGTGTCTAGACTGTCTTGAATTGAAAGCAGCTGCAGATCACTTTATTCATCAGCATTTTACTGATGTTTCTAAAACTGATGAATTTCTACAACTTGATGTCAAGCAAGTTACACATCTCCTCAACCAGGACCCTCTGTCAGAGCAGATGATCAGGTTTATACATTGCAGTCAGGTGGTTGAAATATGATGAACCTAACTGCCAACCTTTTATGGCTGACATCCTTGTTAAAGTCAGGTTTCCTCTTATATCAAAGAATTTAAGTTTAACAGTACAAGCTGAACCACTTATTCAAGACAATCCCGAATGTCTTAAGATGGTGATGAGTAAATTGCCTTAATATCCATTTATAACCTAATCATGTAGCCAGTTTCTCATGGACTTAAAACCCTTCAGAATGGATCAGAATGGGCAGCCAGGGAGAAATACTTGAGACTTGGCCTTTCTGGTTAGCTAATCTGTTGGTGTTCTCAACTGTCTATCCGGAAGGAATTTAGCTTCACCCCTTATTTTATAGGAACATGTGTGATAGAAGGTAAAAAATTAGACTTTGTCTCATTTCATGTACAGTAACTTTCAGTTTATGCGTTTTGTTTCCTTTTTAAAATTCAAGTAGTGTACTGTGACCACATTTTCTTTCTTGAAGAAAAAAAGTTGGTTTGTTGTACCTGGAGCACATTTTTTGCCACATTCTTTTTTCATTTACTTAATTTTTCTTGACTTGCTGACTTGAATTCCAACCAGTCTGTAAAATATCACTTAATAAAATCATACAATTGAAAAAAAAAGTGACTAGTATTATAACCTCTGCTCTATATCCCAGGTGCTTTTTAGATATTAAAACTATAAAGTAACATGCATCCTTTTTTTCCCATCAAAATACTTCCAAAAAAGTGAGTTGTTTCCCACAAATAGTTTCATTAATCCTACTATTTTTCCCCTACAGCTTTATGTATGAATATTCCATTAATTATGGACAAGCTCCTCTGACACTTTTAGTCGGTTACACCAAGAGTTATCTCTCTATGGTAGGGTCCTGCTGTACTTCGCCAAACCCAACAGTATGCTTTTTGAAAGAGGTAGGTGTCATTTTATCACATAGCTAATGTACTTTTTTCTTCTATTAATGCCATTCCTTTTAAATAATGTTAGAAAGATTCAGATTCTGGAATCTGAAAATATTTTTTAAATGCCTCTTTTTTATTTTGTTAATTGGAAAAACACACATAAGCAACTCTGGGGGAAATGTTCCTTTGATCAGAATTCAGTTTTCTAGTCATTAAAGGGAGTCAGAATGTCCCTTTTTTCTGCTATTTCTGCACACTACTTTCAATGTATCCTGACTGTCTAATGAAATATTTCTCATTTATTTTCTAGAGACTTCAGCTTAAACATTTATCACTTCTCACCACTATGTCAAACAGAATCTGCTCACAATACGCTGCTTATGGGAAGGAGAGGTCAAGGCTCAGGTAAAAGTTAAGCACAATCAGTATGTGTAGCTATTTTTGTACTATCAATCCATATTAGGATTCTCTAAGAAAATGTTTGCAATAGAAAATACAAACCATAGTGTTATCTTCCTACAATCCTCGAAAATAATGCTCAGCTACTTTTTATTTTCTCTACACAGAACATGAACCAAAGGAACAAGACTATTATAAAACCTAATTTGCTTTTAATCAACCTTTTCCATATACTCATAAGACTGGTAGACCACTAGAAATTATTTCCTCAATATTCATAATGCTGTATATTGCAAACACACAAGCAAAAACAATCATTTTCTTATTCACCACCCATTACTTGCTTTGCCCATTTTTTCCTTGGGAAGAAAACTTCCTGAATTCTTTTTATATATCTCTTAAGCTCCATGAATTTATTTTAATTATTTACTTTGTTCTAACCTTCACTTTGGTTTTTGTATGGCTTTGTTAATGTCACACTTTAATTTTGACAGTTTCTATGTTTACAATTCTCTCATAGCTCATCAGACATCTGTATTTGTCAGCTTTATATCTTTAGTATTTACAGTCTCTTTAATTCTTCTTACTCTGATTCACAAATTCTTCCTCTAATGATAATGAAATAATTCATGCTGGCACCAGATTTTAAGGTTCCTCCAAAGGGCATAGAAGCTACTTTCATGAGTCCTTTAAAGATAATCTTCCATTAGAACTACTGAAAAACTAAATCGTATTTTCTCCTGAAATTCCCTTTAGTTTTTCTTTTGCATTTAGAGTATTAGGCATGTAGAGCACAGTAATTCATAGTATGAAATATTCTATAAAGATGTACATATATAAATGGCTTTATATATCTTAAATATATAACATAAATAATATACAAGATATAATTTATATATCATAAACTTATACTTGCATTAGTGTGCAGAAATTTAAAGAGCTGAGTGTGAACAAAAGTTTAGCTAAAAATATTACTGTCACATTTTTTTAAATAGGAAAAACTTTCCTAATATGCCTAGAATAGAGCATGTTTAAATCAATTACAATGTATCCGTATGAGAGAATGCCATACAGTTAGAATTATATTTCAAAAGAATATTTAATGAAAACAAAGCATCACTAAAAGAAATCAAAGCTACAATAGAAAAAAATCCATTCTTATGGATTAGAAGAATTAACTGTAAAAATAGCCACAGTATCCAAAGCAATCTACAGATTCAATGCAATTTCTGTCAATACCCATTGGCTTTTTTTTTTTTTTTTTTTTTGCTGAAATAAAAACACACCCTAAAATTCTTATGGAATATCAAAGGACTTCAAAGATATTACAAAGTAACAGTAATAAAAAATACTATGGTACTGTTACATAAAAGCAAATATACTTAACATTACTGAATTATACAGTTAAAAATGGCCAAGATAGCCAATTTAATTTTTTTGGTTTTTTGCCATAATTTTAAAAGAAAGATATAGAACCTATTCCTGATATAGAAAGTGAATAAGGCAAATAGGTAAACAGTATAGCAGAGTAAAATCCCTCATACTATACCTTGTGAACCTTGTAATATACTTCAGGGTACTCACCAAAACATCAACATTAACTTGTGGTCTAGGGCTACAAGTCTTCATTATTTCATTTATCTGTAGTTTCTAAATAAATTTATGAACAATTCTAAAGACTAGGAGGGGCCACAAAACACAACATTGGCCTTATGAATAGATGTTAGAGATTTCTTATTACCATTTTAGGTCTAACATTTTAATTTTTAAAATGTATGTGTTTGGCTGTGCCAGCTCTTAGTTGTAGTGTGCAGCATCTTTTCATTGTGGCATGAAGCTCCCTGATCACAGAGTGAACCCAGAACCACTGGAAGCACAGAGTCTTAGCCACTGGACCACTAGGGATGTCCCTAGATCCAACATTTTAAAGGCTTGCTTCAGCTACACAAATCTGGCCAGAAGAGAAGCTCTTTATCAGTACTGAAAACATGAAGAGATTCATTGGGAATGACTGAATCTTCAACAGTGACATTTGCACAAAGGATCTGCAACATGACAGATATGCTCTACACAAATGTTGAGGACAAAGAAGTAAAACTTGGGTATTACTCCTCCAGACTATGTTCGTAATGAAATCAAGAAAACTGAGAATATAGGTAAACTAATCATTCATTTTTAACTGTTCAGCCATCTCATCAAATTTGCCCAGAAAGTGCCTACTGCACATCTGGAAGATGTTTTGCCACTTGCTGAAGATATTACAACAATCCTCTCCAAGTGCTGTGAGTCTGCCTCTGAGGACTGCATGCCCAAGGAGGTAAGAAAATCTTCATCATCGTGGACCACTCACTGAATGGCAGGCACTCTCCTAAGCTGCTTTCTAGATGCATCATCTCAGTGAATCCTCCTATGTATCCTATGAAATTTAAATACACTGTTAACTCGATTTTACAGATGAGGAAACAGAAGATTATCAAGGATTAATAAACTGAAGTCCTACAACTAGTAAGTGGCAAAGTCCACACAAAAGTCAAGATTCTGATTCTGAAGACCTTACTCTGTCTACAGAGCCCAGAGCATATCCACTAGCCATAGATGGTTACATTTAAATTAAACTTCAGTTTTTTTAAAACACTGGCCTCATTTCAAGTGCTCAGTATTGGACAATACAGATAGAGAATATTTCATCATCACCTGTTATTTCATTCATCATCTGTTCTATTAGACAACACTGAACTCATTATTAAAAGCTTCTAATGTTTTGTTATACTTGTTAAAATTTGATAGTCATCCAACTTTTTCACCATTTTTCATTTATATCATCCATTCAAGTATATACAAATTTGTACTGTTACTTTAGATAGAAGTCACTCCATGTCTGTGGACCACTTTAGAAACAGATACTTTGACATCTGGTCTTTCTTTAAGGATACATCTCAGTGATAGGTGTTTCTCTATAACCTGACTTATAATGGCTAAGTGGGACTTTACTGTATATATCTACTGCATATACAACATTTAGCTACCTGGTGGTGGTGGTTTAGTCGCTAAGTCATGTTCGACTCTTGAGCCCCCCATGGACTGTAGCCCTCCAGGCTTCCTCTGTCCATGGGATTTTCCAGGCAAGAATACTGAAGTGGGTTGCCATTTCCTTCTTCAGAGACATTTACCTACCTAGATATACCACATTTTAAACCAGTTCCCTTTTACTGGATTTAGGTTGTTTCAGTTTAACATGGTAAGCAGTGCTGCCCTTAATCGTTCTTAGCTAAATCTTCCCTTCATTCATAATTATGTTCTGAGAGTAAATTCTTGGAAATGATACTGTTATACTTCAAGGCTTTTAGTACATACTGACAATAGCTTCCCTCCTGGCTCAGTGGTAAAGAATCTGCCTGCCAGTGCAGGAGGTGTGGGTTCAATCTCTGGTTGGGAAGATCCCCTGGAGGAGAAAATGGCAACCTACTCCAGTCTTCCTCACTGAAAAATCCCATGGACAGAAGAACCTAGCAGGCTACAGTCCATAGGGTCACAAAAGAGTCAGACACAGCTATTGAACAACAATAACATATTGACAAATTGCACTCCACGAATAGTCTACCACTGTACCTTGTAAGAGCATTCATGCTGACTTTTTTAAACTTTCCTTATTTTTAATGAGACTAACTAGGAAACTAAAAATACACAAACTCACAATTTCTCTTGTAGCTTCCTGAATACACAGTAAAACTCTGTGACAACTTATCCACTAAAAATTCGAAATTTAAGGACTGTTGTCAAGAAAAAACACCCATGGACATATTTGTGTGCGCTTACTTCATGCCAGCTTCCCCAAACCCTAAATTGCCAGATGTCAAGTTGCCCACGAACAAAGATGTGTGTGATAAAGGAAACACCAACGTCCTGGATCAGTAAGTAGGGTTGATTTAATTTGACAGTATTGACATTCACTAGCATTAAGTGACAAAAGAAATTAAAATTGAAAGAGATGGTAAGCCTTTATCTGTTTTCCTCCATCTAAGAACTGAGATACACCATGGGCTACATACACTGATTTGCATATACTTCAAGTATGTGCATACTTAAGCCCTCAAAATATCTCAGTTTGAATTAACAGGTCCAAAAAATCAATTACTGGTATTAGAGATTAGAATTTAGACTGAACTTGGACTGAAACTCTAATCTACATTTGTCTAAATACTCATCGTTTTTATGAATGCATAAATATTGGGATGAGACAATGGAAGTGTTTACACAAATTACTTTCACAGAAAAGCTACTTAAGGTACCCACTTGATGCATTATATTGGATTTATTGTATTATGTTTGCACAAATGCAGTTCCATATATATCTGAAGTATTGATAGATCTGTTAGTACATAAATTTATAAACAAATGTATATTTGGTACATGTAGAATTTTAATTTAACTAGTCACAATAGCTTCAAAGCAACTATCAATAACTTGTATTTCAATGAGAATTTTAACTTAAAACATGCTGGAGTCATTTTTAGTTCAATCTTTTATTTTTAACTAAGCCAGGTAATAGATGTTAAATTTCAGAACATGACGTGCATTCACAAATCTACCCATGTTAAAGAGTGTTATCTCCTTTCTCTCTTCTGCCAGGTATATATTTGAACTAAGCAGGAAGACTCAGATTCCAGAAGTATTCCTCAGTAAAATACTTGAGCCAACCCTGAAAAGCCTTGATGAATGCTGTCACTCTGAATCTTCTACTGCCTGTTTAAATGCGAAGGTACAGTTTTCTATATTTATGTTGGTATAGCTCAAGAGTTAACAAACCAAGTCTGGCCTGGTGCCTGTGATCTAAGAATGGTCTTACATTTTTAAATGGTTTAAAAATAGTATTTCATTATACATGAAAATTACATAAAACTCCAACTTCAGTGTTCATAAGGTTTCATTGTAACACAGCCCAGCTTATTGTTTACAGTTGCTTTTGTGCCATGTTGGCAGTTGATTAGTTATAGCAGAGACTGTATGATACTTACACAGCTTGAAATGTTTACAATCTGGCCGTGTGTAGAAAATGTTATCCAATATCCAATGTAGATAATGCTGCTGCTGCTAAGTCGCTGCAGTCGTGTCCAACTCTGTGTGACCCCATAGACGGCAGCCCACCAGGCTCCGCCGTCCTTGGGATTCTCCAGGCAAGAACACTGGAGTGGGTTGCCATCTCCTTCTCCAATGCATGAAAGTGAAAAGTGAAAGTAAAGTCGCTCAGTCGTGTCCGACTTTTAGCCACTCCATGGACCACAGCCTACCAGGCTCGTCCGTCCATGGGATTTTCCAAGCAAGAGTACTGGAGTGGGGTGCCATTGCCTTCTCCAAATGTAGATAATAGACACTCATAGATTTTTTAATTTATTTATTTTAACTGGAGGCTAATTACTTTACAATATTGTAGTGGTTTTTGCCATACATCAACATGAATCAGTCATGGGCGCACATGTGTTCCCCATCCAGAACCCCCCTCCCACCTCCCTCCCCATCCCATCCTTCAGGGTCATCCCAGTGCACCAGCCCTGAGCACCCTGTCTCATGCATAGAACCTGGACTGGCGATCCACTGCACATATGATAATATACACGTTTCAACACTACCCTCACAAATCATCCCACCCTCGCCTTCTCCCACAGAGTCCAAAAGACTGTTCTTTATATCTGTGTCTCTTGCTGTCTCGCATATAGGGTCATCGTTACCATCTTTCTAAATTCCATATATATGTGTCAATATACTATAGTGGTGTTTTTCTTTCAGACTTACTTCACTCTGTATAATAGGCTCCAGTTTCATCTACCTCATTAGAACTGATTCAAATGCATTCTTTTTAATGGCTGAGTAATATTCCATTGTGTGTATATATGTACCACAGCTTTTTTATCCATTCGTCTGCCAATGGACATCTAGGTTACTTCCATGTCTTGGCTATTGTAGACAGTGCTGTGATGAACACTGGGGTACACGTGTCTCTTTCACTTCTGGTTTCCTCAGTGTGTATGCCCAGCAGTGGGATTGCTGGGTCATATGGCAGTTCTATTTCCAATTCTTTAAAGAATCTCCACACTGTTCTCCATAGTGGCTGTACTAGTTTGCATTCCCACCAACAGTGTAAGAGGGTTCCTTTCTCTCCACACCCTCTCCAGCATTTATTGTTTGTAGACTTTTTGATAGCAGCCATTCTGACTGGCGTGAGATGCTACATCATTGTGGTTTTGATTTGGATTTCTCTGATAATGAGTGATGTTGAGCATCTTTTCATGTGTTTGTTAGCCATCTGTATGTCTTCTTTGGAGAAATGTCTGTTAAGTTCTTTGGCCCATTTTCTGACTGGGTCATTTGTTTTCTGGAATTGAGCTGCAGGGGCTGCTTGTATATTTTTGAGATTAATTCTTTGTCAGTTCCTTCATTTGCTATTATTTTCTCCCATTCTGAAGGCTGTCTTTTCACCTTGCTAATAGTTTCCTTCATTATGCAAAAGCTTTTAGATAGGAATTTTATTTTTTTAATATAAATTTATTTAATTGGAGGTTAATTACTTCACAATACTGTATTGGTTCTGCCATACATCAACATGAATTTCATTAGGTCCCATTTGTTTATTTTTGCCTGTATTTCTATTACTCTGGGAGGTGGGTCATAGAGGATCCTGCTGTGATTTATGTCAGAGAGTGTTTTGCCCATGTTTTCCTCTAGGAGTTTTATAGTTTCTGGTCTTAAACATTTAGATCTTTAATCCATTTTGAGTTTATTTTTGTGTATGGTGTTAGGAAGTGTTCTAGTTTCATTCTTTTACAAGTGGTTGACCAGTTTTCCCAGCACCACTTGTTAAAGAGATTGTCTCTTCTCCATTCTATATTCTTGCCTCCTTTGTCAAAGATAAGGTGTCCATAGGTTAGACACTCATATTGATACATTGCCTGGAATTCTGATTTAACATCTCTCTGAAGAGTGTTTCAAGACAAGTAATTGTTATATAATCATTATTTTCTTACAGGGCCCTCAATTGACAAGGGAATTATCATCTTTCATTCAAAAAGGACAAGAACTATGTGCTGATTATTCAGAAAACACATTTACTGAGTACAAGAAAAAGTAAGGGTCTTGTTCTGGCTGATTCCTTCAAATTTATCAATAATAATAACCTGGTATTGTGATTTGAAGCAGGGCTGAAGACTTAAGATGTGTTAAGTGAGCAGTAAAAAGAAATGCAATTTAAGAGTTGTAAAGAATAGTCAATCTAATACCTATATAACAAAAAACAGTTCTTTTCTGGAGGGATGTCATGTATATCAGATGAGAGGTCAGTTAGAACACAGTCACAGAAACATAAATACCAAGATCCATAGGGACATGATTTAAAGAATATATAATTAATTCATATCAACACTCTTACCATAAAGTTATCTGTAGTTGTTGCTATACATAACTGAGAAACTAAAACTGCAGAAAAATATTATCTAACTTCATGGCATATTGTCTGATAAGACAACCCAAACTTTCAGTCAAGTACAGTGTCATCCATTACCAGTATATATTCTCTATAAACTGGAAATAGAAATGTTAGTCAATAAGGTACAATAGCCATTTTTCTCAAGTCAAAGAAGGAAGCATGTCTTTATAAATACATGTTAATACTAAAATAACAGGTCATAACAAAAGTTTTACTGGCTTCCTAGAAAATATCTCTGTGAGATCATGTCATTCTCAATTTCATTAAGCAAATTTCTTAGATCCATTTCAAACCATCAACAACACAACCCTCAAATAAGCACAAATACAGCCTCACAAAAAAACCTTTTAAAGAATCCCAAAAGGAGGAAACCTTCAGTGACCCCTGTGAAGACCTTAACAAAGCCTAAAAGAAAAATAAATGTGAAAGCTTTAAGTTCAAAAGGGTTATTTCTCATTTATCAGGAGATTATATAATTAATAAATCACGGAGGTGGTATAGAATATTATGGATAATACAAAACTGAGTTCCCTGCCAACAGTTTTGTTTTGAACTCTACATGGGACAATTCTGTGATAATTTATATAATCTCAGTATATTAAAAGTATAATGCAATAGAATTGATATTTGGGATTTTGAAGTAGAAAAGATTGAAACTATTGAGTCTAGGTATTTAAAATCCCACACACCCTCTTTTTCTCCCTATCCTCTGAGTTGCATCTAGTCTGACTTCCTTGGGACCTACTATTTTCAATAACTCTTTAATAAGCAAGCTAATCCCCCTCACCCTTCTGCCCTTTCCCAGCATCCATTATGCTAATCCCAACTCTAGATAAATCTGGGTCTCCATTATGTCCCAATGCTCACTACTGGGCTGGCAAGTATCAATATTTCTTGGAAAAGTCATAAACCAGGCTGAGTTATCCATTATGAGGAGAGAGAGTTAATTTAAACTGGGAGGGACCATTCAAAATGGGAGGGAATCAAGAAAGTCAGATCCTAGCACCATCTTAAGTAGAGATGGAGAGTTCATAAAAAGCAGGGCTTAAAAAACACAAAGACCTTGTTGTGCCTTCCAGCATAGCTAGTTGAGTAGTAGGCAAACAGAAGAGATTACATATGAGAGAAAGTACATTATGGTGACAAAGCCCTATACGAGAAGTACTCTGAGGAGTTTGAAATCTAGAACTGGAGAGAAGACGAAAGATTAGGGAGAAGAGAGGAGGAAGGCATCCATGTGATTGATGTAACTGAGTGAATGAAAGGGAAATAATCGGAATTCAAATTCAGCAGCAGGTTGTATGTTTACTTTTATGATCTAAAAAGACATAGATTTCACTTCCTAATCTTCAACTGAGACATCAAAAATCATTCCACAGAGACTAAGTTTTCTTAAGGGTCACTATTTTCCTTTTTTGTTGTTGCTGTTGCAAAAGATCTGAAGCGGCTACCATTTTGCACTGGACATGTTTACAGAATACATCTATTAGAACTTTACATAAAATTGGCCTTTCAGATTGGCAGAGCGACTAAGAGGAAAATTTCCTGATGCCACGGAGACGGATCTCCAAGAGCTGGTTGCCAAGCTCTCAGACTTTGCCTCCAAGTGCTGTTCTGTAAACTCACCTCCTCTCTACTGCAGTTCAGAGGTAAGAAAATTTAATATTCTACTTATCCCTGCATAGTAGGAAGAACTTGTATGGTCAGAATTGCTCATTTGTTATTGATTGCCTGTCCTACTCATGGGAAATGTCTTGTTGGTCTTTTCAGGTGCAGGTATCCTATCTGTTCATATCCTCCATTTGACTTTATTTTCCAGCAGTCATTTCAGAATGCTATATTACAAGTCAAAAAAGATAAGGAGGTCATTTCATTTCACTTTATGGCTAATTCAGAAGTAGTAATGACAATTCCAAGGATTTTGATGTTTCACCTGTTACATTTCTGGAATATAGAGGCAGGGTTAAGAACAGCTCTATGCCATGCTAAAGCAGATTCTTCCTTGGCTCACCTTTCTAAAGTTCATGTATTCCTTTTGATTGGATTATACTATTGTTTATTTTGTAGTCTATTGGGAAGGAAATACTTATGGTCCATTTTGGACCCATAATTTCTGTATCTATACATAAAAATAATTTTACTATAGTGTTAAAGTTAATACTACTTATGCCAGAGATTTCAGGTCAATGAGAAGTCCTTTTCTATAAATTAAAGGATTTTTTAAGAATTTATATGAGGTTTTATGCAATTAAACCATGAAAACAACAAGCCTGATTTAATTCTATGGATCAAGAAGATCCCCTGGAGAAGGGAATGGCTACTCACTCCAGTATTCTTGCCTGGAGAATTCCATGGACAGAGGAACCTGGCAAGTTACAGTCCATGGGGTGGCAGAGTCAGATACAACTGACACTTTCACTTCATTTTTCTATTATTATTCTAGTAGAGCACATCTGAAGATACCTAAGAACTTAATAAGAAATAAAATGTTTATATGAAGAAAACTATAAAGGTCGTTTAGTGTAATTTTTCACTCAGTTCATCCCTGCCAGAGGTCATTCGGCCTCCATTTAAATATCTGAAATTTGTTTTCTCCTAGAGGCAGCCTATTTCACTGCCCAGTAGCTTGATTTATGATAACATTTTTTTTTTCTGAAACATGATATTCCCCTCATAATTTCTGCTGAGTCTGGTCTGGCTTTCTCTACCAACTAGAAAATGTATTTTCTCGGTTCTCTGGTAGAGGTTCTTTTATATTTCAACTGGTTTTCTGAAAGTTAGGGATGTCAAAAGTTTTGTTTGTATTTAAGTCTTGGTTACACATTCTAATTCTTTTACATATTTTGGTGGTTTTATTTTTTATTATTCCGTGTGTGTGCGTGTGGTGTGTGTGTTAGTTGCTCAGCTGTGTCCAACTCTGTGCGACATCATGGACTGTAGCCCACTAGGCTCCTCTGTCCATGGAATCTTCCAGACAAGAACACTAGAGTGAGTTGACATTTCCTCCTCCAGGGGATCTTTCCCACCTAGGGATCTAACTGGGTCTCCTGCATTGCAGGCAGATTTTTCACCATCTGAGCCTTTTTACCTTATCAATTTAACAAGCTGAGCTACATCACAGTACTCATTTTTGTGCTCTATACCCTTGGAAATTATAATTTCTCCTCCAGTTTCAATGCATACCCTTCAAATCCCAAACCTATCTGTCAATCTTCCTAGTAATAATTTGTAAAGCCAGAATTCTGGAATAAAAAAGGGTACAATAAAATAAAAAGAAGCCTATTCTTAAAATTCTGCTGAGAAACACATCATGTTCATCTTTCATTAAAGTTCAAAACAAGGTTCTAAAAAATGTGGATTATTAAGAAATTTTTATGATTACTGGCATTAAAACATCTATCATAAAGCAACTAAATCCAACAGTTTTTCTTCCTTTACTAACAACTGGCTTTGGGCAATATGACAACTGAATTTAGGTTGCCTTTACCAGAAATTTTTAAATTTTTAAATTTTACCTAGAAGCTATTTTCTGCCAGGAGAATTTGCTATGAGGGTCTCATTCAGTCATTAAGAAAAAAAAAAGAAAAAAGCCTAACTCCTTTTTTTTTTTTTTACATTCTATCAAAAATACCACTTTGCTAACCAGTCCCCAGTCCCTTTACTTGTTCATCCATACCCACTTTCCTTTTTGACCTTGTACAAGCAAATAGAGCTGTATGCATGAAGCACATACTTCCTTCAAGCCTGTTCCTTTTCATTTCTTTAACTTGCTTTTCAGTATATTTCATTATAATACATTGCCATTTTAAGACTTTATTTTCATATTTTCAACAACCATGGTGAGAACAGAGTTTTGTGATGTTCTATTTTCTTGCTTTATAACCAGTAAATTTATAGCAGTGCTGCTGCTGAGTAGCCAAACTTTCAGAAATTGCTAAAGGACAGTGAGATGAATGGAGTTGAGCTATTCACGGATAAATGATTATTTAGAGCCCTGAGACTCCTGTTAGCCTTTTGATGGTCTCTACATTAATGTTAATATCATAGCTAGGTAAGTGAGCTTACCTCTGACTTCAAGTTAAGGCAAAATCTGTTAGAACAGACTTTAATTCTCAATGCTTAATGTAAGTATTTGTCCCACTCATCCTATAATTTGAATTATAGTTTATCATCAAATCTCCTTGTCCTATTTGATTGTTAAAATAGTAAAATTGATACCAGGTTAGTAGTATCACTCTGAATTCCATTCATCCCAGTTCCTTGGACTCTTTTTTCATTTTACTCTGTTTCAACAATACCCTTTGAATGATTCTAATTTAAAGTTTTTTATCTCCTGATCTTAAATAAGGTAATTCAGACACTACTCCCTAGCTACTTTTCTTTCTCCTCCCCTTAAAGCCAAGATTCTTGAAAGAATAGTATATACTCTCATTCATCACACCTCCTATGAATTCCTCTACCCTTTGCAGTAAGGCATCTGATGCTACTATACCACTAACGACAAAGTCACACTGAAAATTTCTTGTAAGTCTAACAGTTTTTCAGTCCTTATCAGCCTTCTCTATAAAACACTTGATACCCACAATGATTTCTTTCTTCTTGCAACAATTGTCATCTTATCATATTCTACCTTTTTCTCCTATGGTCCTTCCCTTCTCATTCTCTTTAGTATTGTGTTGTTCTTCTACCTACTATTTAAACTTCTTTTCTTCCAGAGTTTTTTCCTTGATCTTCAATTTTCATGACATTACATTTTCCCTGAGCGTTCTTGTCCATGGACACGTGTTTAATCTTCAGACCTCCACATCCAGGCAGAATCTCTCCCCTCAGGACTAAGATTTTCATCCAACTGCCCACGGGGGCTCTTATCCCGCAAGAAATTCAAACTCAACATGCCCAAAATCTTCCCCTAAAAAGCTCTTATTTCCCTACATTTATAAATACCATCACCATTCACCCATTGTCTAAAATAGAAATAGTAATCTTTGACTTCTACATACATTCAACTCAGTTCCAAATCCTATGAATTCTAACTCTTCAATATCTCTCAGTAAATACCTTCTTCTATATTATCGGCACGTAGTGAGGACAATGAAAGATGGCATTTCTTGCACCATGCAAAAAGAATTATGATACAACTCTGCTGTAGTGTCTCGGAAAAGAAAAACAGACAAGGGGGAAACACACTTGCCTAATTACAAAGTAGAAGATGACTGGATAAAAACTCATACTCAGTGGCTTCCCTGATGGTTCAGAGGGTAAAGAATCTGCCTGCAATGCGGAAGACCTAGGTTTGATCCCTGGGTTGGGAAGATCCCCTGGAGGAGGGCATGCCAACCCACTCCAGGATTCTTGCTGGGAGAATCCCAATGGATAGTGGAGCCTAGTGGGCTATAATCCATAGGGTCGCAAAGAGTCAGACACAACTGAGCAACTAAGCACAGCACAATTTAGGCAACATTTTACCTGGATTACAAGCTGCCCATTGGTCTCTCATCTCTAGTCTTCCTCCAGTGCCTCACACCCAATCCCATCTCTATAGTGAGGTCACAATAACCTTGGTGATGCACAAAGTGGTAAATACATTTTAATTGCTCTCCATCACTTCTAAATTACATCCAATTTTTTTTTCTAATCAAAAGAATTTGGACAATTGGTTTCTTCTCTAAACTGGTCATGACCTTATTCTTATCGCTTTGGCTCTCCTAAACTACTTGCAGTTTCCTAAGTACATTAAGCTTGCTCTTACCTCAAAGCTTTTGCACCTACTAACTCAACCCAGATTGCCCTATTCACACACTATAACAGGCTCAATCCTTCCACAAGCTTCAGGATTCAAATTAAACATCAGCTCTCCTGGAATCCTTCCCGGCACCCAAGCTCATCTGCTATGACTTAATATTCTGTGCACAGCCAATAATTAGCACCTATTAACTCATGTCATTGTTTCTTGTCTTTTTTCCTGGAACACTGTAATATAAAACTAAATAAATATGAAGGATGGTCAATTAAAAATGCAATATAAAACTGTATTTTGACAAGAATCATTTCATATAAGCAAGGTTCAAAAAATTTTTATTCCTTCTGAATGATGTTATCTTACAACAAAATACCCCATGATTTAAATAATATTTTTCATTTCAGATTGATGCTGAAATTAATACCCTACAGTCCTGATGCATGTATACTGTCTTAAGTAAGTATAGTTTTTAAAGGCAGCAAAGAATCTAGCTTTGTACTATGTATTTTTTAAAATCATAATAGGAAGAAGATTATTTGTTCAAATTATTTATTCTAATAATTATCTAGTCAAACTCATTTTATAGATGAGAATATTAAGCATATGGAGAAGTTAAGGAACTTAAGAATATACAACCAATGTCTGACATATTTAGGACTAGAGTCCTAGTCCCCAGCCCAGTACTTTATCCATTATAACCCCACAGCTAAGATAATGACCTCATAGAGATCAGGGGTCTTGATGCATTCAGCAGAAAAAACTGAGTTTGAAGACAGAATCCATCAAGTCTTCAAGTTAACATGGCAGTATTCTCAGGAGGAAAATGACATTCCTCAAGCTAAAACAACACTGTTGAAATATTGCCACTTGCTTTTTTCAGATAGTACACTCTCATCCATTAAAAAAATGTCTGATGAAGATATTGAGTATAAAATAATTTAGATAGAACACAATACCTTAAACTGAGGTGACCTTAACTCTGCATTTTTACATAAGACATTTTCTCTTCAAATTTAATTGTATTCATGTTAAAGATATTGCTTCTGAGACTTTTTAAAAATGACTAAAAACAATGGTTTATCTCAGATCTTAATTAAACTGAGGCTTTTCAATTATATAAAATTTTAATTTTTCTGATTTCCTGACAATGTTTCCTAAAATTCTTTTGGAAGGAAAAACCATCAACTAATGAAATCCAAGCTTCCAACTCTCAACAATTTAAAAAAGCAAAAAGAAAGTTGACATTCTGAGAGGCAGTGCAATGGGATTAATCAAGGGAACTCATTTTTGAACTCATCCAATCTGGTTTAGAATTCTCTGTCTTTGTAAACTTTGTAAACACAATCCCTAAAGCTAAGTTCCATTTTCCATAAGAAGAAAAGTGTAATTTCTACCTTTCAGCATTGTTGTAATGATTAACTGAAATGATGATGTATTATGTAAAAGTCCTAGCAAATAGTAGCAGAAATACTAGCAAAAGTTTTTACTGCTGTGGCTTCTACTGCTGATGAAACTGTTGACTAAAGAAAAACACACAACCTGACAAAGTTGTGAGTTATGTTTTATTTGGGGCCTTTACTAAGGACTATATTCCAGGAAGATAGCCTCGCAGATAGCTAAAAGGAATTTCTCTGAAGAGGTAAGGGAGGAACCAGAATATACAGGCAGAGGCTTTTTTTTTTTTTTTTTTTTGCTGAAAAAGCAAACATATAGTAGAACATCAAAGATGACTGCTATTTACAAAGAATAGACATCTCAAGTTCATGATTTTAGTTCTCTCTATTGTATGAGAAGATGCAACAATCTGGGATCATTGAAGTTTTCCCTTTAGATAAACATCTTAACTCTCTATGACCAATGGCCAGAATCCAGAACACTGAAAGTTTTCAGTTATTCTCCATTCTAAATCTTTTTCAGGGCACATTGTTAGCACAGCTAAAGTGTCTGATGGTGGGCAACATTTATTGTTTCCTGCAATAGCAGGCAACATTCTTTGTCTAAAATATGAATCGAAACTAAAACAAGTTCCCCTCTGTATATATTCTTTGTGCTCTAGCATATGAATATTATGTCCCAAAGGGAAAGTAAGTTCACTGAATAATTTCTGGAGGAAAAGGCTAAAAGCACACCTGAAACTAATGTGTTATGTCACTTACATTGTTCAGTCGCTCAGTCATGTCCAACTCTTTGCAGTCCAAGGACTGCAGCATACCATTCTTCACTATCCCTCACTATCTCCTGGAGTTTGCTCAAATTCATGTCCATTGACTCAATCAACTCAATTTCACTTATACCTCAATGGAAAAAATGAAAAATCCAGGTTACTTGAGTGTAAATAGTCTAGAGTTAAAAATAGTATTTGGTTTCTATTGCTGCTAAACTAATCCTTTTCCCTCATTTAAATTAATCCTGTATCCCTTTATTTCAACCCACATATAGTCTCAATAGAGTTAAAAATTTCAGTACACAACAGCCACTTCACCTCCCACCCTTCAAAGTACCTCTAGCTATTGTATATGAAAGCTTTGCCTTTGAGTTTGTTTTAACTGAATTATTTTTCTCTAGGAACACAGTGCATTTTCTTGGTGTCTCATGTATATTCACATTCTTTCAGTCTCCGAGAGCACAAACTGAAAAAGAGGGTATTCTAAGAAAAAGAGAGGAACACTAATTTGAAGAATTAAGAGTTTGGGTTTTTTTTTTATAACCTGACAACTTTCCAAAATACTCTTAATGCTAGCTAAATAAGTTTTTTTCAGTGACAGATTGATGAAGGTTCTAGTATACTGATTACTCTGGGTCTAGTCATTAACTCGATCTTCTATAGAAAATTTTTCAATCCTTTCTCTCATATTAGTATATTTTCTATTATTGCCTTTAATTAGTCCTACAATTTCTGTATCACCCAACTGGCCACCCAGCTACCATTTGATCATCTAGAAGGAAGCCCTAAAAAAAAAAAAAAATCACTCACATGTTCCTTCATATGCTTCCACAATGTGTATTGATTCTTTGGGGCTCTATTTACTTAATGCCTATTTTTTATAATCACAATCTGCAATTATAAAGGGTTATATTAGGAGCAGTTATGTGGCCTTGAAAGAGCAAATTATAACTTGCTCATAAGGTTGTGAGACTAGGGCACTTGATGTCTAGAAATAATGATGCCACACTCTAAAAGTTCTATTAGGTTTCCAGAACACAGCCAGCAGATTGTGGTTCTTGGGTTTCAGGGAGAATTCTGTAAGTCTGTAGGATAACAATTGTTGTTAGTTGCTAAATCCAACTCTTTGCAAGCCCACAAGCTATAGCCTGCCAGGCTCCTCTGTCCTTGGGATTTCCAGGGTAAGGATACTGGATCAGGTTGCCATTTCCTTCTCCAGGGGATCTTCCCCACCCAGGAATCAAGCCCGTGTCTCTTGCAGTGCAGGAAGATTGTTTACCACTGAGCCACTGGGAAACATTCAATTATCAGCAGCATTGCCCCAAAACAACAGTTCCCATTGTGAGCTGCTCTGAATCCAGCACTTGACTTTGATTCCAAACTAAGTAGTGAGCACTTGTCAGACCTCTCTCCCTCCCCATAGATCAGCCTTTTCTTCATGTTTTAAACCTGACTTGTCATCTTGACAGTTATTGGTCCCCTTAGCCAATTTCTTCTAGAACACATCCATTTCCCTGTGGTTTTTCTTACCAAAACAAGTATGCTCTAGGTGACAGCTGCTGCTGCTAAGTCACTTCAGTCATGTCTGACTTTGTGCAACCCGATAGACGGCAGCCCACCAGGCTCCTCTGTCCCTGGGATTCTCCAGGCAAGAATACTGGAGTGGGTTGCCATTTCCTTCTCCAATGAATGAAAGTGAAAAGGGAAAGTGAAGTCGCTCAGTCGTGTCTGACTCTTAGCGACCCCATGGACTGCAGCCTACCAGGCTCCTCCATCCATGGGATTTTCCAGGCAAGAGTACTGGAGCGGGGTGCTGTTGCAACAGTGGCATATTATTTAGTGCAAAGCAGTTCCTAAAACTGTTTAACTTTGGCTGGCTATGTATTTTTCAGTAAGAACCTACCCATCTCTAGAGACCAGAAAAACATGTAGAAGCTGAAGCTTTTGTCTCAAGGTGTTCCTCTCCTTAGGTACATGTACAATTCATGTCTTCCACTCAATAGTTTGATGCTATTTTATCTTAACTAAAGTCTTTATAAACCTGACTCATCATCCTGACAGTTATTGGTCCCCTTAGTCAGTTTCTTCAAGCCTCCAAATGGATTGTGATCACATTTGCATGCCCCATTGGAGAGGGATTTGCTGTCTTTTTCAGTTCAGTTCAGTTCAGTCGCTCAGTCGTGTCCGACTCTTTGAGACCCCATGAATTGCTGTCTTTTAATAAGTCCCAAAAAGCCAGTTATCTTTTTCCTCCAGTTTTGGGAACAATTAGTGTGCCTTGGGTTGCCAACTGATAAAGGAGTCGGCTCACGCTGCAAAATCGGGTGGGAGGGAAATGACTTCTAGAATGACACTCAACAACATCCAGTGCTGACACAATGAGAGAAACGTGAGGAAGAGGCATAGAGGGGTCTCCCTTCTCATCCTCCTTCCAAGGCACACACTCATTGAGGACAGTGAAAGATGGTATTTCTTGCACCATGCAAAGAGAATTTTGATACAACTCTGCTGTAGTGTCTCAGAAAAGAAACAGACAAGGGGGAAACACTCTTGCCTAATTACAACGTAGAAGGTGATTGGATAAAAACTCATACTCAGTGGTGATTCAGTAGTAAAGAATTCACCTGAAATGCAGGAGATGCAGGGTCAGTCCCTGGGTGGGGAAGATCCCCTGGAGAAGGAAATGGCAACCCACTCCAGTATTCTTGCCTGGGAAATCCCATGGACAGAGGAGTCTAGCAGGCTATAGTTCATGGGGTCACAGAGTTGGACACAATTTATTAACTAAACATCACACTCAGTGCATCATTAAAATAACTACTGAACTTCTATCTCAGCCCCATGACTGGGGGGCCTCATGTGCCATTGGCTGCCGCTACTTTTCCCTCTGACAGTGATTATTCATACTCATACATCAGAAAGTTACATACACAAATTAGTTCAAATTAAAAAAAAAAAAAAAACACTGTATGATGTACTTAGCCAAACAGTCATGGCTTTATATTGAGGTCTTAGGAATTTCTTACATTTACTCAAGACCCATCAAGTGGGCCATAGAGGATATACAGGTCACACTAGACAGGTTTACATATATACATAATAACCCGACTTTATGTGCATCTGTTGAACTGCAGGATGATTGGTGTCCATTAGCTCTGTTTTCCTAACATGTATTTCCATGGTTCTCACAGACCTCAAGCTGGAAGCACTCTGGGAATGACAACTGCTGGCCTAAACTCAGCAACACCAGAGCTCCTGGGAAGACAGCTAGGATACTCCCTGCTTGTTTTCAGCTACAATATCCTGGCCTGATGTTAAGCGTGATGATTTGTTACCAAAATAAATTGAAATATAATGCAAACCATAAATGCTACTTCACCTGATTACACAGTGTCAGTCTCCAGCACCGTTTCTATGACCTCCACAAAGACACTATAGAAGGCAACTCCAGGCCACCAGCCCTTGCTTTCTTCTAGATCTACAGTGCCCTTCTAAAAGATTCACAGCAGAAGCATCCACTTTACAGTTTCCCAGCACACTGAGCTCCATGGCTTGATTGCAACTCAGGCTTAATATGCACCATTAAGAAAAAGTTAATAGCCTTCTACCGTAAAGAGCCTAGAATAGCTCACTTCTTAAAGAAAAAAAAAAGTGTTTTTAATTAAAGAAAATATAACCTCCTGTGGATGCTTTCTTGCTTCTAGCCACAAGTTATATGGCTTTAGTTAGGTAGCATCCGCCTTGCAAAAAAAAAAAAACTTTGTGACCTAAACAAGTTTATTGTTGCTAAAGAAAGCTCCTTGGAGCAATTGATTAAGTCAAAGTTCTAAAAATAATGATTTCTGCTTAATTCCATTCACCATATACACCCTATATGATATTCTTTCTACATGCTTACTTTGCCCAGGGAAACTGAAAGTGTTCTAACAGATTTTGCTTTGAAAAAAAGATCATATTTTCAGAATAAAGACTCCTTGGAAATCAACACAAGCCAAGGAAAGTCTTCCATATTTATAGTTAACTGCTTCAAGGAATTGGGATTCATCTCATGGTAGATGTAGAGTTTTATGGTACAGATGAAGCATATTTTATAGCAAATATAACTGGAGTCATAGTAACAGAATCATCTCTGGTCCCCTCTCCAGATGCCAAGTCCCAGCAGGCTGCGCTGCATTAACTAGAGGAAGATCAGGTGCCTAAAAACTGAGACAGCAAACGCCTGCCCCTTGTGGCTTCTAGGTAGAATGTGCAGTTCTACCTCACACAGATTCCAAAAAGAGAAATTAACCTCAAACAAGGAAGTTGTTTAGATGATGCCATGAAATTTAAAAAAAAAAAAAAACCTACCCACTACATACATAGGCAGTATTTTTTACTTTTTAAAGTTCTTTTTTCACATCTAAAATTAGCTTGTAGCTTCAAAACAAACTCTGAGAAGAAAATAGCATTGATATAAAGTATGAGAAGAGTGAGACTCCATAAATGAGCTCAACAACAAACAAAATGAGAGAAATGAGACTCCATAAAGGTGGGTGAGGGGCCCAAGGTAGCAGAGTTAGTATAAAAAAAGAATAAAACTTAAATTCCATTTCCAACATGCCATGCAAAATTCATGGGTCTACCTGAAGAATACACTCCCTGATCCAATTAGTTTTGGAATTACAATACCATATTTGTCCCATGAAGAACCACAACTTACAGTATAAAATTTATTACTGTCTACATTCAACCACTGACCTCTTTTCCTTCAAATATGACCCAGACTTATTCAAAAATTCAAAAATCTGAAAATAATTTTGAAAAATACTGCTCTGCTCTTATTTGAGAGGTTGCATTTACAAATTATTCATGAACTGCTTACAAACTGATCCCTTTTGGTGAAGTATTTTTAGGCCTGACCAGGTAGAAATGGGCGTCTTTTTACCACTAAGTATTCAAGTAAATATTACATGATTGGTTGAAGTAGTATTTTTATGGTTCCCCTGGATATATTTTCTAGCAAACTCTCAACACCTTTCCCCATTTTTTAATATTAAGAATTACGGACCCAGATAGTCCATCATTTTGTATAAGAGTTTCAAAGTTTAGACTTTATGGGTATAATTATGCCTGTATTTGTTCCATTTGGTAGGAAAAACAGGCCTTTGAGAAGCCATTGCCATCATTTATGCTTACAGCCCAAGTGCTTTCCAATATTAGATACCCTTCTGAATTTCTACCTACTATTAGCCATGGCTGATTTTACTGGTTAATGTCTATAATATAAGTAGTCCTCAACTTTTTATACCTTCGAAATCACCTTCCTTCAAAAACACTGATTGTCATGAGAGAAACAAACCAAACACTGCTTTGTTTCTGAGAATGAAGTTCACAAACTGTATCAGCTGGGCATTCTCCAAGGAAATAAAACTAATAGGAGATAGATTGATTTATGATTAAAAGTGACTCACACAGTCGTGGAGCTGGCAAGTCCAAAGTCCGTGAGGCAAGCCAACAGTCTGGAAACTCACGTGTGTTGCCCTCTTAAGGTGGAATTCTCCCCTGAGTAATCTGTCTTTGCCTTTAAGACCTTCGGTTGATTGATAGTCCATGGGGTTGCAAAGAGTCGGACACGACTGAGTGACTTTCACTAAAGCACTTTTGTTTCTCAAGAATTTCCAGGTGAGGTATTCACACCTTCTTGACCTGAGATGTATTAACACCACAAGCATTAGTTTCTACAAAAATCACCCTCCACCCCAGTCAATAATGTGTTAACACAGGAATCCTGTGCAGACCATTAGAGGTAATGGTTCTCAGGTAAGGGTTTAAGAATTGCCTGTGGGATACCTTAAGCAGGAAAATACAGAATATTAATCCTGCAGTTTGAAAGACTTTAAACTTTGTAAAGAGCAACAGTAATAACAAAAGGCTTGTGTGATGGTTAAATTTTAGGTGTCAACTTCTCTAGGCTATGGTGCCTATTTGTTTAGTCACACATTAGTCTAGATGTTTCTATAGGTATTTTGTAGATGTGATGAACTCTCCCACCAGCTGACTTTAAGTAAAAAAGATGACCCTTGATAACGTGTGTGGGCCTCATGCAATCAGTGAGTGAGTGAGAGTCTCTTAGTCGTGTCCTACTCTTTTCGACCACAGGCCACAATACTGGAGTGGGTAGCCTTTCACCTTCTCCAGGGGACTTTCCCAACCCAGGGATCAAACCCAGATCTCCAGCATTGCAGGCAGATTCTTTATCAGCTGAGCCACAAGGGAAGTCCAAGAGCACTGGTGAGTTTAGCCTGTCCCTTTTCCAGGGATCTTCCCAGCACAGGAATTAAACGAGGGTCTCCTGCATTGCAGGCAGATTCTTTACCAGCTGAGCTATCAGAGAAGCCCAAGGTGCCTTATGTGGAGATTAGAATATAAAAACATAACAAGGAAAAAGCTATCCAATTATGTCACTTAATTCGTTGTATCTAATGAAACAAGAATTAAATCAACTTAACTGTTTATTTCCATTTGGTGATAAATAGCTAACAATAAAGACTTCCCAAGTAGCTCAAGTGATAAAGAATTTGCTGGCAAATGCAGTAGACTCAGGTTCAATCCCTGGGTCGGGAAGATTCCCCTGGAGGAATAAATGGCAACCCACTGCTACTCGCCTGGGAAATCCCATGGACAGAGGAGCCTGGTGGGCTAGAGTCCATGGGGTTGTAAAGAGTTGGGCACGACTGAGCGTGCACCAACAGGCAGCTAACAACAAACAAGAAAGCTTAGAAGGTTGTTCTTTCAGGCCTCTCAGTTCAGTTCAATCAGTCAGTCATGTCTGACTCTTTGTGACCCCATGGACTGCAGCACGTCAGGCTTCCCTGTCCATCACCAACTCCCAGAGCTTGCTCAAACTCATGTCCATGGAGTCGATGATGCCATCCAACCATCTCATCCTCTGTCATCCCCTCCTCCTCTCACCTTCAATCTTTCCCAGCATCAGGGTCTTTTCCAATGAGTCAGTTCTTCGCATCAGGTGGCCAAAGTATTGTAGTTTCAGCAAAGTATTGGAGTTTCAGTTTTAGGTCTCTGAGTTCTCTTTTATGTACCTCTCCCCACCAGATAGTGAAGGACAGGGAAGCCTGGCATGCTGTAGTCCATGGAGTGGCAAAGAGCTGGACATGCCTGAGTGACTTCACAACAATCCCACCACAGAAGTCTCACCCCCACCCATCCTATAGACCAAGTGATTCTCAAACATAGCTACACATTAGAATCATCTGAAGCATTTCAAAGGGGAAAAATAATGAAACAGAACAGTGCCCAGGGCCCCCTCTCAGAGATTCAGATTTAATCAGTCTTGACAGAAGCCATGGTGCTACCAAGCTTGCAAGTCCTGTTCCAGCAGCATGGCACTTTCCCCAGTTAGAAAAAGGAAAGCCTCAGAAATCAACCTGTTAGGCCTCTCTTGGCTAAGTGATTGCACTGGAGAAGGGAAAATTTCCAATGCTGCTTTATCTCAATCTGCCACTGCATTTCAAAAATTCTGTTGAGTATGGAATGACATTGTAGAAAATCCAGTCATAGATAGTCAAGGTAAAAGATGACCTTTCAGGACTTCGCTGAAAGGTAGTACGGTGGATAGGAACCTGCCTGCCAATGCAGGGGACACGGGATTGATCCCTGGTCTGGGAAGATTCCACATACCGTAAAGCACCTAAGCCCGTGTGCTGCAACTGCTAAGGGTCTCACACCTAGAGCCTGTGCTCTGCAACAAGAGAAGCCACCACAATGAGAAACCCATTCCCTATAAGTAGAAAAAGCCTGAGAGTGGAAAAGAAGACCCAGAACAACCAAAAAAAAAATAATAATAAATAAAGATGACCTCTCCCAGAGGCGATTTCTATCTTGTCCATTTTTTCCAGGACCTAAAATACTCTTTTTCTCATTAGCCAAAAGAATACCTAATTGTTCTTTCCATGACACCCATCATCACAAAGCTCTTAGTTTCACGACTTTAGCTTTTTTTGGCAAGTTCTGGTTTACAGTTAGGGATAGGACCTACTTACTCATCCATAGGTCAGGGGGTTGGGATTCCTTTATTGCTTCTACCCCAGTAAGAAAGTTTCTAGCAGTCAATCATGTTTCTGTGTCCTCACTTTCCAGGCAAGAATACTGGAGTGGGTTGCCATTTCCTCCTCCAGGGGAGTCTTCCCGATCCAGGGATCGAAACTGTGTCTCTTTCATCTCCTGCATCGGCAGGTGGATTCTTTACCACTGCACTACCTGGGAAGCCCCTTTTAATATCAAAAGCATGGATCTGCATATCCCTTGTATATTGCACCCTGAAAAGCCTCAGGAGGGCTTGTCCATTTCAAATCAAAATATTTACTGCCACCGTGTGGACGACAAATATAAATTCAGATGACTGTGCTGAAATCTATCCTAAAATCAGATACTAATAAAATTGATATTAACAGTACATAAAATCAACCCTAAATATTCATCGGAAGGACTGATGCTGAAGTTGAAGCTGCAATACTTTGGCCACCTAATGCAAAGAACTGACTCATTGGAAAAGACTCTGAGGCTGGGAAAGATTGAAGGCAAAAAGAGAAGAGGGCGGTTGAGGATGAGATAGTTAGATAGCATCACTGACTCAATGGACATGAATTTGAGCCAACTCCTAGAAACAGTGGAGGACGGAGAGACCTGGTGTGCTGAAGTCCGTGGGGTCACAGAGAGTCAGTGGGACTTAGCAACTGAACAACAATCACCTGGAATAAGCTTACTTTGTGCTCCAGCTCTTTATAGACCAACATGAAAACCAGGAGGCAAGTTAAAGACATGCAGAACTTTCAACTTTTAGTCTCAGAGATTTTAACTGTGTCAATTTGGCCACTTTGTGCACACACACCAAATGATTCATCTACATTTTTCATTTTGTTCCTTCGAATTTTTTAAATTTCAGGGAAAAAATTGACCCATTTTGTCTCTTACAAGATCGCATTAGTGATAAAATATATCTTCTCAATATTAAACTCCCACCAAGATTGGTTAAAAGATGTTAAAAAAACAGTTTTAAAAAAAACACTTCACTTTTTACATACTTTTCAAAGGACTTTCCTACATTATCTCACCCAATCTGCATCACAGTCACATGAAGCAGATAATCCAGGTCCTAATACATCCTATTTACAGATAATGAACGCACTAATATCAAGCTAACCATGGTGATCGAACACTGATCACGAACACTGATCTAACAGTACCAAAGTTTACTTAGCATATTCCTTAAACCTGTTAGGGCATAGACTGCTTTGTAATTGTGCCACTTTTCTATCGCTTAGTAACATGCCACCCTGAAAAAGCCGCTTAAAACAATAGCAATCATTATATATGCTTACACATCTGGGGTTTGACTGGACCCAGAGTTTCTCAGACAGTGACTCAGGCAGTGGTGGGGGCTGGGGCCATCTTGCAAGTTTTTCATTCATATAAACTATCCTGGGCTGAAAGGAATCCAACAGCTGGAGTCTGAATAGTGGAACTCCTAGGGCCTCTCTCTCTGGGTGGTCTATTCAGGTATTCTCCACACGGTGGCGCTAATGGTAAAGAATCTGCCTGCCAATGCAGGCGACACAGGAGATGCGGGCTTGATCCCTGAGTGGGGAAGCTCCCCTGGAGGAGGAAATGGCAACCCACTCCAGCATTCTTGTCTGGAAAACCTCATGAACAAAGGAGCCTGGCGGACTACGGTCCATAGGGTTGCAAAGAGTCGGACATAACTGAGCGGCTGAGCACAGCACCACCTGGCAGCCTCAGGGGAGCCAGACTTTGGACCAGGGGGCTGAAAGTTCTCAGAGTGAATTTCCCAAGATATGATGGCACATGTAATCGATCCTCAGGAATCAGGCAGCATCCTTCCTACCACATTGTATTCTACAGTCAATGAAGAGACTCATTCAGTTACCAGGGAAGGTGAAATAGAATTTTTTTTTTTAATGAATGGAGCATCACATAATTTGTAGATATTTAAAACCACTGTTAGTATCATTGACTTCCATGAGCTAGGAACCACTATAATCCACATTTCACAGATGGAGAAATTGAGGCACAGAGTGGTTAAATAACCGCTCCCAAGGTCGGCAACTAGTTTACAGTGTTAGGATTTGAATCCGCATAGTTTGACTCCAGACTCTATACTCTTAACCTATATACATATCTTATTGACACTGAAAGTGGTAGTTAGATATACACTGACAATTCCAAAGGGTATTTCACTCTCAACCATAATTATCAAATTAAAAAGTGGAAAAGGCTGTATTTATACTTCTCTTTATCCCATTTCCACAAGGAAATCAGATCTACCCAGGCTACATTTTGCAGAATATATTACCTTTTAAATAAACATTTATTGAGCATCTGGCCAGCATTTACAAAGGACATTCCCCACTGTCAGAGGAATTTCCACTCTAGAGGAAAGACCAGCATCTATACCCATAAACTAGGGAGTAAATGACATCCCCAAAAGAAAGGAAATCGCAAAGGTAAGAGTTGGTCAGTGGCAAGTCTCCACATCTGACTATCAGCACAGGTTATTGAAGGCTTCCCTGGTGGCTCAGACAGTAAAGAATCTGCCTGTGATGCAGGAGACCTGGGTTCGACCCCTGAGTCAGGAAGATCCCCTGAAGAAAGAAATGGCAACCCACTCCAGTGTTCTTGCCTGGAGAATCCCATGGACAGAGGAGCCTGGCGGTTTATAGTCCATGGGGTCGCAAAGACTTGACATGACTGAGCAACTAACACTTTCTCTTTCTTTTCAGTTTCTTGAAGGTGATGCTGCTCTCTACAATTAAGTCAGCTCAGGGGCAGGTTACCTTGTAATGCCCCTTGCCCATGCAAGAAGCATGCCATCTGTCTTTTCTTCTCTTGCATCTCACCAGCCAAGGCATCTTTCCTGAAAATTCCAGCTGGCAATTGAAGTTCAGAAGGACAATGAGAATGATACATCAATCATCAGCCTTTAGTTGAAAAATCACCATAAATTGTTTGGTTTGGTTTTGTTAGTTTGTTTACCTTAGTGATAGGTGGGAAGATGACACATCAAAAGTAGTAATTAAAATAAGTCATACTGCCACATCTACAATCAGGCTCTGGATAAATAGAAATGAGACAGAATATGTCTTCCAAGGTCATCAATAACCAGCTCTGGACTTTCTTTTGCACTTGTTACTTAATCCTCCTTTTTACTCAAACTCTCCACAGGGTTTCCAGTGTTCTAATAACAGTGATAATAATACTTTATGTTTATATATGTTTGACACTTTTCAATGCATCTGTCCTTCGTCTAGCCCAGACCCTCCCCATGGGACCAGGCATTCACAGGGCCAAAGGGACATGCACACCCAATAATCCATTTTTCCTCCTTCCAGACCTTGCTCTAGGACACAGGGTGCAGAATGACTTGCAAAATTCCAGCACCTACACAAGCATCTTCTGCAGGCTGACCTCACTGTCAGTGGGCCAAGAGGGAGTTGTTTGCAGAAGATGTGGACAGGGTTCAGACACGTGGGCTGAGGACTGAACATGCGTGTCAACGAGATCATCGGAGACCTGGACAGATTGGACCTGGCAAGGAAACTGACAGGTCATGGGCTAGAGGCTGGCTTTCTCCCTTCTGCCAAGTTCAATCACAGAGTTCAGAGGACTCTAAGGATTTTAAACTTAAACCCGGATGTTCAGGTTGTTATGAAGACATATTTGCCAAACTAGGAGGATAGAACATATTTTATTTATTTAACAGTTTGTTAGCTTGATTTCAAACTTTTAAATATTTAGACATATGCTATGTGGGCCTCCATTTGGATTCTTACACCTGGGCCTGCAGTTTTGGGTCCACTCTGTATTTTGCAGTTACTAAAATGAGTCAATTAAATGATTTCTTCCCTTTCTCCCGCACCACATAAAAGCAATTCTCAGCTGTCTCACCCAGACAGGTTTAACAACAACAAGTTACATCCAGGCTTATCAGGATGGTGACTTAAAGCAAGCTACTGGCTCTCTCTCCTCCAGAATCCAGCCTGGAAATTGTGAAAGAAAATGAAAATGATTTGAGGGACTAACAACCATAATGATAATTATTATGAGAATCCTGGAGAGTCTGAAGGCTGGAGGATCCCCTAAAGGCTATCTTGAACTTGGGGACAGAGAGGAGAGGGAGGCTGAATTGTAGTGGTTTCAACCCTGGGCAGAGAAAGCCAGAGGAAAGCTTCTAAACTCAGCTCATGCACTCAGAAAAGTTTAAAACTCTAAGAATATCATAAAAGAAAGCCTGAATGAATGAAAAGACAGTCTATGCTCCCAGAGTCAATGACTTGCTATCATAAAAATATCAATTCTCTTCAAATTTATCTATAAATTAAATACAATCACCATTAAAATTCCCAATGAATATTTTATCAGTCATTTCAAATCCTTATTTGAAAATGGTGGACTTCTCTGATGGCCCAGTGGTAAAGAATCCACATGCCAAAGCAGGGGATATGGGTTCAATCCCTGGTCTGGGAAGATTCCGAAGCAACTAAGCCTGAGCACCACAATTACTGAAGCTGTGCACTCGAGGGCCCGCATGTTGCAACCACTGAAGACCATGCACCTAGAGCCCATGTTCTGCAGCAAGAGAAGCCACCGCAACGAGAAGTCTAGGCACCACAACGAGAAGTCCAGGCACCGCAATGAGAAGTCCAGGTGCCACAACGAGATGAGCCCATATTCGCCGCAATGACAGAAGGCCTCCACACAGCAATGAAGGCCCAGTGCAGCCAAAAATAAATAATAGAGAAAATGATATTAAAAAAAGAAAATGGATGTAGAAATATAAAGTCTACAACAAATAAGTCTAAAAAAGAAAGCGTAGTGTGCGGGAATGTGCGTAACCAGATGTTAAGACATAGTGCTGCTACTGCTGCTGGTGCTAAGTCACTTCAGTCGTGTCCAACTCTGTGCGACCCCATAGACGGCAGCCCACCAGGCTCCCCGTCCCTGGAATTCTTCAGGCAAGAACACTGGAGTGGGTTGCCATTTCCTTCTCCAATGAATGCAAGTGAAAAGTGAAAGTGAAGTGGCTCAGTCCTGTCCAACCCTCAGCAACCCCACGCACTGCAGCCCACGGGGCTCCTCCATCCATGGGATTGTCCAAGAAAGAGTACTGGAGTGGGTTGCCATTGCCTTCTCCAAAGACATAGTACAAAACCATACAAATAATTAACAGTGTAATAACATACAAAGAGTTAAAAAGAATAAAATAGGAATCCAGGTATATATGGAAACCTAAAACATGATAGTAATGGCACCAGAAATCCATGTGAAAAAGTTGGATTGTTTTGTAAATGGCGTAGAACTTTTAAATTGTGTAGGAAAATTGAATTGAAACTCTACCAAATAGACATGCAAAGATAGAGTGCATGCAAATGGCCTAAAGGCTTTAAAGTAAAACATAATTCTCTGGAGTCAATAAAAATGTAGGGAAATATATTTGTAAAATGGGGTCAGGAACTACCTAATAAAGATTCAAAAAAACAAATCATAGGCAAAATACTGATGTATTTTATTACATCAGTGTTAAGGAGTTCTGTTCAACAAAGGGTAAATTTCACAGACATAGGCAGATGAATAATATATTTGCAAATCTAAAACCAACAAGGTGGGGATTTCCCCAGTGATCCAGTGGTTAAGACTTTGCCTTCCAGTGCAGGAGTTACAGGTTCACTCCCTGGTTAGGGAGGTAAGATCCCACGTGCCTAATGGTCAGAAAACCAAAACATAAAACAGAAGTAATATCTTAACAGATTCAATAAAGACTTTAAAAATGATCTACCATCAAAAAAATCTTTAAAATATTAACTATAACCAAAAAGGCGTTCAGTTCAGTCGCTCAGTCGTGTCCGACTCTTTGCGACCCCATGAATTGCAGCACGCCAGGCCTCCCTGTCCATCACCAACTCCCAGAGTTCACTCAGACTCACATCCATCGAGTCAGTGATGCCATCCAGCCATCTCATCCTCGGTCGTCCCCTTCTCCTCCTGCTCCCAATCCCTCCCAGCATCAGAGTCTTCTCCAATGACTCAACTCTTCGCATGAGGTGGCCAAAGTACTGGAGTTTCAGCTTTAGCATCATTCCTTCCAAAGAAATCCCAGGGCTGATCTCCTTCAGAATGGACTGGTTGGATCTCCTTAAGAGTCTTCTCTAACACCACAGTTCAAAAGCATCAATTCTTCGGCGCTCAGTCCAACTCTCACATCCTTACATGACCACAGGAAAAACCATAGCCTTGACTAGACGGACCTTAGTTGGCAAAGTAATGTCTCTGCTTTTGAATACACTATCTAGGTTGGTCATAACTTTTCTTCCAAGGAGTAAGCATCTTTTAATTTCACGGCTGCAATCACCATCTGCAGTGATTTTGGAGCCTCCCAAAATAAAGTCTGACACTGTTTCCACTGTTTCCCCATCTATTTCCCATGAAGTGATGGGACCAGATGCCATGATCTTCGTTTTCTGAATGTTGAGCTTTAAGCCAACTTTTTCGCTCTCCTCTTTAGCTTTCATTAAGAGGCTTTTTAGTTCCTCTTCACTTTCTGCCATAAGGGTGGTGTTATCTGCATATCTGAGGTTACTGATATTTCTCCCGGAAATCTTGATTCCAGCTTGTGTTTCTTCCAGTCCAGCATTTCTCATGATGTACTCTGCATAGAAGTTAAATAAGCAGGGTGACAATATTCAGCCTTGACATTCTCCTTTCCCAATTTGGAACCAGTCTGTTGTTCCATGTCCAGTTCTAACTGTTGCTTCTTGACCTGCATACAGACTGCTGAGGAGACAGATGAGATATCACTGCAAGAAGTAATGGGACTGGATGCCATGATCTTAATTTTTCAATGTTGAGTTTCAAGCTGGTCTTATCACTCTCCTCTTTCACCCTCATCAAGAGACTCTTTTGTCCTCCTCACTTTCTGCCATTAAAGTGGTACTATCTACATATCTGAGGTTGTTGATATATTTCCTGGCAACCTTGATTCCAGCTTGGGATTCATCCAGTCTGGCATTTCACATGATATACTCTGCATATAAGTTAAATAAGCAGGGTGACAATATACAACCTTGTTGTACTCCGTTCCAAATTTTTTGAACAAGTCAGTTGTATGTCCAGTTCTAACTGTTGCTTCTTGACTTGTATATAGGTTTCTCAAGAGGCAGGTAAGGTGGTCTGGTTTTCCCACCTATTTAAGAATTTTCCATAGTTTGTTATGATCCACACAGTCAGAGGCTTTTGAATAGTCAGTGAAGCAGAAGTAAATATTTTGCTGAAATTCCCTTGCTTTCTCCATGATCCAGTGAATGTTGGCAATTTGATTTCTTATTCTTTTTCCTCTTCAAAACCCAGCTTGCACACCTGGAATTTCTCAGTTCACATACAACTGAAGCCTAGTTTGAAGGATTTTGAGAATAACCTTGCTAGTATGTGAAATAAGTGCAATTGTATGGTAGTTTGAACATTCTTTGGCATTGCCTTTCTTTGGGACTGGAATGAAAGCTGACCTTTTCCAGTCCTGTGGCCACTGCTGAGTTTTCCAAATTTGCTGGCATACTGACTGCAGTACTTTCAGAGCATCATCTTTCAGGATTTAAAATAGCTCAGCTGGAATTCCATCACCTCCACTAGTTTTGTTGATAGTGTTGCTTCCTAAGGCCCACTTGACTTCACACTCCAGGATATCTGGCTCTAGGTGAGTGATCACACCATCATGGTTATCTGGATCATTAAGACCTTTTTGTATATTCTTCTGTGTATTCTCACCACTTCTTAATCTCTTTTGCTTCTGTTAGATCTTTACCATTTCTGTCCTTTACCATGCCCATCCTTGCATCAAATATTCCCTTGATATTTCCAGTTTTCTTGAAGAGATCTCTAGTCTTTCCCATTCTATCGTTTTCCTCTATTTCTTTGCATTGAACACTGAGGGAGGCTTTCTTATCCCTCCTTGCTATTCTCTGGAACTCTCCATTCAATTGGATATATCTTTCCCTTTCTCCTTTGTCTTTTGCTTCTTTTCTTTTCACAGCTATTGGTAAAGACTCTTTGGACAACCACTTTTGCATTTCTTTTTCTTTAGGATGGATTTGGTCATCACCTCCTGTATAATGTTACAAATCTCTGTCCATAGTTCTTCAGGCACTCTGTCTACCATATCTAATCCCTGAATCTATTCATCACTTCCACTGTATAACCATAAGGATTTAATTTAGGATATATCTAAATGGCCTAGTGGTTTTCCCTACTTTCTTTAATTTAAGCCTGAATTTTACAATAAGAAACTCATGATCTGAGCCACAGTCAGCCTTGGGTCTTCTTTTTGCTGTCTGTATAGAGCTTCTCCATCTTCGGCTGCAAAAAACATAATCAATCTGATTTCGGTATTGACCATAATCAATTTAATTTCAGTACTGACCATCTGGTGATGTCCCTATGTAAAGTCATCTCTCAGGTTGTTGGAAAAGGGTGTTTGCTATGACCAATGTGTTCTCTTGACAAAACTCTGTTAGCCTTTTCCCTGCTTCATGTTGTATTCCAAGGCCTAACTTACCCTTTTTCCCAGGTACCTCTCAACTTCTTACTTCTGCATTCCAATCCCCTGTGATGAAAAAGACATCTTTTTTTGGTGTTAGTTCCAAAAGGTCTTGTATGTCTTCCTAGAACCATTCAACTTCAGCTTCTTCAGCATTAGTGGTTGAGGCATACTTGGATTACTATGATGTTGAATGGTTTGCCTTGCAAATAAACAGAGATAATTCTGTCATTTTTGAGATTACACCCAAGTACTGCATTTTGGACTGTTTTGTTGACTATGAAGACTACTCCATTCGTTCTAAGGGATTCTTGTCCACAGTAGATGCAATGTCATCTGAATTAAATTTGCCCGTTCCCATCCATTTTAGTTCACTGATTCCTAAGATGTCGGTATTCACCCTTGCCATCTCCTACTTGAACACATCCAGTTTACCTTGATTAATGGGCCTAACATTCCAGGTTTCTATGCAATATTGTTCTTTACAGCATCAGAGTTTACTTTCACCACCAGACACATTCACAACCAAGTGTTGTTTCCGCTTTGGTTCAGCAGCTTCATTCTTTCTGGAGCTGTTAGTACTTGCCCTCTGCTCCTCCCTAGTAGCATATTGAGTACCTTCTGACCTGGGGGGATCATCTTCTGGTGTCTTATCTTTTTGCCTTTTCATGTTCATGGGGTTCTCCTCGCAATAACACTGCAGTGGTTTGCCATTTCCTCCTCCAGTGGACTACATTTTGTCAGAACTCTTCACTATGACCCATCCATCTCAGGTAGCTCTGCACAGCATGGCTCACAGCTTCACTAAGTAACCCAAATGCCTTGGCCATAGCAAAATGGAGCTGGGATTCACAGCTGGGCAGTCTGACTCAGAGCCCTTGTATTCAACTTGTGTACCACTGTCTCTGCCCATTGGGCATGGTACTTAAGGAAGAGTAAATTCTCTAAGTTATGCCCTGGGTTATGATAGAAAAAAATTATTCATGGTTTGGTCAGAAAGGCATTATCTACCTATATATTCTAACAGCCAGGCTCATTTAATATGTTTTATCTGGATCCAAAGCTTTTGTTTTCCTTCCTCCCCTTCCTCACTCCCTCCTGTCCTGTTTCCCTTCCACCTTTCTCTCTCTCCTACTGCTATTGTTATAAAATTGATGAAAATGTGGTGGAATTTTTTTAATGTGTCCAGCATACTGCAGAATTGAAGGTGATAACAAAGAAGACACTTGGTAATGGCTTCCACCTATGAGAATGGCTTGAAGAAGTTAGGAGACACAAAATTTTTTATTAAATCTCTCAAATGGCACATATAGTCAAGAAAATTCCCCCAAATCCTAGAAATGGTTTTTCCTGGGAGAAGCCTGTGTTTTTCTCCTAACTCCACTATGTTTCCAGAAAACACCACCAAATAAACAGTTCTAAACTCTTCCAGAATTCAATACATTGTCTGAGGCAAAAGAACTGAAGAAACAAACCAGCAAGTGTGACAAAGAGAGAAGAATCCACTATTATAAGTTATTGTCCAGTTCAACCATAGATTCAACAAGTGAAAAAGAAAGTGAAAGTGAAGTCGCTCAGTCATGTTCTACTCTTTGCGACTCCATGGACTGTAGGCTCCTCCGTCCATGGGGTTTTCCAGGCAAGAGTACTGGAGTGGGTTGCCATTGCCCTCTCCAAGCCAGTTCTTAAATATTTAAAAGTTTATCATGGTAGATTTTAAATGCTATCTAATAGGCAAAATTAATTTATCAAAAGTAGAAAGAATAATCTGTTTCGAAACAAGCATCATTGAAACTGGTCACATAACTCCTCTACTGCTCTGACTATAACACCCTAAGTTGTATTTTATATAATGTATGCTGTGTACTCTATTACATGTACTCAATTAACCTTTTTTTATTCTAGTAACTTTCAAAAATACTGGCCAGCAGTCTACTTCCAACCATCATATTTCTAAGCTATTACAAGTTATCAAGGGCCCAAGAAATGGAAACTTATTCTAGTGCAAGCATTAGAGAAAAAAAAAAAAAGATTATATAGAAGGAGTTACAGACATAGCCATCGAATATACAGTTGTGGAGATATAGATGAATATCCATATTACATATACCACTTTGCCCTTCTATTAACATAACTAAGAAATGACTGCCAGAATGGGAAGTTGAATCTATTACATATACTGAAAACCTCACAATACTTCAGGCAAGTACTTTATTCTGTATTTCTGTAAACTGAAAAGACTCCTTTTTCCCCACTGTTGGAATGCCAGAGAAAAAGAACACTAAATTGAAAGGGAAGAGACTGGAGTTTTATCCCAGGTTTGCCACCATCATACTGCATGACCTTGGAGATTTCATTCAATCTTCTCAAACTCGCATCTGTAAAATGCTAACAATGGACTGTATAACCTCTACAATTCGTTATTCACTCCACATTCTCTGACAACAGTATACATCATATGAGTTTGATGCTATTCTATGCCCAGTATCTGAAACTTTTTTTAATATTTATTTTTATTTATTTGGCTGTGCCAGGTCTTAGCTGCGGCACGTGGAATCTTCAGTTTTTACTGCAGCACATGAGATCTCTAGTTGGGACCTTTGAACTCTTAGTTGTGCCATGTGGAATTTAGTTCCCTGATCAGGGATCGAACCCAGGGCCCCTACACTGGGACCACAGAGTCTTAAGTCACTGCACCACCAGGGAAGTCCCTGAAACTTTTTGAAAACCATTAATTACTCAGTTGACCACTAGATGGTAGCAGATCCCTGGTTACTATGTGAATGCAGGCAGCCAAGTCAACCTTTATAACTGAATTCTAGTATCAAAAGGTTCATGGAAGAACTTGGCCTTGGTCATCGAAAGATTGAGTTTTATTCAGCTCTGCCTCTTATTACTTCCATGATCTTGGAAAAATGGGCCTTTTGGGGTTTCTGATTACCTACCATAAAATCAGAGGTCATCTTCTAGACCTAAAACTATGATTGAATATCATTACCTTAGCAAGAGCAAGATAATTTTAAATAGTAATGTCCTCTTTTTCTACCTTGAACCGTTCAAACAGTTTGCATTTGACAGAAAGAAAAATTCTATTTTCTATCCATGAGATCTTGGGCAATTAACAATATTTGTATTTGCTCACCTGTAAAATGGAGAAAATAAGAGTACCTCCAAGGGATATTCTAATGCGTAAATAGATATGGCGATTAAAGTAGCTAATAAAATCAGTCATTTTTAGAAATTATTTATTAATTATTTTTTCTAATTATTCTGATTGTGTTGTTTGGCATTTGGACTCCCTCAGACCATTATTCTTACCATACCTTTCCCCGGATATTTGAAGGTATAAGCCAGTGACTTTAGGTTGACTCCTATTTATGTGTTCAGAGTCTACATAGAACAGTATGTATGTCCAGAAATACCTCTCTAAATCCTCTTTCGTCCAAGTGGCTGCAAAAAGTCCCAGGCCTTGGATCTGTAAGTCCTAAAAAAGTCTAGGCATTTTGCTTTAATCACTCCTCACCAAAACTCCTTGAAAGAGCTCTCAGGTCTGGAGCTGTGGCCTGTAGAGTTTTGGATTCCCCCTTAAAGAATGGAAAGTCAATCTGAAGGTTTCCTGGTAAACATGGACTTCCAGTCTCAGCAAAGCACTACAAAGACTAGTAACTCTGAAATATGCCTAACCTAGATTGCAGAAACCAATGTTAAGTGGTTTGTCCTTGAACTGGCTCTGATAATTATTTAGCACAATCATCAATTACATTACTTCTAAATAAAAATACTATTTTACATATTGTGTGACAAGAGCTACCATTTTCTCTTAGGTATTCGTTTAAATTCTTGAAGACATAAAATGCATGAAAAGGCCAAAGACGTCGGGTCATATAAACAAATAAAATCCCTAGGAGCCACTGTGTTTCTTTGCCCTCATTAGCCATCATCACTTTGAAAATATTGGATGCAATATCGGATGTAACTGAAGTACAAAGCAGAGCCAAAACTAGCTTGAGTTCCTAGTATGAACTATGCCTTTACCCACTCCATCTCTTTTTCCAAAGAAGCCCACATTGCAACAAATTTCTGTTTTTCTTTCTTTTTTAAAATAATACAGTGTTTAGCACATAGTTTATTTAGCAAGAATATAGGTGTATGCTGTTCACTTGTTCTATGGTGTAACAGGGTGAGTGCATCAAGATATCAGTGCTGACAAAGAATGGTGAGCCAGAGGACATGGCCCAGAGCCAAGGAGGATATAGCCCAGCCACTCAAGGTCAGAGCAGGTGATGAGAAAACAGGACCAGAGATGAGCTGGGTCTAGAAATATCTAGCACCCTTTAGATTCTGGCAGGGTTGAGGACAAGAACATGAGGCAGTGGCAGTCCAAGGTCTGAGGCTGCCAGGGATGTCGGAGAAACCAGAAAAAAATAAAATAAAACTGTGCTCATCCCTTTAATGAGGCAGTATGGGCAATCTATTCTGTAATAGCTCTGGGTTCTTTATTCGCCGTAGATGCCTTGTGCTAAGTTGTTTCAGCCGTGTCCGACTCTTTGTGACCCTATGGGCTGTGTGGCCCACCAGGCTCCTCTGTCCAAGGAATTCTCCAGGCAAGAATACTGGAGTGGGTTGCCCATTTCCTTCTCCAATAGGTGTCTCAGAGAGTTCAAAGGCAAAAGCAAGATTAAACAGTTCTTAAATGCATATCTCTTATTTAAAAAGAATAATGAATGCAAAATAGAATAAAAAAATGTAAAGAAAAAAGGTTGGCCTCCAATCATACTTTTTAGCTCAGGAAAAGTTCTGCAGACACAGCCCACACTACACTGAACTCACGGAGGGCAGAGAATGAACCTGGCTTACCTCTTTTATTATCAGTGCTCAATCTGGTGCTTGGCACACCTGCTCTCAGTGAATGTTTGTTACTGTTGTTGTGGATGATACAACCAAGTACATACCCAAAGCAAAAGCCTGTGATAGTGTCCTGCTGCGGGGCCAAAGTGCAGAGTCACAAACACCCTGATCTTTAGCCCTCTCCAGACCTTTAACCTGAATGTATACGGAGCGTACAAAGGAATTCAATCACTTCAAACAAGAACTAAAGTTGGGATGTAGGATTCAAAATGACATCAACTTCCTGCATGCCTCTTACATCTGTGTGCCTCTGACCCCCTGAACGCCATCCCTACCAATGGTGAGTTCTGTAGAATGGCTTTATAAGCATGACACTCTTGGCTGAAAGTCAGAAGACCTATACCCTATGCCTGGTCTTAGCATCTACCAGCTGTGTGACCAGGAGCAAGCGATTTAATTGGAGTTTTTCATACATTAAACTAACAGTCTAATTTCAGCAATAATCATCCATTTCAGCAATAATAGTCTGATTCTAAGCTGATCGTGAAGAAGAGAAAATTGGATTCAACTGGGCCAGCCAATGCTCCTGATCTTTATAAATTCCCACACAGTCTTTCACTCTCCCTAATCCACATACTTTTCAGTGTGTGAACAACTAAACTGCTTACAGGAGATTTACTGGTGACAAACACAAGGAGGATTCCAGCAAATTACATGTAATCATCTTTCTGTGTGCTTTAGAGCAGTACGAACTCTCACCATTTCCATATGCTCCTACGTTGGTTAGCTAAAAGCCTAAAACAAAAATTTTAACACCTTAAAGTGAAGCTATAAATACATAAGGATTCTCACACTTTATCCAAGAAACCTTATAAGCAATGGTCTTCAACTTTACTATGGAGATCACGTGAAAATTATGACAAAATTAGCAAATGTGACAAATGAAGCCATCAGTGACTAGAAAAATAGGGCAATGGAGGCAGAATTCTATGATGATCAGAGGCCACTAATGTGACACAGAGGCTTATGGGAAACTGTGTCCCGAGTTGAAAAGGATGCCAATCCTTTAATACATAACTTTAAAGGAGGCCAGTATAGGGAGGCAGGAGAGAGAATAGGGGAAGAGGAAAATGAGTTTGAGAGCTGAGGCAACTCTGGGTGATATTATGAAGAAGAAGCTATTGGACTTTGATTTTCCTAGAACCCCTCATCATCACCACCATCACAACAGCAAGTGACCAACTGCAAAGGTTCATCATCAGTTCCAAGTGCATTACCTTCCAACCTAATAAAAATATCCTATTGAGTTCCTGTTTGGAGTAAGATAGAACAAACACATTCTATCCTGTCTCTCTCCCTGAATGTAGCTAAGAACCTAGACAGATGGCATGGGCAGCTATCTGAAGACTCGGAGCAGCTGTGGTAGGAAAGGGGACAAAATTGAAATACCAGTGATACAACGGTGCAGTTCCCTTCCTCTTCCATGGGTATCCCCTGGCCTCAACTCCAAGCAGCCTAAAACCCGGAAGTAAGCCTCAGTGAAAACAGAAATAATACCTGGAAAAACTCTTTAGGCTTGAGACCTGAGTAAGTTGTCATCTAAAACTCTGAAGGTGGGGGAGAAACTCCTCCCCACTTGGAAGAGCTATGGTCCTAGGACCTAAGACGGTAGGGTTAACCTTCATTGTTTTGCTCTCTGTCTTTCAACCACCAACCCGCAAACACTGGGGAGTCATGAAAAATACCTGGCATAG
The DNA here is from genome assembly GCF_014754425.2 of Oryx dammah. Taxonomy (NCBI): domain Eukaryota; kingdom Metazoa; phylum Chordata; class Mammalia; order Artiodactyla; family Bovidae; genus Oryx; species Oryx dammah. The sequence goes on along the minus strand of NW_024070187.1, from coordinate 85,952,183 downwards.
CAGAGTAAATCAACTTCCAGCTTTCTGGCAGCAGGACTGAAAAAGTGTGCCTTGAGGAACTGGAGAGAAATAGGGAAATCACAGAGGAAGGAGTTCAGAAAGCAGCTCTGTAAAGTTGGCCATGAACTTCTGGGCTCACACCCAAGTCGTATATGCATCAATCTAACCCTAGTAAGCATAGAAAAGACTCTAAGAACTAAGAGTCAGATTCTATTTATCAGACTTGCCACTGAATAAAACACACAGAGGCCAGATCCAAACAGGGAAGCAAGGATTTTGAAAATAGGAGTGAAAGAGAAAATGTCATGACAGATTCTTCAAACACTGAAAGGAAATTTAGGGGATACCAGCCAGAGATCTATGCATATATATTTGACAACATAGGTGAAATAGACTGCTCCAAAACCACAAACTATCTAAATTCATCCAAGATGAAATGGAAAACTGGAATAGTATCATAAGTATTAGGGAAATTAAACATAGAGATATAAACATTTCAAGTAAGAAATCCATAGGGCCAGATTGTTTCACTGGTGAACTTCACCAAAACATTGAACAAATAACAAAACTTCTACACAATCTCTTCCAAAAATTTGAAGATTAAGGAACACTTTCCAACTGATTTTGAGGCCAGCACTATTTCCATAGCAGATCAGACAAAGACAATACAAGAAAACTATAAACAAATAGCCCTTATAACATAGATGCAAAAATCCTCAATAAAATGTTAGCAATTTGAATGCAGCAATATATTCAAAGGATAATGCACCACAAATAAGTTGGGTTTACCCCAAGAACCCAATGCTGATTCAGTATAAAAATTCAACCAATGTAAACCACCATATTAACAATCTATAGGAAAAAGAAAATATAAAATTATATCAACTGATGCTGAAAAAGTATTTGACAAAATTCAATACTCATTCATGATTTTTTAAAAAAATTTCTCAGCAAACTAAAATGCAAAGGCGACTGCCTCAATGTAATACTACTAGTACCATATTTAATTGTAAAAGATCGAATGACTTCCCTAAAATAGGAACAAGGCAAAGATATGACTCTTACCACTCGTATTCATTAACACACTGGAAGACCTGGCCAATGCAACAAGGCAAGGAAAAAAAAAAAAAACAGAATGTATATAGATTGGAAAGGAAGAAATAAAAATTTTTATATTTACAGATAACATGATTGTCCATTTAGAAAATCTCTAGTAACCTAACAGAAGGGGGAGAAAAGCTTCTAGTACTGATAAGTGACTTTAGCAAAGTTGCAGTGTGCAGTCAGTGAACAAATATTACTCATATTTATATATACTAACAATGAACAAGTGGAAAACAATTTTTTAAAACTATGATTTATAATAAGTTAAAAAAAAAGAAATACAGGGTGTGAGTGTAACAAAAGAGATTCAGACTCTATGCTGAAAACTACAAATGTTGATTAAAGGAAGCAAAGAACTTAAAAAAAAAAAAAACTGGATAGACATACCATGTTCATTAACTGGAGGATTCAATTAATGTAGTAAATGTAGTAATGTAGTAAAGATGTCAGTTCTCCCAAATTGATCCACGTTATCCATGCTTCTCATGTTATTAAAGAAGCAGAGAGGTACAAAGAGAAAGATGAGGCAACCAAAATATGAATATCACAACCTTGCAAATGGCAGGTATATTGGCTTTCCATTGCTGCTCTAACAAAATAGCATAAACTTAGTCATTTAAAATATTTCATCATTTGGAGGATGTGTAATTTCATCATTTTGGAGATCAGAAGCCAAAAATCAAGGGTATTGGCAGGACAGTCTTCCTTTCTGAACACCCTAGAGGAGAATCCCTTTCCTTGCTCTTTCCAGCTTTTAGAGGCTAGAGGCCACCGGCACTTCTTGGCTCATGGATCTCTTCTTGTATTATCAAAGCCAGCCACACTGCATCTCCCTGTGCCTTTTGTCTGTAAATGCATCTCCCTCTGACTGCTCTTCGGCTTCCTTCTTCCATTGTTAAGGACGCTTGTGATCATTTTGGGCATATCCAGACAATCCAAGATAATCTCTCTATTTTAAATTCATCTAATAAGCAAACAATTTCCCTTTGTTTTCTAACAACGTATTCATAGCTTCTGGAATATAGGATGTGGATGTATTTGGGGAGGGGTATTAATGTACCTAGAAAAGCAGACTTTACCAACTAAGTTTAAGAATTTGGCGAGAAATTTTTAAAGATAGTGAGATATTTAAGACAAAGCTGAAGCTCAGGAGGAGTTCCATGTGGAACAATGAAAATTTATTTATATATGACTTAAAGTTGAAGTGTTTTTATTTTGTTCTTATATGTTCTCCTTATCTCATTAATACTACCCAGAAAGTCAAAAACTGTTTTAGGTCAATAACTCCATAAACATGAAGTTGAATAAAAAGTCCATTTGGTGTTCTGTATGGTTAGGAAACCAAACAAGTGCATCACATACTATAAAATGTAAGCCTAAACTGAATTTAGAAGCACATCATAACATGATAAATGTAATCAGAGAATGCAAAAAGGCATTACTTACTGATGTACCTGCAATAAAATGAATATAATTTCATTAGCAGAAAAAACTCTAGAAAGAAAATGGAATGATGAATAGAAAAGCACCATAATAACCAAAATTTAGTTCAGTTCAGTTGTTCAGTCGTGTCCAACTCTTTGTGACCCCAAGGACTGCAGCATGCCAGGCTTCCCTGTCCATCACAAACTCCCAGAGCTTACTCAAACTCATGTTCATTGAGTCGGTGATGACATCCAATCATCTCATCCTCTGTTGTCCCCTTCTGCCACCTTCAATCTTTCCCAGCATCAGGGTCTTTTCCAGTGAGTCAGTTCTTCACATCAGGTGGCTAAATATTGGACTTTCAGCTTCAGCATCAGTCTTTCCAATGAGTATTCAGGACTGATTTCCTTTAGGATGAACTGGTTGGATCTCCTTGCAGTCCAAGGGACTCTCAAGAGTCTTCTCCAACACCACAGTTCAAAAGCATCAATTCCTCAGCACTCAGCTTTCTTCACAGTCCAACTCTCACATCCATACATGACCACTGGAAAAACCATAGCCTTGACTAGACAGATTTTTGTTGGTAAAGTAATGTCTCTGCTTTTGAATATGCTATCTAGGTTGGTCATAACTTTCCTTCCAAGGAGTAAGCGTCTTTTAATTTCATGGCTGCAGTCACCATCCACAGTGATTTTGGAGCCTCCCAAAATAGTCTGACACTGTTTCCACTGTTTCCCCATCTATTTCCCATGAAGTGATGGGACCAGATGCCCATGATCTTCATTTTCTGAATGTCGAGCTTTAAGCCAACTTTTTCACTCTCCTCTTTCACTTTCATCAAGAGGCTTTTTAGTTCCTCTTCACTTTCTGCCATAAGGGTGGTGTCATCTGCATATCTGAGGTTATTGATATTTCTCCCGGCAATCTTGATTCTGGCTTGTCCTTCTTCCAGTCCAGCGTTTCTCATGATGTACTCTGCATAGAAGTTAAATAAGCAGGGTGACAATATATAGCCTTGAGGTACTCCTTTTCCTATTTGGAACCAGTCTGTTGTTCCATGTCCAGTTCTAACTGTTGCTTCCTTACCTGCATACACATTTCTCAAGAGCCAGGTCAGGTGGTCTGGTATTCTCATCTCTTTCAGAATTTTCCACAGTTTGTTGTGATCCACACAGTCAAAGGCTTTGGCATAGTCAATAAAGCAGAAATAGACATTTTTCTGGAACTCTCTTGCTTTGTCCATGATACAGCAGATGTTGGCAATTTGATCTCTGGTTCCTCTGCCTTTTCTAAAACCAGTTTGAACATCTGGAAGTTCATGGTTCACGTATTGCTGAGGCCTGGCTTGGAGAATTTTGACCATTTACTTTACTAGCGTGTGAGATGAGTGCAATTGTGCAGTAGTTTGAGCATTCTTTGGCATTGCCTTTCTTTGGGATTGGAATGAAAACTGACCTTTTCCAGTCCGGTGGCCACTGCTGAGTTTTCCAAATTTGCTGGCATATTGAGTGCAGCACTTTCACAGCATCATCTTTCAGGATTTGAAAGAGCTCAACTGGAATTCCATCACCTCCACTAGCTTTGTTCATTGTGATACTTTCTAAGGCCCACTTGACTTCACATTCTAGGATGTCTGGCTCTAGGTGAGTGATCACACCATCGTGATTATCTTGGTTGTGAAGATCTTTTTTGTACAGTTCTTTTCTGTGTATTCTTGCCACCTCTTCTTAATATCTTCTGCCTCTGTTAGGTCCAGACCATTTCTGTCCTTTATCGAGCCCATCTTTGCATGAAATGTTCCCTTGGGATCTTTAATTTTCTTGAAGAGATCTCTAGTCTTTCCCATTCTGTTGTTTTCCTCTTTCTTTGCACTGATCGCTGAGGAAGGCTTTCTTATCTCTTCTTGCTATTCTTTGGAACTCTGCATTCAGACGCTTATATCTTCCCTTTTCTCCTTTGCTTTTCGCCTCTCTTCTTTTCACAGCTATTTGTAAGGCTCCCCAGACAGCCATTTTGCTTTTTTGCATTTCTTTTTCTTGGGGATGGTCTTGATCCCTGTCTCCTGTACAGTGTCACAAACCTCAGTCCATAGTTCATCAGGCACTCTGTCTATCAGATCTAGGCCCTTAAATCTATTCCTCACTTTCACTGTATAATCATAAGGGATTTGATTTATGTCATACTTGAATGGTCTAGTGGTTTTCCCTACTTTCTTCAATTTAAGTCTGAATTTGGCAATAAGGAGTTATGATCTGAGCCACAATCAGCTCCTGGTCTTGTTTTTATTGACTGTATAGAGCTTCTCCATCTTTGGCTGCAAAGAATATAATCAATCTGATTTTGTTGTTGACCATCTGGTGATGTCCATGTGTAGAGTCTTCTCTCGTGTTGTTGGAAGAGGGTGTTTGCTATGACCAGTGAATTTTCTTGGCAAAACTGTATTAGTCTTTGCCCTGCTTCATTTTGTATTCCAAGGCCAATTTTGCCTGTTACTCCAGGTGTTTCTTGACTTCCTACTTTTGCATTCCAGTCCCCTATAATGAAAAGTACATCTGTTTTGGGTGTTAGTTGTAAAAGGTCTTGTAGGTCTTCACAGAATCGTTCAACTTCAGGTTCTTCAGCGTTACTGGTTGAGGCATAGACTTGGATTACTGTGATATTGAATGGTTTGCCTTGCAAATAAACAGAGATCATTCTGTTGTTTTTGAGATTGCATCCAAGTACTGCATTTCAGACTCTTTTGTTGACCATGATGGATACTCCATTTCTTCTAAGGGATTCCTGTCCTCAGTAGTAGATATAATGGTCATTAGAGTTAAATTCACCCATTCTAGTGCATTTTAGTTCATTGGTTCCTAGAATGCTGACATTCACTCTTGCCATCTCCTGTTTGACCACTTCTAATTTGCCTTGATTCATGGACCTGACATTCCAGATTCCTATGCAATATTGTTCTTTACAGCATCAGACCTTGCTTCTATCACCAGTCACACCCACAACTGGGTATTGTTTTTGCTTTGGCTCCATCCCTTCATTCTTTCTGGAGTTATTTCTCCACTGATGTCCAGTAGCATATTGGGCACCTACTGACCTGGGGAGTTCCCCTTTCAGTATCCTATCATTTTGCCTTTTCATACTGTTCATGGGGTTCTCAAGGCAAGAATACTGAAGTGGTTTGCCATTCCCTTCTCCAGTGGACCACATTCTATCAGACCTCTCCACCATGACCCAACCGTCTTGGGTTACCCCACAGGCATGGCTTAGTTTCATTGAGTTGGACAAGGCTGTGGTCCTAGTGTGATTAGATTGACTAGTTTTCTATGAGTATGGTTTCAGTGTGTCTGCCCTCTGATGCCCTCTTGCAACACCTACCATCTTACTTGGGTTTCTCTTACCTTGGACGTGGGGTATCTGTTCATGGCTGCTCCGGCAAAGTGCAGCTGCTGCTCTTTACCTTAGGCAAGGGATATCTCCTCACCACCGTCCCTCCTGACCTTGAACATGGAATAGCTCCCCTAGGCCCTCCTGAGCCCCCACAGCCACCGCTCCTTGGACGTGGGGTAGCTCCTCTCTGCTGCTCCTGCAGTCGCAGCCTGGCACTCTCGGCCACTGCCCCTGACCTCGGACGTGGGGTAACTCCTCTTGGCCGCTGCCTCTCGGGCATGGGGTCCTCCCGGCTTCTGCCCCTGACCTTGGACGTGGGGTAGCTCCTCTCGGCCACGCTATGCGCCGGTCACAGCCGCCTGGGCTCTGTGCGCCAGTCAGGAGACACTCAAACACAGTTCTGGCTCAGTCTCCATGGGGTCTCTGGGTCCTGGTGTGCACAGGGTTTGTTTGAGCCCTCTGAGCGTCTCTGGCAGGTAAGGGGTTTGATTCTAAATGCAATTTCTCCCCTCCTACTGTCTTGCGGGGGCTTCTCCTTTGCCCTTGGATGTGGGGTGTCTTTTTTTGGTGGGTCCCAACATTTCCAGTCGATGGTTATTCAGCAGAGAGTTGTTGAGTTCTCACAGGAGAAGATGAGCACACATCCTTCTACTCAGCCATTTTCCAGGTTAACTAAAATTGTTCTATGACCTTATAGAGTAAGTGGAAGAAATATTTACAAGGACAATATCCTTGTGTGGATCTGGCAATAGCAAATGAGAAACTTAATCTAGGATTCTTTTAAACAGAGGATGTCTATGTTACTTTTAATAAACCATATTCACAAGTCATTTTGCTCCATGTTAATATGTGTATTCCTGGTGACAGTTGCACAAAAGATTCTCAACCTTTCTTCCACAGTGGGCATTCTTAAGAGATAATGGCATTCATTAATGTGATGCATATATATGAGATTTAAGTTTAATATCCTGTATAACATTTCCGATGCCACCTCTTTCTCTCCTACTCCAGGTAACATAGTTGACAATTTGAGAATTAAATCCGTGTGATAATAGGTATAACACAGAAGCCCACTAGCTACTTGGATTCTTCCTCCTCTAATTATTTACAGTCTGAGTCTCCACTACGTGTGGCTACACAAAGTCCAACGCCCTTTCAAATCCTGAGAAGTTTCAGAGAATTTATGTTCTCCTGGTATTGGCTATGCCAGGCTTCCCCACCAGTTTTGTCCATTCCACCATCTCATGATTACTCCCCATGCTGGCAAACTTATCTCTGTTTAACCTCATTCAAAACTAGGCACTATCTTCCTTTCTCCAAAACACAGTTGACACAAGGTTTTATTCTTCAAAATACTTCACTGAAGGAATTCTGCTATGATATAAGCTACCCTCTGTCTGGAATCTGTCTGTTTTGTCACTATGTATCTTAAACACCTAGAATATTGCCTAGCACATGGTATGTGCCCAGTGAAACCCTGTCAGATATATGAAAAGTTTGTGGAAACAGGTAATTACAGTGCAAAAAAAAAAAAAAAAGAAGGAAATATGACTCCTAAAACCCATCAGTCATTCCCCAGCTCTAAACTAAATTCCTAGGACTCTATTACTCTTCTCACTCCCCATCTTTGTTCTAGCTTCCCTGGAAAATTCAAGCCAGTTAACCCCATAATAATCTTTCAGAAATGTTATTTTGACCACAGAAAACACAGTGGTCATTGCTTTGTGGAACAGTTTGGATTTCTGTCATTTCAAAGCCAGCATTCCAGAATAGGATTTTATCTTACCTTTCCATAATCAAAGGTTCATGTAAATATTTACTCCAAAAACCAAAATGCCTTCTAACACAAACTTGATAGGGAATTCATCTTTAGCAGTATAAAGCATGAGCGAAGCTCCAAAGTCCCAGGGGTTTTTTTTCTTAAACATTTCAAAGAATCCAGATCAGTCCCCGCCTCTTCCATTCCCCTCCTGCTTTGCATTCAAACGGCAGTCTGAAAACAGAAAGTGTTTCTCAATCCACTCTAAAATAATGGTTGGAAGGAGAAAATGGGTCTCTGTTTATGGAATCACAGAAGTTATGGCTCCCCTCTGCCCCATCATACACATGCAAAGATGACTCTGAATATCCTGTAGTCCTTTAAAAAAAAAAAAATCATATGCAAACACTCTTGAATGATATTATTAGTAACATACCACTAGTGACTTTTCCTCACAATGGGCCGTGCCAGTGTATCATGACACTTCAGCTGAGGGCACAAAGTAGTAGTTATAGCCTAAGGTCGTCAGTCTCCTAGCTTTGTTTCCAAACTTATGCCTGAAGCAAAAAGGAGTATTTTCCAAAAGGCTTAGAGACTTGGTATATAAAGTAGTACATGTATATAATCAAAGCAATAACATTTTGTATCATAAATTAAGAAAGGTCACACAATACAGGATGGCAGTCAAGAACACAAGAGGTGCTTCATGCTCCCTGGAATCCCAAAAGGTTTCATGACAATACAAGGTGGTTCATAGTTAAATTGACAGATTTTGCGATCCAAAGGACTTGAATTGGATCCCAAGCTCTACCTCTTATTACTATGACCTTAAGCAAATTATATGACCTCTCTGAGTCAGCTCTCTCATCTGTAATATTGTGTGCATGCTACGTTGCTTCAGTCGTGTACAACTCTGTTCGATTCCATGGACTGTAGCCCACAGGCTCCTCTGTCCTTGGGGATTCTCCAGGCAAGAATACTGGAGTGGGTTGCCAGTCCCTCCAGCAGGAGATCTTCCTGACGCTGGGATCAAACCCACGTCTCTGCATCAGCAGGCAGGCAGGTAGGTTCTTTACCCCTATTGCCACCTGGAAAGCCCCTCACCTGTGAACAGACATTAATACAGGTGTTAGAGGGCTCTTGTTCAGTGACAGATATACAGTGGTGCTTCTAGAAAGCCAAAGTTCCAAGCCAATTGGGGCTGCAATATCATCTTACAGCCTGTTTTTGCTCTGGTCTCTTTACTCTCCCATTTCCATGGCTATTGCTTCATACCTTTCATTCTTCCTAACCCTGTGACTGCACCTCACCTCCAATGCCACTGAGAAAAAGAAGCCATCCTAAGTAGGGTGACTATATAATTTATCATCCAGACTGAAACAATTTCGAGAATAAGAGATGATACTCCCATAATTACACCAGGATCAACCAAGATTTTCCCAGACAAACTAGGACATACAGTTACTTCAATAACAAACTCCCTCAATTTCCAATCACCAAACTGAAATAATCTCACCTCTATTTGTACCCATCTTTTTTTTCCTTGCCTCCTGTTAGGGTGAAAAATGTGCCGCCCCTCCTATCACTGGCAAATCCCTCTGCTTATTCTCTAGACCCATCTCATTTCACTTCTCACCTTCCTAATGTTTCAGCCTTGCTCTGTTACTCCCTCTTTGCTTTCTCTCCAACTTCTCTCTCTCTCTACTGGCTCCTTTCCATCAGTATTCAAATATTCTTCACTCTTTCCTGTGCATGTATTCTGTTGCTTCAGTGTGTCAACTCTTTGCAACCCCATGGACTATAGCCCATCAGGATCTTCTGTCCATGGGATTCTTCAGGCAAGAATACCAGCGTGGGTTGCCGTGCCCTCCTCCAGGGGATCTTCTTGATCCAGGGATTGAAACTAGGTCTCCTCTATCTCCAGCTTGGCAGCTGGATTCTTTACCACTGAGCCACTGGGGAAGCCCTCAGTCTTTCCTAATTAAAAACAAAAGTGAAAAGTGAAGTCACTCAGTCGTGTCTGACTCTTTGCAACACTATGGACGGTAGCCCGCCAGGCTCCTCTGTCCATGGGATTCTCCAGGCAAGAATACTGGAGTGGGTTGCCATTTCCTTCTCCAGGAGATCTTCCCGACCCAAGGATTGAACTGGGTCTCCCGCATTGTAGGCAGATGCTTTACCATCTGAGCTACCCGGGAAAAGGTCTTCCTTAATTCCGTGTCTTGCTCTGGTCGTTATCTAATTTTTTCCTCTCTTTTACAGAAAAATATATTGGAATCCTTCTACTTGTTTCTTCAATTCTTACCATACCTCTACACACTGCAGTCTGGTTTCTACCACCACCGAAATGCTCTTGACAAGACCTCCACCCCTATTTCCAATACATTTTAGTATATATATATGTTCTCAACAACATGAAACATTAGTGATGCTGGTCTTCTCAATACCTTCTCCCTTGACTTTTATGATACCACTTTCTAAGTTTCTGGCTATTCTTCAGTGTCCTTTGTGGACTCTTTTGTTTTTCCTTATTCATAAGAATTCTTTAAAGTTCTATGTTAAAACTTTTCCTGCTCACATTCTTCTAATTTTCTTATGTAATCTTAATTTTGGGGTTGCAAAGAGATGGACCTGATTTAGCAACTGAACAACAAATGATCTCATCTACTCCCATCGTATCAATTACCATCTTCATGCTGATGGGTTTCAACTATATGTCTCTAGTCCAAAGTTCTTTCCTACTTTTCAGATTTGAATGTCCACTCCTTTTTAAATTCATACTGGAACCTCAAACTCAACATATCTGAAACTATACATATCTTCTTCAAAATAGTTGTTCCACCTTGTTTTTCCAGCCTGGGTGAATGGCCACCATCCACAGTTTCCCTGGTTTAAAAATTGGAGGTTTTTCTTCTCTCTCTTCCTCTAGAGCAATCATTTCTACTCTGTAAATGTTGTTCAAATTAGGTTATTTTATCATTCCCATTGATACTACCCTAGTTCAGATTATAATCATTTTTCATCTATATTATAATTCTCTAGAAATAATTTGTTAGGTAAGCTGACATGGGTTGTGAAAGAATTCACAGAAGTGTTAACAAGGTGGGGAAAAAAAAAAGTGTTTTTATTCACTTTCCAAGGGAGAAAAGGGACCAGCGCATACAGTGGCGTTGGCCCTGATGCATGGGTGTTTGAGTCCTTTATTGAGTTTAAAGAGCAAAGTGTAGGAAAGAACAGGTAAGTTTATATCTCTTCTCGTCCAAGTTCTGTCTGGGCTGGATGTGTTTCTATAGAATGTTTTTCTGAAACTTTGTAACTTTTTGCCTTCAGTAATTTTCCAGTCCTTGGGTGTTTGAAAGAGACTTGATAGGGTGTTTGAAAGACCCTTGACAGGAGCTTCTCTATCTTGAACTATGTTAGATGAGTTTAAAGTCTGCAACTGCTACCTAAATGTATGCCAGGGATATACTGGTTTCTTCTTTGCTATCTTTGTAAAGATAGCTTATCTTTTTAAAAATGACACAAAGAAAGCAGAAGTAAAGAGAAAATAGATGCCTCTGGTAGAACATGACCCCACCCCCACCCCCAACCTGCCCAGGTAAGCAATGCCTGAAGCCACATTTCTCTCTCCAACTTTCCAGCTATCTGAGCCAATGCATTTCAATTCTCTTTTCAATTAAGCAAATGCATTGGATTTCCACTACCTGAAATTTAAAAGCAATATAAAATCATTTGACCAGGACATGATCTTTTATCCTTGGTTCCTAGTACAGTACCTGGCCAATGCTTAACTTGTTGAATAAATGATGTATACAAACCACCTTATATTTATTTTTTACCTCCATGATAACAAACAGTAAAGTGCTTTCACTCATTCAACAAATATTTGTTCAATTTGTACTATGAATCACTATTCTAGATATTGGAAATATGGCCCTGAACAAAATACACAAAAGCCTTACTCTAATGAAATTTACATATAGTTTATTCAAAAATAATGAATAAAGAATTGAGGTGTGCTATTTGGCAGAGGATTTTCTATTTTTGTCTATAAATATTAGAAAAGCCCCTTGCAGTTAATACAGTAAGACAATACGTGTGAACCAAAGAAATCCAAAGAAACCAAAGAAATTCTTCAGTTTTTATTTGTCAGCATAAGATATTTACATGAGAATGAATCAAGGACATTATATCCACTAAATATCAGGTCCAAACAAACTTCAGGGTTTAAAATTCTATCAGAAACAAATTCTTTTATAGAGCACCGAGGATCCAGTTCACAGAAACTTAGATTCACAGACCCTTTAATTCAGTATTCAAGGTAACATAGAAAAAAAACATAATATATCAAGTAGGCAGTCCTAGAGCTGAATCCTAGATTAAAATAAAAGCTCTGTCCTTTGGGGAGAGTTTCCTATATTTTCTAAGTGCTATTTCCTCATGATAAAGGGAGGATTATAACGGTTAATTCACTGGGTCTGTTTGTTCACTTTGAAAATTAGCCAGTGACCATTTGATATGAATATTAGTTGAATGAATGCTAATATAAATATTAAATAAGATGATATGTGAAAGTGAAAGTTGCTCAGTTGTGTCCAACTCTTTGCGACCACATGTACTATATATTTCATGGAATTCTTCAGGCCAGAATACTGGAATGGGTAGCCTTTTCCTTCTCCAGGGGTCTTCCCAACCCCAGGATCGAACCCAGGTCTCCAACATTGCAGGTGGATTCTTTACCATCTGAGCCACCTGGGAAGCCCAAGATGATATATATGAAAGCATCTATAAGATGTAAAAGATGTAATTTGTTATACAAACTTTACTTGATTTGGTATTATTATTATTCCTGTGAGAGCCAAGGTTGTGGAAGACATGCATAGGAGAGGGTACTAGAAAGAGAAGGAAGCATAAAAACTGACTTGAAAAGAGTTAAATGTCTAAGTGTCTTAAGAGGAAAGTGAGAAAGGCCAACAGTAATGAACAATATACTTCAAAGTAGTGGAAGTCTGGTGTCAGTCTCTGGGCTCTTTTTTGTAACACTCATGATTCTCGCCATAAAAACTCCTAATCTTATACTCTGCACATACCAATTTTACCTCCGCACTGCCATTTTTAAAGCTGGTTTTAGGATAGCAATCTGCTTAAATAATAATGTTACAATGTCACAAAAACATAGCTATTGTAGCACTCTGCTGCTTTGGATTGCATCTTGATTTCTCTATGGAATGCCAACTCTTCCTCTAGTTACTTCTTAAGGTTAAAAATTTCCCTGTACAGAATTAGTCTCTGCATGGCATTTTTCCTTTTTGGTTTTGTGTTTTCTAATTTTTCTGTAACAATTTGGAGTTATAATGAAAATGAAAACATTACTTTTGAAAACAAATTTTAATAAAAACCAAAATCCTCCAACAGTTGGGCTATGTCTTTTTCTTCTACATTATCAACTGGCAATTTAGATTTCTAATCATCAGAATGAGTTTCTCTAAGATGACTCTCTCTCTCTCTCTTTGATTTTTCCCCCAATTAAACTGACCATCACTGAAATCTAAATGTTTTTATTCTTGGCAAACTTGTTTACCACCCCCAGATTCTGGAAATTTAGAAGAGAGAGGTAGCAATTTCTTGTCTTGTCTCATGTTGAGAATTTTTCAAGGTGAATGCTGAGTGAGTATGGGCAGGAACTATCACAAAATAATACCTTGGAATTTAGGAAAGAAGAGATTCATCAAGAAAGGGGAAGCCTAAACTAACAGACTTATATTCTCTCATCTCTGAACTATTTTTCAGATTATCCTATTTACTAAAGCTGTCTAGAAATATTTTCATTTAAATAAATGACTTACTATTAAAATGTTATTGCTAGCACAATCAATACCATGCACCCAATTAAATGTGTTGACTTAGTTTTAGTGTTGGCTTTCTTTGGAATAAGCAGTGTTATTTTATATCCTCCAAACTTTTGAAATTTCTGACATAGCAGAGCTGCTTGCTTATAACCTTTTAAAGCAGAAGGAATACTGGTTATGTCCAGCAGATCACAAGGATAGCTGAGACAAGGCTAAGGGCTAGGATGAAGAGAAGACACAGAAGTGGGTCAACTCAGAAAGGGGCTCAGAAGCTGTAAGTTAAGGTGGATCTGAACCCAGTGAGGTGTGGGCAGTGGAAATATTCATTAATTCTCAAAGACTTGCAGGGATCAATATTAGTTTGAGTGGTCACAGTAGACGGAAAATATATGGAGCAGAGGTTAATAACATGAGCAGAGTTTGGGTTCAACTCCTGGGAAAGAGCAACAAGCAGAAGCTTTCCATTTTGCCAGCTTCCTGTCTCACCCACTGGTTTTTATGTGGTTCCTATTGAAATAGAGAGGAACCAGCATGATATGTCAAGGTGTGAATTAAAGAATGTGTAATCTAAGAGTATGGATGAGAGAAGAGAGGTAGAAATTTTAAGTTTGTTTTGTGGGGAAGGGCAGGAGAGGTACAGGACAATGTTATTTTTTCCTTTTTTCCCATTTAACAAAGCTCTCTTAAATATCAAAAATAATAAGAAAAATAAAATTTCAAATGTTGAATTTGGGGATCAAATAATCAGAGCCCAATTTTGACCACCATTCTTACTTCCTCAAAAGCTCTTTTAATATCAAAAATAATAAGAAAAATAAAATTTCAAATGTTGAATTTGGGGATCAAATAATCAGAGCCCAATTTTGACCACCATTCTTACTTCCTCACTGTACCTTATTCTTAGACTTGGCAAGATTCAATATGCAAATTTAAGAAATTTTAGAAAAAGGACAGGAAAAACTATTAGTACTTTCATTATATCTACAGAAAGCAAATGTTATCCTAATATTCATCTTCCTGAGGGCCTTTAAAAGGCAATATTTAGTCACAAACTCATCTTGAATAGTTGGTATAAGGGGATGTGCAGTATAGGACAATTTTCATCTTCAAAAAATACAATCCTGGGTTTCTTCAGTGTGTAAATGAGACCAATACTGTATCCTCCTTGGAGCAAAATGTTGCTATGCTGAAAAGAAGTGGCAATGTTGTCCAGGACTTACCAAGAGAAAACAGAATTCTAAGACACTATATTCTTCCAAAGCCCCAGAGAACCAAAAGCACCACCTTGGATTTGTTTTTTCTTTTGGCTGCACATATGGCATGTGGGATCTTAGTTCCGTGACCAGGGACTGAACCCACGCCCCCTGCAGTGGAAGCACAGAGTCTTAGCCACTGGAATACCAGCGGATTCCCTTGATTTTTTTAAGTTTAGTCAAAAACTCCCCCAAAGGCAATCAGTTCAGTTCAGTTGCTCAGTCATGTCCGACTCTTTGCGAACCCATGGACTGCAGCACACCAGGCCTCCATGTCCATCACCAACTTCCAGAGTTTACCCAAATTCACATCCATTGAGTCGGTGATGTCATCCAACCATCTCATCCTCTGTTGTCCCCTTCTCCTCCTGCCTTCAATCTTTCCCAGCATCAGGGTCCTTTCAAATGAGTCAGCTCTTTGCATCAGGTGGCCAAAGTATTGGAGTTTTAGCATCAGTCCTTCCTATGAACACTCAGGACTGATCTCCTTTAGGATGGACTGGTTGGATCTCCTTGCAGTCCAAGGGGCTCTCAAGAGTCTTCTCCAACACCACAGTTCAAAAGCATCAATTCTTCGGCGCTCAGCTTTCTTTATAGTCCAACTGTCACGTCCATATATGACTACCGGAAAAACCATAGCCTTGACTAGATGGACCTTTGTTGGCAAAGTAATGTCTCTGCTTTTTAATATGCTGTCTACGTTGGTCATAACTTTCCTTCCAAGCAGCAAGCGTCTTTTAATTTCATGGCTGCACTCCCCATTTGCCCTGATTTTGGAGCCCCTCAAAATAAAGTCAGCAACTGTTTCCATTGTTTCCCCATCTATTTGCCATGAAGTGATGGGACCAGATGCCATGATCTTCGTTTTCTGAATGTTGAGCTTTAAGCCAAATTTTTCACTCTCCTTTTTCACTTTCATCAAGAGGCTCTTTAGTTCTTCTTCACTTTCTGCCATAAGGGTGCTGTCATATGCATATCCGAGGTTATTGATATTTCTCCCAGCAATCTTGATTCCAGCTTGTGCTTCATCCAGCCTGGCATTTCTCATGATGCACTCTGAATATATGTTAAATAAGCAGGGTGACAATCCACAGCCTTGAAGTATTCCTTTCCCGATTTGGAACCAGTCTGTTGTTCCATGTCCAGTTCTCACTGTTCCTTGCTGACCTGCATACAGGTTTCTTAAGAGGCAGGTCAGGTGGTCTGGTATTCCCATCTCTTTCTGAATTTTCCACAGTTTGTGGAACAAATTTTGACACAGTCAAAGGATTTGGCCTAGTCAATGAGGCAGAAATAGGTGTTTTTCTGGAACTCTCTTGCTTTTTTGAAGATCCAGTGGATGTTGGCAATTTGATCTCTGGTTCCTCTGCCTTTTCTAAAACCAGCTTTTCAAAGGCAATTTTATTCTAAGAATAAAACGAATAAATTAGATCTTCTTGAAAACTATTACTTTTAATACTAATTTTTTTAAAGAGAAGGAAACATCTTTTCTTCCACACTTATAAAATCTCATACTCAATACTTGTCTATTCAGTTTGCTTGATCCATGTTATTCTTGAGGAAGTGGTGGAGAAGATATCCATGGAAATAAGAATTCAGTATTTCTCTTAATAGAAATAGAATGATCATATTCTATGTCATCTTAGGTACTACTTTGTGTATTTGAGTAAATAGTGTGACAATTTCAGAATCAAAGACAATCATGTGAAAAAGTTAACTGGGATAAACAGTGACAGGCTTCCTCGGAAAGCTGGACTTTTACTTTGAAAATTTATAAAAGGAGCAAAGATGGGCTAATACAAATTTAGGTTGTTTGAGAGCAGCTCTTCAGTGTGGAGAAACCTATTCTGAAGCAAGTAAAAAGAAGTTTATTATCTTTTTATTATGGCAAGCAAATTAGTAAACTGAAAAGGGTTTTGAGGGGCCAGTACTTAATTAATTCCTAGAAATTCCTCGAAGCCAAGCAACAAACTTTTGACCTTTCTCCATAGCTCTTATATCAGCAATGAGTAGGTAACAGGATAAGGGGCAATTCCTAGAGACATTGAATAAAGTCTGTCTCCTTCCAGGAGTCTAGAAACCCAAGTTTTAACAGCTGTGGGATTTGGAGTTAGTCATTTTCCCCTCTGAATTTTAATATCCTCACCAGAGGATGAAAGTGTGATACAAAGCATTATTTGCCCCCGTATTCTTTTTAGTAATAAACCACCTCAAGTTTTATCAAGGCACAAGGGTGCCCAGCTAGAGAAGAATTTCCAGGCTTTCTTTTAGCTAGGAAAGTGAAAGTGAAAGTTGCTCATTCGTATCCAACTCTTTGCAACCCAATGGACTATACAGTCCATGGAATTCTCCAGGCCAGAATATTGGAGTTGGGTAGCCTTTCCCTTCTCCAGGGGATCTTCCCAACCCAGGAATTGAACTGGGGTCTCCTACATTGCAGGCAAATTCTTTACCACTCCAACTGAGCTAGGAGTGGTCATGAAATAGCAAAGACGATTTTTATAATTTTCTTATCATTCCTTAGAGATGAGGTCACCTGACTTGGACTCCTTTCTTTCATCAGTTGGAAAATGCCAACAACAGGAGTCACCACTTTATTTTATTTTTAAAAAAATATTTATTTGGCTGCTCCAGGTCTTAGTCACAGTGCGTGGAGGGTCTTTAGTTATGGTGTGCAAGCTCTTATTTGCAGCATATGGGATCAGTTCCCTGACCAGGGATGGAACCCAGGCCCCTGCATTGGTAGCATGGAGTCTTAGCCACTAGACCACCAGGGAAGTCCCATGAGCCACACTTTAGAACCCACACACTGAGGAGGGCAGAGCTTCCTCTTAGCCTGGGTTCCTGAGTAAGATCATAGAACAGAGAAGTCCCACCAGCCCTGCACCACTTCCCTTGGGACTCTTGGTGGTGGTAGTGGTGGTTGAGTTGCTAAGTCATGTCCGACTCTTGCAACCCCATGGACTGTAGCCCACCAGGCTCCTCTGTCCATGGGATTCTCCAGGCAAGAATACTGGAGTGGGTTGCCATGCCCTTCTCCAGGGGATCTTCCTGACCCAGGAATCAAACTTGGGTCTCCTGCATTACAGGCAGTTTCTTAACTGACTGAGCTATGAGGGAAGCCCAAATTGACAATAGTTACTGGTTAGTACATAGCCACATTGCCTTAAAGAACACTGGAGTGGGTAGCCTATGCCTTCTCCTGTGGATCTTCCTGACCCAGGAATTGAACCGGGGTCTCCTGTATTGCAGGCAGATTCTTTACCAACTGAGCTATTAGGGAAGCCTTTTGGGACTCTTAGGTGAGAGCAAAGAAAAAAAATGCCCCTCTTCTTTTAAGCTGCTTTACTCTGGGATTTCTTTGGTACATTAGCTTAGCCTGAACCCTAGCTAAGGCAGAAGTTCTTGAACAAATAATCACAGAAGAATGTCCCAGTTCTGAATAGAAGAAACATAACGGAAGCAACAGAGTTTTGCTTCAGGACTAAAACAAAAGGTTGAATAAACCTTGTTATCCTGCCAATGATGATCACAGCAGCACATGTTCAAGCTTAAGATCACTTTTTTAAATGATGGTCTTTTTTTCATTCTTAGCAACTCAGACTCCGAGGCCCCTTTATTATACCTTTTAATTGCTCTGTTAATCACTTTCAATGTTCTTCCATTTTACTACCATGCAGTATGACAATAGATTGCCTTCTCTACAAAGGCTATCTTTAAATTCCCACGGGCATTTAGTAAAGTTTTATTATCCCCAGACCTAATCCTATGAGAAGATTAGATCGCTAGAAGTCGTTTTCTGCCTATCAGCATAAGGCAGCCAGGGAGGGTTTGCAGACATATGGGGTTTGAAACCTTGAAATCCTGCAGCTTATGTGGGGGAGCCAGAGGCGCTCTGGGAAGTCACCTGAATCAGACTGGCCTTTGCTTATGCAAGTCATTGACCATAAAGGCACTTGAACTCTCCTGTGGCTTTGTAAAAACCCAGACTTAATTACTCGATTTTACCCAAATTTTACACCCACACACAAATCATCTTTTTATTAATTGCCAAACATTTTTATTAGCAATGCTCTCATCTGAACTATTTTAAAAATTTATTTATTTCAATTGGAGGACAATTACTTTACAAAATCGTGATGGTTTTTGCCATATAGCAACATGAACCAGACACAGGTATACATGATCCCCTCCATCCTGAACCCCCTCCCACATTCCTCCCACCCCCTCCCTCCAGGTTGTCACAGAGCACCGACTTTGGGTACCCTGCATCATACATCAGACTCCCACTGGATTTCTGTGTTACATATGGTAATGTATATGTTTCAATGCTATTCTGTCAGCTCATCCCACCCTCTCCTCCCACTGAGTCCAAAAGTCTGTTCTTTATGTCTGGGTCTCCTTTGCTGCCCTACACATAGGATCGTTAGTATCATCTTTCTAAATTCCATATATATGCGTTAATATACGATGCTTGTCTTTCCCTTTCCAACTTACTTCACTCTGTATAACAGGCTCTGGGTTCAGCCACCTCATTAGAACTTTGTAATCTGTTGATATCCAAAGGAGAAAAGCACAGTATGTATGACAGATGAATTTAGAAGCTTAGACAATTTCCCAAGAAAGCATTTTGCACAGGGAAGAGATTGGGGCATCCCAAAGGCCAGCTAAATGGCATTCAAGGCTGTGGAGTAGGGAAAAATATATCTAAGGGAATAACGAAAGGAATGCTAACAAAGAAAAGTGGAGGAATGCAATATGGTCTTTTAACCCACCTACTAATCTATCTCCCACACTGAAGCCAGAGAAATCATTTAAAAATACCAATCTGATCATTTTCATTCCCTGCTCAAAAGTCACAAATGATTTACTATAACACTTAAAAACATGTACAAAATCCTAACTTGACCTAAAAATATGCTGTGTCTGAACCCTAATTATCTTTCTAAAATTGCATCAGACCACAATCTCTTCTCCTTTCTGCAAACTAGGAACATGGGGTATTGTGGTTGAACTATGTACCCTCTAAATATCACGTGTTGTTGTCATAACTCCCAGTACCTCAGAATGTGACTTTATTTGGAAATAGGGTCACTGTAGATGTAATTAGTTAACGTGAGGTTACTTTGAAATAGGGTGAACCCCATGACTGGTATTCTTACAAAGGGGGGAAATTTGGACGTGGACACAGTGAGGACACCATGTAAAGAGGAGCACAGAAATTCTACAAGCGAAAGAACAGCAGAGATTGCCAGCAAATCACCAGAAGCTAAGGGAGACAGCTCTCAGGAGGAACTAATAATGCCAATACCTGATCTCCAGAACTGAGACAGTACATTTCTGTTGTTTAAGCCACACAGTTCTTTGTTATGGCAGCCCTGGGAGACTAATACTGTGGGTCTTCCCAACTCTCCACAGATGTTTGTTCATGCTGTTCCCTTTGCCTTAACAGAGCAGCTTCTCTAGCCAAGCCTGACACCTTGCTTTAAGCGTCTTTTCCTTGAGAGAGAAATCTTCCTTAATCTCCCAGACTAGCTAAAGCCCCTCTCCTCCTCAATCTACACTTACCATAAATTCAACAAGACCCTGCCCTTCCTCAATGCCCTATGCCCTCCTGAACTATCTGTTTACTTAATGTCTGTCTTTTGCATCTGGCTATAAGTCCAGGCTAGGACTCAGTGTCTCATTCATGGCTGTGTCCTCTGTGACTGGCATATAATTAGTGCTCAAGAAATATGTATTGACTGGTTCCCTTGATTTTAACTTGGAATCTTCTGTTCCTAAACATTGCTTCGAAGATCCCACATCGTTAGTTATAATTCCCCCCAAAGTATTCCTTTTCTCATGTATATATTCATATGCCTGAAGGCAAACCTCATATTTCTATAATTTGTTGTTGTCATACCTAACATTTTATTCCATTCCACCACACATCTGTATAAGCAATAACATTTGTAAATGTACTAGTCTTCAGGAATGTTTTTGATTTGGGTCCTATATTACTGAAAAGAATCTCAATTATTTGGCAAGCTGACATCCTCATAAGATTCTATCTGTCCAGCAAGGCAGAGGAGGGAAATTGTGAGAGAACACGAAAGCAATGAAGCACTTTTTAAACAAACATTCATTTAATCTGATTCCTGATATGAAAATTTGGGGAGTTGTCCTGATGTGGAGAGGGAGGGATGATGGGAGATTTGCTGAAAATTGCATGAAATCCATGGAATAATGAAAGCTAATCTCAAAACATCTATATCTATGCCTATCTCTCTCAATAGACATAGATATATTTGTAAAAGGGGACAAAAGAGCAAATGATTCCAGGTAGGCTATTTCTCCCTCTCAGGTCACTTCTAAGTTAGTTTGAATCTGACTCCAAAGAATTGCAACAGTTCTTGGACAGGGTCTACTTAAACAGACAGATTCAGAAGTCTCTTTGTAAAGAAGGTCTTAGTGAGTATATTCACTGAGTGGAAACATTTTAGTTTATCCTAAAGAGAATTTCCTAAGTAAATATATGTTCAACAGATATGCTCTTAATGGAGTAACAGTTGGATATACTACAATTTTTAGTATCATATCTTCAGACAAGACTGTTGGTCACAGAAAGAGATAATGACAAACTATAGAAAGAGCCATTACTCTTGAGCACAGGAAGAATAAAATAGTTAGACTTGTCCTAGTCATTCATTTAGTAAACAGTTCTTAAGCATTTACTCTGTGTTAACAATTGTGGCAGATGCTATTAATACACAGGTCAATAAAATAATAATAGTAATAAGAATAGCTTACTCATATTGGTTGCTGATTTTGTCTAGGCCCCAAGCTAAATGCTTTACATACATTATCTCCTTTAATCCTCACCATAGCTTTGTGACATAGGTACTATCATTGTCCTCACTTTTAGGAAGAACTTAGGTCCCAGAGAAGTTCAGCAGTGTGTACAAGGGTCAAAGAGCTAGGATATAAGTACAGCTATGCCTGACTCCAATGCCTAAGTTCCTACTCAGTGCATTAGACTAACTCACAACAGAGAGTGAGTCAACTACTATAATTTTTCCCCAAATCCGTAAAATTCAGGTTGAGCTTCTGATCTGAGGAAGATAACATTAACAGGGAGTTTAAGAAGGAGAATTTAATTCCACAGTAATACAGAAATGGCATTAAGTAACCTTTTCTTAGAATGAGTTTATGGACCATTTCACATAAGCTCCCCAAGTTCAAAAGTCAGGATTATAGTGATTTGGGCTCATCTCAAGTGAGCTTAAGAAAAACAGAAATGAAAGTAAAGGACTTTAGATCCTAAAGTCCTGTGTGTGTGTGTGTGCGCGCGCGCACGCGTGCACGCACTTGTGTATGAATGCAAAATAAAAATAGTGCAGAAAAGAGACCTGAAGTTTTGAGTCAAGAAAGAAATCCATCTCTTTTTTAATCACTAGGGAAGAAATTGAGTTTGTATATATTTTTGGTAAGAAAGAAGTCACACATTATATGAAATTCTTTTAAAATACTCTGACCCCAAATTTTGAGCCAACACAGAAAGCAAAAACATATTTTTCAAAAATTTAGATAGAAGATGGCATACAAATGTAACTGTTAGAGATACCAGAATTTTCAAGACCATGTTAAGGCCACCTCAGAATAAGGGAATCACTGGCCTCTGCTTTGTCACTGAGCCTGTGTACTTCCTGACATGTGTCATTTTGGTATGGTATCTTTTGTGTTAGGGAGGGCATGCATCTTCCCCATCGCTGATCTTTCAGTGTTTTTTAATACTCCTGACCTCTCTCTGCTTCCTTCACTCATACAGTCCCAGAAGAGAAGGAGTGAGCTAACCTGATTGGTGAATTTGAGAAACTGTGAAAGCTTGCAGAAGCCACAAACTCGTTCTCCTCTATAGGTTGGGTGGGATCTGGACTTGGAGAAGAGGATGCCTGCTCCATTCTAGTGCAGACAGTGCTAAACAGGTGAACGTCCTCATTCTAGATTGGGTATTTGAGAACCAACTTGTCCACAGATGCAAGTCAAATTTCCAATAGCAGTTAAATCAGTAATTAAGGTCATATTTTTTGGCCTCTACCTATAGATTTTTTTTTCTTAGCTCACCATTATTCTGAAACATGAGGACATAGTATATCATTTATTAGGTCTCTACAAAGACCCCAAACTGTAGCTAAATTGATAACACTGTACTGTGCCTGCTCAGTTGTATCTGACTCCTTGACTCCCATGGAGTCTGCCAGGCTCCTCTGTCCATGGAATTCTCCAGACAAAAATACTGGAGTGGGTTGCCATTTGCTCCTCCAGGGGATTTCCCCAGACCAGAGCTCAAACCTGTGTCAAGCCTGTGTTGCAGGCAGATTCTTTATTGCTGAGCCACTAGGGAAGCCTAACAGTAGCTTGCAAACAGGACACAAAGGAAGAAAAGCTTATCTTTGGTATATTCTGGAAATAAAGAGCTAGAATTAGATAACTATATTGGTCCAATTTTCCACTCCCAAGCATTACTAATGTAGCTCTGCTTGGCCAAATCCTGTGTGACCATTTGTAAATGGGTAGGTTAACAGTTTAACTGGAGAGCCCAGAAAAGTTATAAGAAGATAGCCTCTAACTCCAGTTCTGCAGTCAGTAGAAACATTTGACAGAAAAGAATTAGAATTAACCTTAGAGGATTAGTGGGGATAATTCTGAGTAATGAGGGAAAGGGCTCTATGTATTATTCAGATATTTTATTTTCTAGCCATGCTGTCTTTCATCTTTCATTTTCTTGTCTATCCATCATAACTGAAGCAAAATTGTATGAGGTGTGGGGGCCGCCTTCCTTCTACAGCAGACAATGTAACTGATCAGGAGCCCCAGCTTAGAAATCCAGAGTTTGCTTTCAGGATGCCATTACCACAAGCTGTTCCAGCCACTGACTGAATGCTAAGTACAGCAGTGACATTAAGGCAGGTCCCTTTCCAGAGAGACATGAGACTTCAGTTGGCCAACTTCATCTGGGGGGTTCTCTGATGGCTTTGCTGGAACTGTGTGGCCCTCCACCCAACAGCAAGGAGATCGACCCAGTCAATCCTAAAGGAAATCAACCCTGAATATTCACTGGAAGGACTGATGCTGAAGCTCCAATACTTCGGCCACCTGATGCGAAGAGCCAACACATTGGAAAAGACCCTGATGCTGGGAAAGATTGAGGGCAGGAAGAGAAGGGGCAACAGAGGATGAGATGGTTGGATGGCATCGGTGACTCAATGGACACGAGTTTGAGCAAACTTTGGGAGATAGTGAAGGACAGGGAAGCCTGGCGTGCTGCAGTCCATAGGTTCGAAAAGAGTTGGACACAACTGAGTGACTAAACAACCACCCAACATTCTTTCCCTCTCTCCTTCACTCTGGGTTAGACTGGCCACGTGGTCAGAGGCATCCCCCAGCTTCCTCTGGGTACCTCCCTATTTCCTTTCACATGGGTACTTTCTCCTAAGACAGCCCTTAAATGTTTAATCCCATCTTAGTATCTGCTTCTCAAAGGACACCAAGGGAAAGTTTAACAGATTACACAAGTAGAGCCCATTGACGCTGGAAAGGAGCCAGAGACCAGCATTTACACAACTTGAAGAAAGAAGAACAGAGTTAGTGAAAGCTTTGGAATATAGTTAACACAAAACTATAGCCAATGCAGAATGACTGTACCTTTTTTTTTTTTTCAATTTTAAATACAGTTTTATTTAAGACATTGAATTTTTTCTCTTGTAATACAGAGCTTGTAAAGTGCAATGTTTTTCCATGTGCACACACATTCCATGTTCAAGTATCAAGAATCCCCAGTTATTTACTATAGCAGCTCAACTTTGTAACTGCCATGGGATTTGCTACAAATTTGGGTCCTTCCATGTTTTGTGTGGAACAATGCTATATCTATGCCAGGCTGGCTTAGTCAACCTCTTCAATGGTGGGCCCAGAGAAGGCACCACTGGATGGAGGAGCTCCATCACCAGGGAAGCCCCCAGGCATTCCTCCTGGCATTCCCCCGGGCATGCCTCCTGTGCTCTGGTACAGCTTGGTAATGATGGGGTTGTAGAATTTTTCCAACTCCTTCTGCTGATGTTCAAATTCTTCCTTCTCTGCAGTCTGGTTCTTATCCAGCCAGTTGATTATTTCATTACACTTGTCAAGAATCTTCTGTTTGTCCTCATCATTAATCTTGCCCTGAAGTTTCTCATCCTCAACAGTAGCTTTCATGTTGAAGGCATACGATTCAAGCGAATTCTTTGAAGACACCTTATCCTTGTACTTCTCTGCTTCTTGAACCATCTGTTCAATATCATTCTTGCTCAAACGGCCCTTGTCATTAGTGATGGTAATCTTGTTCTCTTATCCTGTGCTCTTATCCATAGCAAAGAGATTGAGAATGCCATTGGCATCGATATCAAGTGACTTCGATCTGAGAAACACCACAGGGGCAGGAGGTATGCCTGTGAGTTCAAACTTGCCAAGCAAGTTTGGTCATGGTTCACTCACCTTCATAAACCTGAATGAACACACCAGGCTGGTTGTCAGAGTAGGTGGTGAAAGTCTGCATCTGCTTGGTAGGAATGGTGGTATTGTGCTTGAGGACACTCATGACTCCACCAGCAGTTTCAGTTTCAAGGGAAAGAGGAGTGGCATCCAACAGCAGCGAGTCTTGAACATTTTCAGATTTGTCTCCAGACAAAATGGCTACCGGGACAGCTGCACCATAAGCAAGAGCCTCACCGGGGTTGATGCTCTGATTCAGTTCTTTCCCACTGAAGAAGTCCTGGAGAAGTTTCTGAATCTTGGGGATGCAGGTTGAGCCACCCACCAAGGCAATATCATGGATCTGAGACTTGTCCAGCTTGGCATCCTGAAGGGCTTTCTCCTCAGGGTCCAGGATGCCACGGAACAAATCAGCATTCAATTCTTCAAATTGGAAGTTGATTCCTTCATAGAGGGAATCAATCTCAATACTGGCCTGGGTGCTGGAAGAGAGAGTGCACTTAGCAAGCTCAGAAGCAGTACGGAGGCAACAGACAGCCCTCTTGGTCTCACTGATATCCTTCTTGTGTTTGCTCTTGAACTCTGCAATGAAATGGTTGACCCTGCCATTGTCAAAATCTTCTCCAGACAAGTATCTCCAGCTATAGATTTGACCTCAAAGATTCCATCCTCAATAGTGAAGATTGACACATCAAAATGCCACCACCTAAATCAAAGATCAGCACATTTCTCTCTGCTCCAATGTTTTTGCCTAAGCCATACGCAATAGCAGCAGCACTTGGTTCACAGATGATTCTAAGTACACGGAGACCAGCAATAGTTCTAGCATCTTTGGTAGCCTGACGCTGAGAGTCATTAAAGTAGGCAGGTACTGTGACAACAGCCTTGGTAACAGTCTTCCCAAGGCAGGCTTCTGTGATTTCCTTCCTCTTTGTCAGGACCATGGATGACACCTCCTCTGAAAAACTCTTTTTCTCTCCCTTGAATTTTTACTTAAACCTTAGGTCTGCCAGCATGCAGGGCCAATATTTCGTATCAGACTGGACAACAGCATCATCAAATCTTCATCCAATAAGTTGTTTGGCATCAAAAACCATGTTGGTGGGATTCATTGCGACTTGGTTCTTTGCAGCATCACCAGTCAATCGTCTGGTATTAGTAAAAGTGACATAGCTTGGGGTGGTTCAGTCCCCTGATCATTGGAAATTATTTCCACCTTTCTGTGCTCTCCCACACAAGAATCAGTGGTGCCAAGATCAATGCCAACTGCAGGTCCCTTAGATATAGTTGCAAAAACGTAGGCCCAGCTCTGATGGAGGAGAAAGCAGCAATCTGGAAAGCTACCGATGCATCCAATGAGCTGGCTCTGTACTTTAATGGATGGATTTTGAGCGAAGTCAAAAAGAGATAACAGTGTTTGGATTTGTCAGAACTGATGCTGACTTTTCAGCAATTATGAGTGTTGGAGAAGCATTAGCTTGAGATTTAGTTGAGAGGCATTGTCAGTGTAGACTCAAAGAATGTCAGAGACTTCCTGAGCCACAATGACTAAAGATTTTATCAACACCACATACAGAAGTGATTGGTAATTAACACTTCAAATATATTATTTGGCTTTATTCGGTATGGTTTCCAGAATTAACAGACCAAGAAGCAACATCCTTTACAAATTAGTACCTTGTTTATATATAGAACCTTTCCAGAGTAATTCTGAGTCTCGCCAGTCCCTCATTGGATCATATCTCATAAAGTAAAGTACAAAATTTTGTACTTGGGCTGTAGTGTATTGGTAGAAAGATTCTAGAGCTGTGCTGTCTAATATGGTAGTCACTAGCCTCATCTTATTTTTTAAACTTAAAATTACTTAAATTTGAATAAAATTTAAAATTCAGTAGCTCACTATACTATTCATACTACAAATGCTCAATAGCCATGCATGTTCAGGGTTCTTTCACTGAACAGCATAGATATAGGACATTTCCAACATCAAAGAATATTTTATTCAACAAGGGATATTCTAGAGGAGAATTTCCCCAAGGAAAAAAGTTATCTGATTTTTAAAAGTAATTCTGCTACATTCGGTGTGGCGAGAGAGTGTTTCAAAGTCACCAGTTCAGCCCAGCTCCTCCTCACACCTACAAAAGATGTTTAATGACTGCCCTACAAGCCACTGAGATTTTTAGAAACCACCAAGGAGGGTTCAGTTTCATCTAAAATGAGAATCAATAACCAATATTTCACAGATATCTTCAGCTAATGTGATATTTTCTCACTCATTGCCTAATGAGATTATGTTTTAGGACAATGAAGTACCCTTAGCAACTTTGGGGTAAGTGAGCAATGGACATGTGGAAAGGAGGCTGGACCCCCTCCTTGTTGTTGAAAGACAGGATTCATGTAGCAGTCTACGTGATGCTTAGTGTGTCTGAGAAGAATCAGGGTTTGGGAGTCTCTTGTAGCTAGGGGGTAGAAATTGAGCTTCAAACAGGAAGTTGAAGGTAGCATGTCTCACTCTGCAGAGATACCATGGTCATGCTCCTGAGAGAGTCCATGTGTGCAGAGCCTGTTAGGCTTTAGACAGAGGGATGATATCTCAAACAGAAAACAATCCTGCTAGGATGGTTGACTCCGCTGAAGAAAGTAATAAGATATTAAAGAGTGACTTAGATAAGTTGATCAATGAAGGTCTCTCAGAGAAGGTGAAACTTGAGTAGAAACACAAATGATAAGAGTCAGTCATGTAAAGACCTAGGAAACAACCCTGCCAGGTTGAAAGAACAGCAAGTATACAGGCCCTAAGACATGAATGTGTCTGGCATGTTCTTGGGAGGCAGAGAACCAGTGTGGCTGGAACAGTGTAAGAGAGGGAGAGACTGGAAAAAGATGACATTGAAGAGTTTACATTGAAGTTTCATCAAAAAGCTTGGATTTGACTCTAACTGGAAAGGAAGGTCATTGGAGAGTTTGGAATAAGGGAGTGACCTTATTTGATTTGTTAAGAATCTGCCTGTAGTGCAGGAGACTCAGGTTCGATCCCTGGGTCAGGGAAGATCCCCTGGAGAAAGAAATGGCAACCTACTCCAGTATTCTTGCTTGGAAAATCTCATGGACACAGGAGCCTGGTGGGTGGCAGTCCATGGGGTTGCAAAGAGTTGGGCACAACTGAGTGACTAACACTTATTTGATTTAGGTTTGCAAAAGAGCTCTCCAGATATTCTATGGAACGGAATTTATATCAGACAAAGTCCCTATAAAAAAGAGTCACACTCAAAAGTGTTTAACTGAAGAGAGTTTAATGAAGGAACTACATACCAAGTAATGCATAGATGAAGGCAGTTAACAAAGATTAGTGAATTCCCCACAACAGAGAGGAGTTATCACTATGACAAACCCTAAAGGGACAAATATAATGTACAGAAGTACCTGAACCCTGCGAGGGCCAAAAGAAGAGGAGATCACCCCACAGGAGCTGTTATCTATGGAAGAACACCACCACTGTCAGAAGATGGGAAGAACTGGGGCAAAATAAGTATGCTTCCTCTCTCCCTTTCCCCCTCCAGTCTTCTACTGGGACTCTCAATTATCTGGACTCAACCATCAAGGCAAGAGAGATACAGAGGCCAGACAATGTATTTTGTAAAACTGGGGGTCAAAGCAAAGCAGAAAAAGAAGTGAATGTGGAGGGCTGGGCAGCAGTAAATCTGAAAGAACAAATTGAGTATATAGCATGATAATAAGTACTATGGAAAATAAAATTTCAACACAGTATAAAGAGCATTTGTCAATTTTAAATATCATTTCCCAAAATACTGTGGTGGTAAGACATTTATACATATTATGATTAACTAGTTTATTAACCTGGCTTCATTCTACCTAAAGAAAACAGTGCCTATGAAAAATAGCCTCAGTATCTTTTGAGATAAATAAAGGAAGAACAAGTTATGTCAAAGTCATAAAAAATAACAAAAAGCAGGTCATATGGGAAAAATCTACTTTATCTTCTGGGTCTGTTCCCCAGGGTATTCATGCTGGCCTCCCTAGGTCTTAAATAAATATTCTCCCAGGTAGAAATATGAATGATAAATTATTGTGGGTAGATTTTAAAACTATGATTCCATGAAAAGCAAACATTAACTTGAAGAGGAATGTTCTCATAACCACAGTGCCTAAGACCCAATATTTCTCCCACTTTTGTAACATCTTAGTATTTTCTTCACTCTTTACTCCCAAGCTAAAAAAAACTTCAAAACAAGTTGTGAAATGATTAAACTAATCCACAGTGATTTAACTGTATTCAGAAAATAATAAAAACTTTAAATGAACACAGAAATAAATACCTAGCTCTCAAGAACAAAATCAGAGGCTTAGCAATCATTAAAGAGATTAGATATGCAAATAAGCAGGAAAATATGACAAATGATCAAAAGTGTCATCAACAGAAACATATCCAGAAATAACAGAGACAGAATTAGAAGACGGAGACCTTAAAATATTACCATACATTTACTCAAAGGGGAAAAGTGAACATAACAATGAAAGAAATGGAAGATATACAAAGGAACCAAATGGGACATCTAGACATGAAAATCATAAAAATTAAATTTAAAATCTACTAGAAACAATTGACTGTAGTTTAAACCCTGTAGAAGAAAAATCAGTGAAATTGAGGCCATAGCAATAGTACTTATCCAAATGAAATATTGCACAAAAATTAAAAAGATGGAAAAATCAACAGAAACTCAGTGACCTGTAGAATAATATCAAGTAGTCTAACAGACATAATTAGAGTCTAAAGGGTGAGCAGGAAAAATATTTGAATCACAAATGGCCAGGTATTTTCCAAATTTGAAGAATTCTATCAACAAACAGATTCAGGAAATTCAATGACACCCAAGCAAGATGAACATAAAGAAAATCACACAAAAGCTATTATGCTTAAACTGTGGGGGGGGGAAGCATTAAAGAGAACATTAAAAAACAAAATCACATAAAGAAAGAGAGGCACAGAGGAAAAAAAAAAATGAGAATGTTCACAGACATCTTGTCAGAAAGTAAGCAAGCTGTAGGACAGTACAGAGAGAAAACTATCACCAAAAAATGTATATCCAGAGAAAATATTCTTGGGGGGGGAATTAGATTTTTATCAGAAAAACAAAAGCTGAGAGAATTTAATGAATAAACTTTTCATGGAAACAAATGTGTGAGTGCTCAGTCACGTACAACTCTTTGCAACCCTTTGGAATGTAGCCCACCAGGCTTCCTCTGTCCGCAAATTTTTCAGGCAGAATACCAGAGTGGGTTGCCATTTCCTACTCCAGGGCAGCTTCCTGACCCAGGAATCAAACCTACATTTCCTGCATTGCAGGTGGAGTCTTTATCTGCTGAGCCATGGGGTAAGCAAAACAGAACCTAAAACTATTAAGTTATTGAAATAAGGCAGGAAAGTGAAAATAAACACAGAGGATTCCCTAGCAGTCCAGTGGTTAGGACTCCAAAATTCACTGCCAAGTTTCGATTCCTGGTCAGGGAACTGAATTTTAAAAAAAAGAAAAGAAGCAAAGAAAATAAATACCAAAATGGTAGACTTAAACTTAACCATATCAATAGTTACATGTAAATAGTCTAAATATTTAAATTAAAAGACAGAAACTGTTAACTGGATTATTAAAAAAAATACAACTATATAGTGTCTACAAGAAATTAATTTTAAAAATAAGACATAGGTTAAAATTTAAAGAATGGAAGAAAGATGTAACTTGTAAACACCAATTATAAGAAAGCTGGAATGACTATTAATATCAATGTTGTGTATATATATATATATATATATACAATATACATAATGTATATCTAACATATAATGCTATTATGAAATATTATACTTTTTTTTCAAGAGCACAGAGAACATTCATCAAGACAGATGAAAATGTCATGCCATAAAAACTAGCTTTGACAAATTTAGAAGGATTAAAATTATACCACACATATTAGGTGGCACTAGCGGTAGGGGTAAAGAATCCACAGGACATGTAAGAAACTCGGGTTTGATCCCTGGGTGAGAAAGATCCCCTGGAGGAGGAAATAACAACCCACTCCAGTATTTTTGCCTGAAAGATTCCATGTACAGAGGAACCTGGCAGGCCCCAGTTCATGGGGTCACAAAGAGTCAGACTACAATTGAGCATACATACACACATCACTTTACTAAACTAAATTAGAAATGTTTTAAAAAATTAGAAAATTCCCAAATATTTGGAAAATAAACTTTTAAGCAGCATTGGTCAAAGAAGAAATCACACACACACACAAAAATACAAAACTGTTTTTAAATACATGAGATTAAAACCCAATATATTGTAATTTGTGGGGCATAGCTAAAACAGAGCTTTTAGAGGAATTTACAGCTTTAATTGGTTGTATTAGTAAAGATCTCAAAACATTGGCCTAAGTGTCATTCTTAAGAAGATAGAAAAATAAGAACAGATTAAACCCAAGGTAAGTAGAAGGAAGAAAGTCATAAATAATAGAAATCAAGAAAAACAGAAAAGCAAATAGTAAAGAATCAAATCAAAATGAAGCTGCTTCAAAAAAAAAAAAAACAAAACAGTGAAGTTCAAAAACTAGTGGCTAAGCTTACAAGGAAAAAAAAAGAGAAAAAATTACCAATATCAAGAATGAAACTGAGAATATCACTAGTAATATAACAAAAATATTGGCAAAAAAACTGGCAAACTTTGATGAAATGGCAAACTTTCTTGAAAGGCAAATTATCAAACATTGCCTGAATAAGCAAAAGAAAATCTCAATAACCTTAAGTCTACCATTGTTGTCTAGTTGCTAAGTTATATCTGACTTTGTGACCCCATGGACTGCAGCACCTCAGGCTCCCCTGTCCTTCACTATCTCCTGGAGATTGCTCAGATTCATGTCCATTGAATTGGGGATGCCATCCAGCCATTTTGTCCTCTTCTGCTGTGAGACCATTGTTAACCTGTGGTGCCTGGGTCTAACTTAACCTTTTACTTATCCTTTCCTGAAATATCAAGTCCAGTCTTATCATTACTGCTGTCACTGTGGGCATTTGCTGCTAATTGTGAACCAGGAAGCAAAATGCACGTTGGAATTGCCTTCTCAGTGCAGTTTCCCAAAGTGGAAGCCTCTCCTGGTGCAAGCAAGTAGGAGAGCCTCATAGGGGCAGGAGACCTCCAGGCCTTTGGGGCTAAAAAGGATGAGGGCAGGGGCCCAAAGCTGCCAGCACTGGTGTGATTCCTGTTACCTAGTTGCTCTATTCCAATAAAGTAGAGTTTCACACACATATGCACACCCAAAATGAACTGTCTAATAAGCTTAAGAGGCCAGAATGACTCAAATAGTTAATTCTAGCAACTGTTTTCCCACCAAGATTGGGAGGAAGGTGAGAATGTCCACTGCTACTTCTACTCAAAATTTTATTGAAAGCTTTTATGCAAAAGGAAGACATTTTTAAAATTTTAAATTTTAAAGAAAAGTAAAATTCTTTCCAGAATACATAATCATGTCCACTTTTTAGACGACTAAGGAATCTAGAGAATCCCATGGACAGAGGAGCCTGGAGGGAGAGCTGCAAAGAGTCAGACGTGACTGAAGCAACTTCACACAGGAATCTAGTTTTTTAAAAAAAAAAAACTACTTAAAACTAATAACCTAGTTATTGTTGTTCAGCCGCTAAATTGTGTCCGACCCCAGGGTCTGTAGCCCACCAGGCTCCTCTGTCAGTGGGATTTCCCAGGTGAGAATGCTGGAGTGGATTGCCATTTCCCTCTCCAGAGGATCTTCCTGACCCAGGGACCAAACCCTGCATTAGCAGGCAGATTCTTTATTACTGAGCCACCAGGAAGCCCAACAATCTAGTTAAGCATGATCAAAAGATATACATAAATCAACTCTATTTATATTTCATAGCAATAAACAATTGGAAATTGAAATTTTAAAATAATACCATTTCTAGCAGAAACATGAAATGCTGAGAAATAAATTCAATAAAATATGTTCAAGAATTGTTTAATGAAAGTAACAAAATATTGCTAAAAGCAATTGAAGGAGATCAAAAGAAATGGACATAGATACCATGTTTCTTCCTGGAGTAGGGCATGGCAACCCACTCCAGTATTCTTGCTGGGAGAATCCCCATGGACAGAGAAGCCTGGAGGGCTACAGTCCATAGGGTCACAGAATCAGACACGACTGAAATGACTGAGCACGCACCATGTTTCTGGAGTGGAAGAATCAATATTTAGAAAACAAATCTTTCCAAACTGACTTCAGATATGGTAATCACCTTGCCCTCCTGCAGTATGTCATCCAGACTATCACTAGAGTGACCTTGCTAAATTGCAACTTTGATCATGTAATTCATCTACTTAAAAAATCTTTTATGTTTCCCCAGGGCTGATAGGATAAAGCTTAGATTCCTCAGGATAATACAAGGCACTCTGTGATCAGAACCCACCTGCTGCTCTTTACAATGCCTTCTGACTGAAATACCCACTTTTATCCCATTGGTGAACTCCTTTCTACCCTCCATGAAGACTTTTCTCATCTACCCAAGATTTAACCACTGCCTCTTTTAAGTCTATAGGACCCTGTGTTAGCCCTTTTCATCAATATTGCCATAACTTATTTGATAATCTCTATCTCCCCAAAACAGACTGTGGGCTCTTTTGTGATCTCCATCTTGAGGATAGGGACTGTAGCCCATTCATTTTTGTTTCTCCAGCTCTAGTATCTCACCTGGCACATAGTAGGCACTTGGTAATTTTTTTAAAATAAATCATAGTCTGATTTACTGATTGGATGAAACAGAATAGGAGTTCTTTCAAAGATGAAAGACTCAAAACAGGTTAAATTTCAGAAGTGAATGGGATCCCTTCTCTAAGTTTGGCTAAGATAAATATGAAAAGGACATTTCATAACAGGAAGAATTATTAAACATTCTTAGTCTGGCTCCCTCCTCATCCTGGCTTTACTTCTAATCTAAAGCAGTTCTGAGGAAATTATGTTTGACCGCAAGCTCCACAAACTATTTCTAGTTTCCCATACTAAATCCAAGAGATATTTTGTAATATGTCATCTATAGCCTCATTTTACCTCAATCTTCAAATTCACTCTCACCCCCTTTCACTCTCTCTTCCACACTAGACAAATTTCCCCAGGGAAGAATGGAGATATTTATAGCAGCCAAATAAAGAACTCTCCCCCAGAAAGTCAGGGAAGTTTGACCCAAGGAAGTTTGCCCACTTCCTTTTCACCGTCCACAGAGTATCAGTTTATGCCCACCTCTCAGCTCTCTGGTATTAGCTGTTCCCCTTTCTAGAGCTTGATTCTCCTGCACTTGCATTGTCTATGACCTGTAGGTTTGGATGTATGCACATTCTTTTACAAATCTTTTCATGAATTTCCAAAATTACATTGGCATAACTTTTCCAGATAAAAGAGTCCAGGCACCCATGAAAACTAATTTCCTTTTGGTATTTGGAAATAAACCTCTTTGTGCTACATGATCTTTAATATTTAATAATTATTCAATACTGATTTACTATTTGTATTTGAAACAAAGTCCAAATAATAGAGAGCTATGCAGAAAACGACAAAGCTAAAACGAAGGCAGGAAGACTATTGGGAGAGTTCCAGAAGTTCCTATTCCAACCAGGGCAAAAGGCTGGCAAAACTGACGGGGGCAAAGCACGCCTTCTGGAATGGCTTGTCTCCCCCTGTGTGTAACCTGATG
Source organism: Oryx dammah (assembly GCF_014754425.2). Classification (NCBI taxonomy): domain Eukaryota; kingdom Metazoa; phylum Chordata; class Mammalia; order Artiodactyla; family Bovidae; genus Oryx; species Oryx dammah. Next base: position 85,917,131 of record NW_024070187.1, on the reverse strand, counting down.
CCCTCTCATGTGGCTTTTCTCTCCCACCCTGTCAGCCAGCTCTTAGGAAATATTCTCAGATTTCTTCACCCTGAAGCTGTACCTAAATGTGTAGTAGGAATGAACGGATTTCTTCTCCTCAGGATGTGCCTTTTATAGGAGGACAAGGTCTTTCCAACCGCACTTTGGTTTAAATCCAAGGGAATTATTTTTAGGAAGAAGCAAAGCAGAGGAGAGAGGAAACAGATTTATTACTTCCCTTACAGAGGAAGAGGAGAGTGCAAGGAATCGAACCTGAGTCTCTTGCATTGCAGGCAGATTCTTTACCACTGAGCCACCTGGGAGGCCACCACATTTAATATTTAGTAAATGGTCTTAACCTTGCTTAACTTTTTGCTCCACAGTGTGAGGTGAATATCAGGCCTGGTTAAATATCAGTGCTTCTGAAAGCTTGTTACCTCTGTCTTCCTAGAGGGCCCAGGTTTAGAATAAATAAAATTATTATAAGTGAAGAGAAGTAAGAGAATATATTTTGAGTCACAAAAGGGATTGTTCAGTAACTCTTTCTTTTAGTCAGGTAAGGAATGTTACAGTCCAGTGAGAGATGTGAAATATATATATATATATGTATGTATATATATGTGTGTGTGTGTGTGTCTGTACATAAAAAAATATTTAGGGACTTACCTGGCAGCCCAGTGATTAAGCCTTCACCTTCCAATGCAGGGGGTTTGGTTTGTGTTCAATCCCTGGTCAGCGAGCTAAGATCATACATGCCTCTGGGTCAAAAAAACAAAACATCAAACTGAAGCAATATTGTATCAAATTTAATAAAGACTTTTAAAATATGTTCTCCATTAAAAAAAACAACTTAAAAGAATATTTAAAGAGAGTTACTAAGGCTTCTAAAAGGCCCAAAGCAACATCTTAACTGGTGAAATAAAGGCTGAATTTTGGCAGAAGGAGAGGTGTGGAGTAGATGACTCTGTCACCCGCGTGTACCTGAGGTGCCCAGCAGGTGCCTAAACTGTAGCACAGTTGGGGCTCAGACCTGCGAAGAGGGAAGCAGATGTTATAGGAGTCTGTTTTCTTTCAGACCAAGGACTATCTTGAGAAAGATTGGTCTGCTTCTGTGAAAGTGAGAATCAGCTACACAAGCTTGGTTGAAAGCAGATGTTTCAAGGTCAGAAAGGAAAACTCACAGAGCCTGCTCCTCAGATAACCCCTGACCCAGCTCTCCTGGCCTTCTGTCTGATTCCCAGGGTCACCTGTGCAAAACAGAGTCACCAAAGCCCCGGCAGGTCAGCAGGTGCTAGGATCCAAAAATAATTGGCAAACATCTGTTCTCAAGGTCTCCTTTTATTCCACATTAAGTGCTCCACAAAAAAAAATCTCTCTAAAATGCATCCCAAGAGGCATCTTAAAATTCTTGGCTCCTTTCCACTCCCCTTTATGGTTATCCACGTGCCCCATTCCTCACTTTCTCACTTTCTTTAGATCTCTGCTCCATGTCAGCTTTTTATAGAGGCTTTGCTGATCATCCGATTTAAGTAACAAACCCCTAATACTCTCTCACCACCTAGCAGCTCCTTATCCCTCCTCCCTGTTGTATTTTTCCTCATATTAATATTTGATATCCTACGGATTTTGCTTGCTGATTATATTTCTCTCCTCTTTCACAGGTAAGCACAATGAGGATGTGAAAAGGTGTTTTTTTTTTTTTTTTTTTGCGGGGGGCGGAGGGGCGCTGGTTTTGTTCACTACTTAGTATCTGAAATAATAAGTATGTACTTCATGAATTAATAAATCAAAGAGTAAATGCTGATATTGTTTCATATATTTCTCTTTCTGCAAATTCACAGAATCTTTCTCTTACCCTTAGATGACTCCATCTACCCGAATTGGCTACAGAAGGTTCTAGGTGAACTTAATAACACTAGACTCATAAGATGAGAAATAACTGCCTAAGGTTTCTATTGATTTTGGTCTTAACTGTGGGATGAGGGATATTACATTTCCTGAGCAAAAGGGGGCCTTAAAAGGAAATTGAGAATTAGGAAGAAATTGTTTCTTGGTGGAAACAATCCTTCTAGTTATCTCTGGTTTTAATCCTGTTTTGTGTGGTACTTTACCTCTGCTTGAAACTATTCTTGGATCAGGCTGTTCCTCTGTTGTGAATAATCACTTCAAACATCAATGAAAACCAGAATAAGGGAAGTATGCATATTTCACTTAGAAAATTCCCAGAATGATTTTATGACCAAATTGTAATTAGATTTTTTGGTCCTAATGCTTTGTCTCAGGATAGAAAGTACAGAATTGCACCATTAGGCCATTTGCTTTGTACAGTATCCAGCACAATGAGATGCATACCCACTTACAATTTCATGGATTTTTTTGGAATGATCACTGAGACATTGATTGTATTTTGCACTTGATAATGTGTTAGAATCATGGTAAATCCAAGAAATATAGTCTCTTCTAAGTAGATTACAATTTTATGTTTTACATAATACTAATAACCAAAAAATGGCTAAGTATTAGATAAATTTATTGGGTATGTTCATTTCACCATAATTTTTTTCTTATTCTCCTTTCTTTGATAATTAAAGTTTCTCTTTTAATCAAGAGATCTAACATTGTTAGTGACCTAATGGGCAACCTAATTTTTATTGCTCACCTGGAAGTTCCATATCTCCATCCTAGCCTCAGTTTTGCTTCAGAATAAATTGTAATTTAAAGTGAGTTTAGCTCGAAGGATCAAATTTAGCTCAATTTGTCTTTCAAAAGAGGAAATTTATCCAGCCCAGGAAGTAGGAGTTAGTTTCAATTAATTAACGATCATGAAGTGCTTTTTAAATACTGACTGAGTGTTCACTCTTGTGATAATTAAAAGGAAAATGCAATGACTCAATATTAGTGGTTACAGATAAAATTCTATTGGTTATTCACTGAAACTTTTTAAACTTTAATCTGTACAAGTTTTATTGGTAAAGCTGCTTATTTGAGAAGAATTATGTAGCAGCACATCGGCATGAATTAAATCTATCTAATTTAGTACAATATGCTTTAAAATTCATTAAATCCCAATAAAACCATGGTTTTTACATCATGGGTAGCTTTCTCCAATGTTTAAGATAAACTGTTTCAAACTTAGAAGTCTTGGAAGAAAGATAGCTTCAAATTACTCATTCATAGCTGTATATGCCAGAATTTATCCCAAATAATTTTTGTTGCCAATTCAGAATTTTTTTCTAACTTTACAACAGCATGTTTCTTTGTCAACAACTCCTGTCACTCAGTAAATGGAGTGCAAACTACATTGTAATATTATTAGGAGAAAACTAATACTAGGATTTCAGTTCAGTTCAGTCTCTCAGTCGTGTCCGACTCTTTGCGACCCCATGAATGGCAGCACGCCAGGCCTCCCTGTCCATCACCAACTCCCAGAGTTCACTCAGACTCATGTCCATTGAGTCCGTGATGCCATCCAGCCATCTCATCCTCTGTCGTCCCCTTCTCCTCCTGCCCCCAATCCCTCCCAGCATCAGAGTCTTTTCCATTGAGTCAACTCTTCACATGTGGTGGCCAAAGTAATGGAGTTTCAGCTTCAGCATCATTCCTTCCAAAGAAATCCCAGGGCTGATCTCCTTCAGAATGGACTGGTTGGATCTCCTTGCAGTAAAGGAACTCTTAAGAGTCTTCTCCAATACCACAGTTCAAAAGCATCAATTCTTCAGCGCTCAGCTTTCTTCACAGTCCAACTCTCACATCCATATAAGACCACTGGAAAAACCATAGCCTTGACTAGACGGACCTTTGTTGGCAAAGTAATGTCTCTGTTTTTCAATATGCTATCTAAGTTGGTCCTAACTTTTCTTCCAAGGAGTAAGTGTCTTTTAATTTCATGGCTGCAGTCATCATCTGCAGTGATTTTGGAGCCCCCCAAAATAAAGTCTGACACTGTTTCCACTGTTTCCCCATCTATTTCCCATGAAGTGATGGGACCAGATGCCATGATCTTCGTTTTCTAAATGTTGAGCTTTAAGCCAACTTTTTCACTCTCCTCTTTCACTTTCATCAAGAGGCTTTTTAGTTCCTCTTCACTTATTTAGTTCCTCTTCACGTAAGAGTGGTGTCATCTGCATATCTGAGGTTATTGATATTTCTCCCAGCAATCTTGATTCCAGCTTGTGCTTCTTCCAGCCCAGCGTTTCTCATGATGTACTCTGCATATAAGTGATGTTAGGACAATCAACTAGGATGTTAGGACAATCAAAAAAAATATTTTTTCCCAAATCAAGTATAAATTTGTTTAGATTATCTACACTGTTTTTCTCCTCCATGGATCATATGATAAAACATTGATTTTCATGAAATGTTACCTTTAATTAGTTTTCACAGAATTAGAAACTTAATCCTCCAAGGACAATCAGGAGTGATGGTAGAGTGAAAAGAGTACAGCTTTGGGATCAAACTCTCTCCATGGACTTCCCTCATGGTACAGTGCATAAGAATCCACGTGCCAATGCAGGGGACATGGGTTCAATCTCTGGTCTGGGAGGAGTCCATATGCCACTGACCGACAAAGTCCATTCACCACAGCTGCTGAAGCCTGCACACTCTAGGGCCTGTGAGCCACAACTATTGAGCCTACATGCCACAAATACTGAAGACTGCATGCCTAGAGCCTGTGCTCCGTAACAAGAGAAACCACTGCAATTAGAAGCCCGTGAAATACAATGAAGAGTAGCCTCTGCTCACTGTGGCTAGAGAAAGCCCGTGCACAGCAACAAAAATCCAGTGTAAACAAAAATAAATAAATCTCTCTTCATAACTCCTAACTTTAAAAGACAATTTCATTTCTGAGCTTTAACTTTCTCATCTCTAAAATGTACTTAATAATAAATTACTCACAAGAGGTGTATGAGGATTCAATGAGCTTGCTGCATACTGAACATTTGTGTCCTCCTAAAAATGAATGTGCTAAATTCTGACTCCTAATGTGGTGATATTTGGAGGTGGGGTCTTTGGGGTAATTAGGTCATGAGGGTGGTGCTGTCATGAATAGGATAAGTGCCCTTATAAAGCAACCCCAGAGAACTCCCTTGTCCCTTCCACCACGTGAAGTGAAGTGAAGTGAAGTCGCTCAGTCGTGTCCGACTCTTTGCGACCCCATGGACTGTAGCCTATCAGGCTCCTCCGTCCATGGGGTTTTCCAGGCAAGAGTGCTGGAGTGGATTGCCATTTCCTTCTCCACCACGTGAGGACGTGGCAAAAAGAGGAAAATATAGTTGACCGTGAACCAGAGAGCAGGCTCTCTCTAGACACAAAATCTGTCAGTACCTTCATCTTAGACTTCCCTTCTCTAGAACTGGGAGAAATAAATGTGTATTGTCTATAAATTACCCAGTCTAAGGTATTCTGTCTTAGCAGCCCAATCGAACTAAGCCAGAAATTGGTACTGAGAAGTAGATGCCACTGCAACAAATACCTGAGGAAGCACTCGCTCTCTGGGTGCTCTCAGCCCTGTGCTTGCCTTTATCTAAAAGTGACTGCCTCCTTAAATGGAGAATGCTAGTGCCACCCCAGTCCTCTTTTGATTCTAGATTACTTATTTTAATTCTTAAGCTTTTTCATGTGATTTTTTTCTCATGTAATGCTGTGGCTTGGTTAAATTATATGGCCGCTATGACTGTTTATAAAGTCTTCAGGGCATTTGTGTTTTGATCGCGACAAAAGAAAACATGTATTAGGTATCTACACCTGCATAGCCACAGTGGTTTGAAACCTTGACTGGGCTGAAGGATCTGCTTCCAAATTCACTAACATAGCTGTAGGCAGGAGGTTTCGGTTGTTGAACACCTGGTCTCTCCATAGGACTGCTCATGAGAAAACAACTGGCTTTCCCCCAAATTAATGATCCACAACAAGAGAGGGAAACCAAGACAGAGGCTATGGTTCTTTTATAACATAATATCAGAAGTGACCCTGGAGGAGCAAATAGCAACCCACTCCAGTATTCTTGGGCTTCCCAGGTGACACTAGTGGTAAAGAACCTGACTGCCAGTGCAGTAGATGTAAGAGACTTGGGTTCGATCCCTGGGTTGGGAAGATCCCCTGGAAGAGGGCATGGAAACCCACTCCAATATTCTTGCCTGGATAATCCTATGGACAGAAGGGCCTGGTGGGCTACAGTCCATACAGCCACACAGAGTTGGACACGATTGAAGCAACTTAGCATGCACCAGTATTCTTGCCTGGAAAATTTCTACGGATAGAGGAGCCTGGCAGGCTACAGTCCAGTGGGTCTCAAAGAGTTGGACATGACTGAGCATGCATCCATCAGATGTGAGAAGCCGTCACTTCTGCCATACTCTACTGGCCACACAGACCAACCCTGATACAGAGTGAGAGGGAGGAAGAAGGATCATAGCAGGCCACTCTGGAGGTAACTACATCGATGTGTTTTTAGGGGTTTCAGTTTTGATTCTATCAATTAAAAGCCATTCATTAAAAGAAATGTTGTATTTCTTTTAAACCTCAATTGTCTGGTCTATAGAATAAGAATAACACATACAAAACCTGCTTCATCTTATAGTCAGATGAGTGGAACTTTAAGCATGAAAGTGAAAAAAGAGCAACAAGACACAAGAACAATAGAATCACAGCATCCTGAGGTGGAGCCAGCTGTTGACTATGGAAAGCCAACAGAAGGGTGTTCATCTAGCGAAACTTCTAGGAGTTCAGGAAAGCCAGGAATTTCAACAGGATGAAGTTTCATGGAAGGTGCAGTCAAGGTGAAAGCAGGAGCAGACCCACATCAGGCTGTGTACAGACGAAAAAAAAAACTAAGCTACAAGTGAGCTTTCCACACAGCACCGTGAGCCCAAGGGGCCTATCCACAGAGCCAGACAAGGATGATGGTTTAAAAGTCAAGGTCATCAAATAAGAGTAATCTCCTAGTGGAATTCATAGGATTCCAGGAAGCTGTGAAGCTGTTGTATACCTCTCAAATGTAATGTGCTTAGGGTCGCCTGGCAGTATTGCTACAGTATGGATTCTGAGTCAATAGATTTGGGGAAGGATAGCAACTCTGCATCTCTTACAGTTGCTCAGATGATATCACTGCTACTGGCCCACAGATCAAACTGAGGAACCAGGTATATGCCTCCTCATGTTAGGAACAATCAGGGTATTGCTATGGGTCTGGAAGCCAGGAGCCACCTGAAAACATTTACTCAAACTTTCGGAATCATCTCTCTTCATTGTGACTGCCAGCTACCCCTCAGCTAATACATTGTATAAACAAGTCCCTGTAGATTGGATTGATTATTTAATCTTTATAAAATAGGTTTTAAAAAGTAGAAAAAGTCAAAAGACTAATCCTATACAAATAAAATCTGGTTTCAAATAAAACACTCACTCATACAGGGTAAATAGCTCCTTCAAGGCTAAATGGTTCCCTAAATTGAACTTCCCTTTTTTAATCTCACATGTCCCCTCTGTCATTGAAACTGCTTTCCCTCAAGGGAGTATTCAATTTCTTAGAAGTCACATTTTATAACTCTTGATTCAGTGTGAAGTTAAGCTAAATGTTTAAATGCATCATAAATATTGAAGCAAGACCCTCAATATTTGTATATACACAAAAGTCAAGTATTCAAGTTGTTAAGAATAGTTAATTTGTGGTAAGTATGAAGATTACAGAAAATTTAAGCTTTCTTTTTTGTGTGAAATTCTATGTATCCCAAATTCTCTACAAGTAGAGTATGTCACTTTCATACAAATAAAACATACAGTCATTGTATATCAACTAATTTTTCTGGTCAAGCCACACAGCTATCATCGGATTTTGTCACCTCCCAAGATTCAAAAATCCACGGAACATAAATTGATTTCCACTATTGCCAACAAAGGTCCATCTAGTCAAGGCTATGGTTTTTCCAGTGGTCTTATATGGATGTGAGAGTTGGACTGTGAAGAAAGCTGAGTGCCGAAGAATTGATGCTTTTGAACTGTGGTGTTGGAGAAGACTCTTGAGAGACCCTTGGACTGCATGGAGGTCCAACCAGTCCATCCTAAAGGAGATCAGTCCTGGGTGTTCATTGGAAGGACTGATGCTGAAGCTGAAACTCCAATACTTTGGCCACCTCATGTGAAGAGTTGACTCACTGGAAAAGACTTTGATGCTGGGAGGGATTGGGGGCAGGAGGAGAAGGGGATGACAGAGGATGAGATGGCTGGATGGCATCACCGACTTGATGGACATGAGTTTGAGTGAACTCCAGGAGTTGGTGATGGACAGGGAGGCCTGGCGTGCTGCGATTCATGGGGTCGCAAAGAGTTGGACATGACTGAGTAACTGAACTGAACTAATGCTTTAGACACAATACTAGGAACTGGGGATGTGTACACACACACCCACACACAGTCCCTGTTCTTAAACCAGTCAATGCTATATCCCAGTGTGCAGAGTAAACACAGGACAATGCTTATATCAGTCCAGCACCCAGGGAAGTCTTGAAGAACAAGTGAGTTTGCCAAGCAGAAAAGCATGGAGAAGACATTACAGGCTAAGGGAAAGGCATGAAAGACACCTTCACTGCCTAATTCCTCAGCAAGTCTGATTTTAAAGCACATTATCATCATTAACCGGTTAGTCCATGTCAAATCTCTAAGGGTTATTTCTGTGAACGGTAAATTTGGTTGATTAGACTTTGACGTTAATGAGAGCCCCAAGTTAATTGGATAGCTTGCCAAAAGAAAGTGTACAGAGAAACCAGGGTAATAACCCTAAAAGACTTTAATCCTAGCCCATAAGGGCATTCTGAGACAGGCAGTCCCAGGATTTCATTCAACAGCTAGTCCCAGGAATTTATTCTCCACTGCTCCTGAGAGTCAGGTTTTTGAGGATAGCTTTAGGAAAGTTTTGTATTTTTTTTTTTCCCCTGCAGCCTCCCCATCCACAAGCACACACAGGCAAACACTCTCCTCATCACCGCCCAACATGTGCATATAACACTTAACTCCAGAGAAACCAACAGAAAGAAGATAAACTAGTCAACATAAAACAGCTTCACTTCTGAAGGGAAAAAACCAACTCGAAACGATGCCCCATTAATATTGGTAGAGCAGCTTCGGTTATCCCTTCCTTCCTTTATTTGTTTATTTAACAAACCCCTACCAGGCCCTAAGGATTGAAATCTGACTGAGACATGGTGTTTTCCCTTAGAAAGCTGCAGATCAGACCACAGCACAGTGCAGTCAGTGCTGTGATGATGGATGGAGAAGGACAGTATGTTAGGGGCACAGGTATAGGGCATCTAAGTCATCCTGGGAGGACTTATCCTGAAAAGTTGTCCGGTTCCCTGGGAGACTGCAGAGGACTACAAATTGCTCAATACAGCTGGAGCCAAGGGTGAATGTGAAGGAGTGTGGGCAATAAAGCTGAAAATATAGAAAGAAATGGGGTCACAAAAGCCTTAGATACTAAATGAAAGAGTTTGAACTTTCTCCTTGAAAGCTATGGGGAGCTATTGAAGGAGTTTAAGCAAGGAAATGGCATGATTAAAAAGATCAATATCACAGCAGTGCGGACAGATTGAAGGGAAGCCACTCAGGGAACAGGAAATGCAGTTAGGGGGCAATTGTAGGACCTAGAGATGTTTAATGAGTACAAATTAGGGGAGCTCGTGTGAACAAAGCAAAAGGGAAAAATTTAAGAAATAATGAGAAACAAGATCTTCACAACAAAGTGAGTCACCAATACCAACTCCAGGTACTGAACATAAGGGGAGAAAAATTACAGGGAGAGCATGAAGCTCATCTCAGAGGCTTTCCAGTTAGAATAAAATGGTGAATGGACTGTTCACAGAGGAGATTGAGCATGTAAGATGGTTTCTTAGCTATAGACCATGAGTTCTTGAGGCCCTAATGGAAAGTTCTGGAAGGTCTGGTGATGGGCAGCTTGATGGAATAGATTAGGAGGAACATAGGGCAGCTTAGAAATGAGTTTCAGATAAAGAAAGATAAATTATCTGGGAGTCTTGACCAGGGATGTGGGTTTGATGTGGCCAATCTCAGGTGTTTGAAGGATGTGGAATATCTGTGTTAGCCAAACTTATTTGACCATGACATGCTTTTAAAGTCATGATGTATTACTGGGACATCAAAAGGAGTTCACGCAATATGATGAGTTCTATAATCAAATGGTCTTAAGGATAAATAAGTTGCTATAAAAATGATCAAAAATGTTTTATTTGTATCATTTTAGTGCCTAACAGAGAAAAATTGGAGGAACCAAATATTTTTGTTTGTTTTAGTAAAAAACAGAAAAGAAAATCACAGGAAATGGTAAAGATAGATGTCTATCTCTGCACAGGGGGCCTCCTTCCATATACCCAGAGATTTACTGTGACCCCAATCCCACTCAGGTTAGGTAATTTCTACACAGAGTGTCCCAGCCTTTTTTCCAGGTTGGTATCTGCCTTTTAGTTTCCTCAAAGGAACTTAAAATTGGACAGGCAGGTTTGAATTTAGAATGAGTGGATTTTGGGGAGTTTTGTAACTGAAGCTGATGGGGAAGTTCAAACTCCAGTCCTGGCCCCAGTCCCTAGCCTAAAATCCCTTCCCCACCTCCCAGCCCAAGCTTACCTCTGAATCACCAGGGTCAGCAACATGGCCTTCCCCATAGAAAGTCTCAGTCAGTCCCCTGGAGTACATTCACTCTGTTTGGATGGGGCATTCCAGGGACTAAAGCATCCAGAACACAACCAGATGGAGAGGTAGGGAGGGGCAGCAAGGGTTTCAGATCAGCCCATCTTCTTGGCTCCACAAACTCCTAAACCTCAGGAGAGGAGCTGTGCAGGAGGAGGGCAAGAGTGCCATCTTCTAAGGTTCAGGATTCAGAGCAGGGACCTTCCTGCCAAGATGAAGTGTGGAGTTGAGCCCAGAAGTAAGAAAGAGTACTGTTGTTTCTTGCCATATGCAGATTTCACCAACAAGCTATAAGAAAAAGAGTAACCATTGCTAAAAACAAGACAAGAGGACCAAAATGAAGGCACTTATGCTAAGCTCTTCATCACCAACCTGAGAATTAACTCAATTGTGCAGGTACCTGCTGAGCCCCTTGAACTTGCTGCTTGCTCACTGCCTCAGATGGTGGGTAAGACTTTCTAGGATCCTAGGACTGCAGCAACCATCATCAGGAAATTTCAGGCTTCTTTGGATAATTTCTTTTTTCCCAAACTGGGCCTGGAAGCTACTAAGGGTTTAGACTGGGTTTGAGATAAAAACCAGACAGGGTTCAGAATTGAACTGGATCCAACTTAGAAACCAAATTGAGTCCAAGGTTAGACTAGGTCCAGCTTAAGTAAGCCTGCACCCAATGTGAGGCCTCAGGTGAACAAAATCCTGTTTGAAGGCAGAGCAAGTAGGTTAACCTTATCACAGATAATCTTAAATTATAGTGGCCATAATGGAGAAATTCTAACCTAGATAAGTTTATCCATTTATGAGGTATCTTAAGGGCTTCCCTGGTGATTCAGACGGTAAAGAATCTGCCTGCAATTCAGGAGAACTGGGTTCAATCCCTGGGTTGGGAAGATCCCCCAGAGAAGGAAATGGCAACCCATTCCAGTATTCCTGCCTGGAGAATTCCATGGACAGAGGAGCCTGGTGTACTACAATTCATGGGATTTCAAAGAATCTGACACAACTAACACATTAGACAAAAAGTGCCCTTAGTCAAGCACTACCATTAAGGGTGGAGGGACAATTGTTTTTCCTCCTCTACAGTTTCTGATGACCAAATTGAGAACTGCTGGGAGTAGCCCCTCAGTCCAGAGCTTGCAGCCAGGATTCTGAGAAAACTGTCAGGAGCCAGCAAAGGGTGAGAGTTCTTACCAAAGTCTACTCTCCTGTATCTCCGGTGCCTGATTGAGAGAGGAATGTAAGATCGTCCTTTCCTTTCCAAATTCATATTGGTAGGCAAAAACCATTTGTAAGAATTAAATATCTGATCTGCTGCCAGGTACCTACTGGTTGTCAATTCTTTCTGTCCCAGGACAGCTGTTGTCTGCTTGTGTGCCTCATTTCATGTTCTGAGAACCTGACTTGGCAACCATCAGCTTCAGTTCAGTTCAGTTCAGTTCAGTCGCTCAGTCGTGTCCGACTCTTTGCGACCCCATGAATCAAAGCACGCCAGGCCTTCCTGTGCATCACCAACTCCCGAGTTCACTCAGACTCACGTCCATTGAGTCAGTGATGCCATCCAGCCATCTCATCCTCTGTCGTCCCCTTCTTCTCCTGCTCCCAATCCCTCCCAGCATCAGAGTCTTTTCCAATGAGTCAACTCTTCGCATGAGGTGGCCAAAGTACTGGAGTTTCAGCTTCAGCATCATTCCCTCCAAAGAAATCCCAGGGCTGATCTCCTTCAGAATGGACTGGTTGGATCTCCTTGCAGTCCAAGGGACTCTCAAGAGTCTGCTTCAACACCACAGTTCAAAAGCATCACTTCTTCGGTGCTCAGCTTTCTTCACAGTCCAACTCTCACATCCATACATGACCAATGGAAACACCATAGCCTTGACTAGATGGACCTTTGTTGGCAAAGTAATGTCTCTGCTTTTGAATATGCTATCTAGGTTGGTCATAATTTTTCTTCCAAGGAGTAAGCTCGGGATCCCCGAAATATGACCAGGCAGGAATATGCGGCTAAGGTCCTATCAACTATTTCCAACAATTTTCTAAAAACATTAGATGAGTGTTGGCTACCATTACAGAGAGAATTTTCCTAATAAATCTGAACTAAATTTTCTCCCAAATTTCATTCAGGTTTCTATTTTGAGCGGCAAGAGCATAATTATATATCCAGAAATTCAGATTCAGAGAAAATATAAAAAACTTTTTAATCTTTTTTTGTTATCATCATAAAAGCGAAGTTGGAAATAGACTGCCTATTCTTTCCAAGGACATTGAAAGAGGTGATCAAACTTTGTCCAAACTATTCTTTTAATGCTTTAATGCAATCAGGTGGTAAAATAGATGAAAGGAATGTGTCTGACAGTGACCTTGGTGATTTTCTTCCTAATTTATATTTCTAGTTATCTAGTTATCTCCTCCCATACCCCAGTTGGCTGAAATTCTAGTATGTGAGATAGAACTTGTTTTCTGGAGCTATTGGTCTATAGTCAGTAAGTCTTCCTTTACCCTTCATCTTTTTTCTGAGTATGTCCTCCACTTCTTTGCCTTTACTCTTGATTCTCCCATTAGGCCTCCATGTTCCTAGCAGTTTCAGTGTCAGCAGTTGGGATCAAGAATTTCTTACTCCCCATTGTCACCTCCAAACTATTCTTCCCCTTCTCTGCCTAAAAGATAATAATATCTCTACTCCCATTCAGGAAGGTAGCTCTCTTGGGGTGGGGTTGGCAAATAAGTTCCAGACCGCCTACTCAGCTTCCCAGCTTTCACATAAACTGTTCACAAACAAGCAAAATACTCCTCCACAGACTCATTTTTACTTTCCAGAAAAGGAACCAACTTTCAGTTGGTCAGATCATAAACCCAAAAAACCTCCTTGACTTCTCCTTCTCCCCAGACCTCAAAACTAAACTATTCTGTTTTCTTGCTATGTTTACTTCCTATAGATATCTTGAAGCCATCTACTTTCTTCTATCTCCACAGACTTAATTAGTACAACCACCATCATCTTTAGCCTGGTTAGGTGTAATATTTGTCTAAATGGTCTCGCCACTCTAATCTAGTTCTATCATCCAATCTGTTCTCCATCCAGAGACTAGAGTATTGTTTGCAAAATACTAATCTGATAATGCCACTACATAGAAAGCTTTCAATGGCTTCTAAAAACCTGTAGGGAAAAAATCCCAAATCTTTATCAAGGCCTAGCATTGTCCTACGTCTAGTACGATAGCACTGTTAGCCAATGGGCTCCAGTCACAGTGGCCTTCTCTGTGGTCTTGGAACATGCTATGTGCTATCAACCAACTAGTCCCTCTGCCTGAAATATAAGAACATTTTCTCCCACCTCACCCTACCTTTCCTAGACCCTAAACCCCTAATTTTCACTCAAATCTCAGATTCAATCACTTGCCTAGAAAATTGTCTTTGATGCCCATGGGTAGATGAGGTTAATTTCTTATATGTTCCAAGAATAATGGTTTTCCTCTAGAAGTGTATAATTGTATTAATTAGTATCTCCTCAAATCAATTATAAGTTCCATGAGGACATAAATCATGCTTGGTTTTGCTAATTATTGTATTCTTAGCAACTGGCCTAGTATTCAGGACATACTAAATTTTGACGAAATTGTTAAATTGTATAGGATAGTATGTTAATTGACTTTTGCCTCATGACAAACAACCAAAAAAAACTTAGTGGTATACAGCAAAAAGCATTTTTTCCTGCATCATATGTCTGGGGGCCATCTAGTGTAGACTCAGCTAGCTGACTCCACCTTAGATCCAACTGCATTTGGCTTTAGGATGAGTGTTGCACTCTAGTCTACCTCATAAGTCTTCCCCATGACATGATCACATAGAAAAGTCAGGAGCACTAAAAGAAAAATAAGTTGCCTAGTCCTGTCTGACTCTTTGCGACTCCATAGACTGTAGCCTGCCAGGCTCCTCTGTCCATGGAATTCTCTAGCCCAGAATACTAGAGTGAGTAGCCTTTCCCTTCTCCAGGGGATCTTCCCAAGCCAGGGATTGAACCCAGGTCTCCCGCATTGCAGGCGGATTCTTTACCTTCTGAGCTATCAGAGAAGCCCCAGCAGCACTAGATCCAAGCCAAATCGCAAATATATCTGTGGCCTCTGCTCATGTCAGGCCCACTAGCATTCCCTGGCCAAAACAAATGTCATGGCCAGACCCAACACTCATGAAGAAGAGAAATATCTTCCATCCAGAAGGGGGAAGGGGAGCCAACATTTGTGGGGCAATAATTCAAACTTTGCCAACAAAGGTCCGTCAAGTCAAGGCTATGGTTTTTCCTGTGGTCATGTATGGATGTGAGAGTTGGACTGTGAAGAAAGCTGAGTGCCGAAGAATTGATGCTTTTGAGCTGTGGTGTTGGAGAAGACTCTTGAGAGTCCCTTGGACTGCAAGGAGATCCAACCAGTCCATTCTGAAGGAGATCAGTCCTGGGTGTTCATTGGAAAGACTGATGCTGAAACTGAAACTCCAGTACTTTGGCCACCTCATGCGAAGAGTTGACTCATTGGAAAAGACTTTGATGCTGGGAGGGATTGAGGGCAGGAGGAGAAGGGGATGACAGAGAATGAGATGGCTGTATGGCATCACCAACTCGATGGACATGAATTTGAGTGAACTCCAGGAGTTGGTGATGGACAGGGAGGCCTGGCATGCTGCGATTCATGGGGTCGAAAAGAGTCAGACACAACTGAGCAACTGAACTGAACTGAATTCAAACTATTATAGATAGAATCAGAACTTACTGTAATTTAATTTATAAAGGGTTTGATGACATAAAGATGACATATTAATAAAGGCCAGTGAAATTCAGTGGAATTTGTTTCAAAGCTAGGGCATCATAAAAGAAAAAAGATTCATGAAAGAAGTTTCATTTCAGGTAGTCCTTGAATAATGAAAGCATTTGAACTTGTAGAGACAGAGGTACCTAGATATCTCAAGGGGATGAAACAGTCAAAGCAAAGGCCTAGAGATAGGAATTTGTGAACATATTTAAATATTGAATGGTTAGGACACAGAGAACCTATAGGGCTGTAGACAGAGAAAATGCAAAGTGATTTTATTCAGCAGTGGAAGTCATTAAATGACTTTTATTTATTTATTTTAATGGAGGCTAATTACTTTACAATATTGCAGTGGTTTTTGCCATACATTGACATGAATCAGCCATGGGTGTACACGTATTCCCCATCCTGAACCCCGCTCCCACCTGACTTTTAAGCAGTGGAGTTACATGGTCAGGGCAGGGCTTTGAGGCTATCAATTTAGCAGTAATGCATGCATGAGACTTTCTAGAGGAAAAGAGATTGAATGGAGGAAGAACCATTAGTAAATTCTTAGAATATTTATGAAGGTGTGACAACTGCTTGATCCAGAAAAGTATTAGTAAGAAATTGGCAATTAGTTGGCAGTAGAGAGTCAAATCCCAAAAGAATCAAAGATAATTGAGATTTTTTTTAAATCAGTAGACTTGTAAAAGAGTAATAAAATTATCAGAAGTCAAAAAACTCAGAAAGAAGAAAAGACTTAGAGAAGATGAACAGTTAGTTTTTGATATATTCTCCTCGATACCTCAGCATGAATATCAAGATGAAAATATTTGAAAGGTGTGAGACTAGACTGAAGACAGATACTCACTCATCCATTCAAGAACCATGTATTACCAAGATCTTTTCAGGGTTCACCCCTTCTTGTCACCATTGTATGTCTAGTAATAACAGGTTCCTGGTTTAGCACAGGCTCCTGGAATATACTAACTGAATGAATGCCAGGCAATGGACCTACAATGGTGAGGGAGATATAGATCAAACAGATCTCAGTAAGTTCACAGCCTAGATTTGAGTGTTATCATATTAAAAGTCGTGCTGAAGCCATGAGCAGAAATACAATCACCTAGAATCCTTTTCCCAATCCTAACTGGCCCAAGGCAAAATCTTCATGAATATGAACATGCAGGAGTGAAGAGGAGAGAACAAGGAGGAAGCTGGAGCCGTCAAAGGAGTTAATAACAGAAAAGAAGCCATGTTAAGAGAAAATGTTATATAGGTGAAGGCTAACAGATTTTAGCAGGAAAAAAAAACTAACATGTTATTTGACTTAGCAACAGGCCTGTGATGCTTTTTAGGATTTGAACAGCAGGTGCAGAAATGAGATAGCAAGATCTCAAAGAAACAATAAGTCTGTGTGAGTCAAAGCAGTACATTCGCTCTCAACTCTTTTTTTTTTTTTAATTGATAGTAGTTGGAAAACAAGGAATAAGGTAGTAGTTCAGGAGGTTCTAAATTATTGACTTTAGATAACCCATAACCATGCATGAATGACTCACATTGTTTTTTTTCTTTTCCCTGTTCAGTGATTTCACATTCCATGCCAGGTTAATCCCAATGTCTAATCTTGTGACTTTCTTCCTCATAACACTTCCATTGGTCACTACCTCTTAAAGTCTTAGATTAAATTTTTGCTCTAGTTCAAATGCCAAACCTGTATTTAAAGCATTTTCATCCAGGTCTTTTTCTTACAACGTTCCAAAAAATTGAATAATTTTCTATCCACTCCTTCCATTAAAAAAAAATTATTTTCAACCAGACAACTGTTCATACTTCTACTTATTTTGTCTTATTCTTTCAATCTTGCCTTCCCCATAAGGCAATTGATCCATGAAGTCTTTATTAGTCTCCTCAATCCACTGTCTTTTTTCTTTTCTTACTAGAAAGATACAAACACCAAAATAGTGAATAGCAGCCAATAAGTATAGGCACTCGGAGGTTTTAAAAATAATAAACAGATGATTTGAACAACTCTGTGTTAAAAAATTTATAATCTAAATTAAATGGACAAATGTTATGTTCACCACAACACAAAATGTTAATATAAATACCAAAAAAAAATAGTACCTCAAATGGAGTAGTAACAATGCAATTAATCTAAGACCTAGAGGGTTTCTGGTAAAGTTTATGAAATTCTTAATGAACAGGTAACCCTGTATTATACTAACTGCTCCATAATTTTAAACATGGTTGGAGAAGAAGCTAAGAGATCTTAGGATGCAAGTATAACCTTGGTTCCAAAATTTGTTTTTGACTGTAAAGAAAATTATGGGATAATTTCAGGGGGCTTCCCAGGTGGTACAGTAGAAAAGAACTGCTTGCCAGTGCAGGACACATAGCAGACTTGGGTTCAATCCCTGAATCGGGAAGATCCCCTGGAGGAAGAAATGGCAACCCACTCCACTATTCTTGCCTGGAAAATTTCATGGACAGGCTAACAGTCATAACCTGGCAGGCTACAGTCCATGAGGTCTCAAAGAGTTGGACATGACTGAGCACAATTAAGATTTAGATTTAGAAAAGGCAGAGGAATCAGACATCAAATTGCCAACATCTGTTGGATCTTCAAAAAGGCAAGAGTTCCAGAAAAATATGTATTTCTGCTTTATTGACTATGCCAAATCCTTTGACTGTGTGGATCACCACAAACTGTGGAAAATTCTGAAAGAGATGGGAATACCAGGCCTCCTGACTTGCCTCATGAGAAATCTGTATGCAGGTCAGGAAGCAACAGTTAGAACTGGACATGAAACAATAGACTGGTTCCAAATAGGAAAAGGAGTGCGTCAAGGCTGTATATTGTCACCCTGCTTATTTAACTTCTATGCAGAGTACATCATGAGAAATGCTGGGCTGGAGGAAGCACAAGTTGGAATCAAGATTGCTGGGAGAAATATCAATAACCTCAGATATGCAGATGACACCACCTTTATGGCAGAAAGTGAAGAACTAAAGAGCCTCTTGATGAAAGTGAAAGAAGAGAGTGAAAAAGTTGGCTTAAAGCTCGACATTCAGAAAACTAAGATCACAGCACCTGGTCCCATCACTTCATGGGAAATAGATGGGGAAACAGTGGCAACAGTGGCAGACTTTATTTTGGGGGGTCCAAAGTCACTGCAGATGGTGACTGCAGCCATGAAATTAAAAGATGCTTGCTCCTTGGAAGGAAAGTTATGACCAACCTAGACGGCATATTAAAAAGCAGAGACATTACTTTGCCAACAAAGTTCCATCTAGTCAAGGTTATGGTTTTTCCAATAGTCATATATGGATGTGAGAGCTGGACTATAAAGAAAGCTTAGCACTGAAGAAGTGATGCTTTTGAACTGTGGTGTTGGAGAAGACTCTTGAGAGTCCCTTGGACTGCAAGGAGATCCAACCAGTTCATTCTAAAGGAAATCAGTCCTGAATGTTCATTGGAAGGACTGATGTTGAAGCTGAAACTCCAATATCCTGGCCACCTGATTCAAAGAACTGACTCATTGGAAAAGACCCTGATGCTGGGAAAGATTGAAGCCGGGAGGAGAAGGAGATGACAGAGGATAAGATGGTTGGATGGCATCACCAACTCAATGGAAATGAGTTTGAGTAAACTCTGGGAGTTGGTGATGGACAGGAAGGCCTGGCTTGCTGCAGTCTGTGGGGTCTCAAAGAGTCGGACATGACTAAGCGACTGAAATGAACTGAACTGAACTGAGCACAATCACACACATACACACACACAGAAACATTTCACTTATGAATACAGACACCAAAGTTCTGAATAACATATTAGCCTCCCAAGTCCATTTTTAAATAACAATCAGGTAAAGGTCAACTCAGATTGGAAAAAAAAAAAAAAAAGATTGAATAACAGAAAAACGTACCAAATCTAATTCACCAAATCAATGATTACCTGGATTATCATGTGATTTCTCCAGTGATATGGGAAATAGTTGAGTATTTCTTAAAAACTAAAACAAAGCAAAACATTTCCAAGACCAGGAACGGAAAACTTGGAACTTCCATAATTTCAAAGGCTTGACCACCAAAATTCTATATCAACATGAAAGGAATGATCTATTAGTGTAATTTCAATAAATCAGCAAGTTTTTTAAAAATCAGTTTGAAAAATTAAAAGCTGTCCTCTCTACCAGGATAACCAGATACCAAATGGAGATTCATTCACAATAGCAACATAAACTGGAATTAACCTTATAAGGAATGCCCAAGAACTCTGCTGCTGCTGCTGCTGCTAAGTCACTTCAGTTGTGTCCGACCCCATAGACGGCAGCCCACCAGGCTCTGCCGTCCCTGGGATTCTCCAGGCAAGAACATTGGAGTGGGTTGCCATTTCCTTCTCCAATGCAGGAAAGTGAAAAGTGAAAGTGAAGTCACTCAGTCATGCCCGACTCTTAGCAACCCCACGGACTGCAGCCCACCAGGCTCCTCAGTCCATGGGATTTTCCAGGCAAGAGTACTGGAGTGGGTTGCCACTGCCTTCTCCGCCAAGAACTCTACGGAGTAGATATTCCATGTTGGACAGAGGGGTGACCTAACATCTATAATTTAAAAGTCATCTCAACCAAAATTTCAGATTTTTTTTACCCTCTTCGGAGACTTTTTAAATCTTCATCCTTGCATCACAATTGTTTGCACTTGTTTTCCTCTCCAAAACCTGAAGTCATTTGAGGATAGTGATGTCTTCTCCATTTTAAAAACTCTTTGGCATGCCTACTTGTATGATAGGTGCTTAGAGAAATATATGTTGAAGAAAAAGGAGGAAAGAGACTGACGGTATGTTTTCCATTTTTCACTGTTTCTCCTAGAAGAGCTCTTAACATACGTGCGTAAAGTGGCACGTCAAGGATGACAAGCTTCTCAATTTCCGCTCCTCTCCTATAGCTTTTAATATTATGATCAATTCTGTCCTAAACTGGCTGAAGTGCTAATAAACGTTTGGTATACTTATATTTATATAACACTGATTTTTTAATATAAATTTATTTATTTTAATTGGAAGCTAATTACCTTACAATATTGTACTGGTTTTGCCATAAATTGACATGGATCCACCACAGATTTTTAAAGAAATAATAAAATGGAGAAGACATCATTATCCTCAAATGACTTCGGGTTTAGGAGAGGTAAAAAAGTATACAATTGTGATGCAAGGGAGAGCATTTTAGAAGTCTCAGAACAGGGTAAAAAAAATGTGGAATTTTGGTTGAAAATTATATATTTGGGGAATATATATTATATATATTGCATATATATAATACATATTTAGGGAAATTATATCATTTGTAAAGATTATATATATATTACTGTTCCTTCTCTTCTTCACACACACAAAACCCACACACCTCTATTTTGTTTCTAAATTACTTATTTGAGTCTCTTTAAATAGCATATGAATCAAGCAATGCATCTGGCAAATTACTAGCTTGTATAATGTCCAAATAATTCCTCAATAGAAATAGAACCAGAATACTCACCAAAATTATTCAATGGTATGAAGGTTGTGTCTATCACATGAAAATTTTAAATTCCCAGGAAATTTATGAGCCCATAGACTCATAAATATTAGTCCTCAAAATCAATAATTAGATGAAGACAGAGAGAGGTTAAGTTACTTTCTCACAGTCTCAGAGAAGTTGGTGAAAGAAAATACAGTATAAACAATAAATCAATCAATCAGCTGTTCATTGACTACCCATACTTTTTTGCTCTTATCATGAAACTATTATTCATGGCAGGGTAAACTTAAGCAAAGTAATATAGAACAGCCAGACCCACACAAAACTGTGAGCTCAGTAAGGTTTTCCTTTCTTTCACAAATTTCTCTTCAGTGAAATACCAGTTCCTCACTTTCTGGGTAACCTTGGAACCATTACTTAACTTTTGCGAGCTTGATACTTTACACGTATCATTGGAGATAATGCCTATTTATAAGGCTGTTGGAAAAATTAAAGGATTAATATAAATCCTTGCTATGGTAGCTGATGAAGAGCATCTTTTCTTTCTTCATCTCTTTAAGACCATATGATTTCTTAGTCTCTTATGTTCTACTTCTATCAAATCAGGAAAAATATCTTGCAGTCTAAATTACTTTTTTTAATGTTTGGCAAGTAAGTAAATGATTGAACAGATCTTCTGGAAACTGTATTTTATTTTTTATTATTTTTTTCTCACACTGTGTGGCAAGTGGGATCTTAGTTCCCCGACCAGGGATCAAACCCATGCCCCTTGCTTTGAAAACACTGGAGTCCTAACCCCTGGACTGCCAGAGAAGTCTTCTAATTTACTTTCTAATGAAGCTAATTTATATCATTGTCCAAAAATATTCCTGTATATTTTATTCTAAAATAAAAATTACATTTGGCTATATACAAGAATTATTGGATAGGTTACTTATGTGAACTCCTTTGTGTCTACATATCATACTGAAAAATATTTATTTAGATCCTGAACTCTGACACGTTAGCTCTATTACAAATTTATGACAATCCAAAGGGAAGATATGGTAGAGAGAGGACTAGAGTCAGAGTCTGGAAAATGTGCCTCTAACACTGGCTCCGCCATTATTAATCATATAAATTAGAGTGAATCACTTAATTTCCCTAGTTACTCCTCTCCTCATCTGCAGACTCAAGGAGCTGAGCTGGGTGATTTCTGAGGTTCTCTACCCTAGAAATGTCTCTGATTTTTAGTGCTTTTACAGATGCTCAGTCTTCCTGAGATTTCTTTTTTCCTCATGTATTGTAACATACAAAAAACACACACTAATACTAATAAAACTTACACAAAAATCAATACTAATAATACTGATACTCGTAACTTACACAAAGCTACCAAGGACCTTACCACTTCTCAGAGATTAGCTCTTGGAAATTGGAGACACAGCCTAAAAATTACAGCATTCTAGGCAGTTTCTTTACTATCTGAGCTACTATGAAAGCCCAATAAGGAAATAAGAAAACATAATTATTATGTTTATGATTACACTAATGCTCATGTATATGTAGAATAATTTTAGAGTCTTATCTCACCTGAACTATTAAAGGGAAACATAGCAGTTTCCCTCAGTATATGTGTCAGACATAAAAAGAACTTAAAGGGTAAGAGTACCTACATTTTGCACTTAGTGAATGGAAAAGGCTAAGCTAACTGTCAAAGTTGTTACTATACGTAATCACAACACTGCATCTCCAACTTTCACAACCTGAACATTCTAAATGATAAGATACTTAAGCTATCCTAAGTTTTTTTTAATTCCCTGGTTACAGCTTTCTCTAAAACCACAATTACCTTCTACTGGTGGCTCAGAGGGTAAAGCGTCTGCCTACAATGCAGGAGACCCGGGTTTGATCCCTCGGTCGGGAAGATCCTCTGGAGAAGGAAATGGCAACCCACTCCAGTACTCTTGCCTGGAAAATCCCATGGACAGAGAAGCCTGGTAGGCTACAGTCTATGGGGTCGCAAAGAGTCGGACACGACTCAGCGACTTCACTTTTCAACCTAATCAGAGCTATCTGAAGAAAATACTTTTCATTAATTTCATTCATTTACACACCACTTCATCTATTCAAAAGCAATTTTTAAAAAATTGAATACCTCCATTTATGCCCTGGATTCCAACTCTTTTACCTACTCAAGGAAACTTCTGTAGCAATTCTACCCTAACACACATAAGTTTGTCATCTTTTCTGAATATTTCCCATTTGTATAAAAATGTTATAATTTTTCCCATGAAAATATTAACCCCTCTTGACTTCACAATCCCTCTAGTTTTCTTCTTCTCATTGTAGAAAAATTCCCCCAAAGAACTGCCTATACTTCTCTCCAATTATTCTCCCTCGTTTTCTCCCGACTCCTACCCCAACCAGGTTTTGGCCATCACTACTTAACCCCAAAAGCTCATGCCAAAGTCAACAATTACATTCATGCTGCTAAATCCAACAGCCAAGTTTCAGTTCTCATTTTAGACAACATATCAGCAGTGTGGGACATAGATGGTCACTTCCTTTTCCTGGAAATGGTTTCTTCATTTAGCTTCCAGGATAATCATTATAAAAACAATAATAATGACTCATATAACATAACACTATTCCATTTTGAAGTTCACCTGCATCTACCATGATACATCTGGTTTTCCATAAAGGTGACTACAGATAAGTTTAGCTTTGATATGATAAAGGCTGAAGCTCCAATACTCTGGCCACCTGATGCAAAGAGCCAACTCATTGGAAAAGACCCTGATGCAGGAGACAAAGGAGACAACAAAGGAAGAGATGGCTGGATGGCATCACTGACTCGATGGACATGAGTTTGAGCAAGCCTTGGGAGATAGTAAGGGACAGGGAAGCCTGGCGTGCTGCAGTCCATGGAGTCGCAGAGTCAGACATGACTGAGTGACTGAACAGCAACAACTAGCCCTCCATCTTATTAGTCTTCTGCGAGATTACTGTAACTCCTCCTGGGATGGAGTCCTGTGGCATTACTATGATTTACAACCTTAACTAGAGCACAGGGTGGGAGTTGGGAGGTGAAGGGCAATGTCAGAGATTTCCACTTGGCTTTTCTTAACAGAACAGCTTGTATTCCACAGGTGAGGGAATCAAAGTGATATTTCTGCCAGCTGCAGGGTACAGTTACATGATTAGATCCACAAGAACTAAAGAAATGACCACAGATGGGGGGTGGGTTGGCCTTACTGTGAGTTGAATGTAGGCGAGGACTCCACTTGTTTCTTGGCCCTTTTGTTGAGCAGGGTGCCATGACAGCATTTCGAGGTCATTGGTATTAGCACTGGCTCAGCTTGCTTTTTCAATAATCTTCACAAGATCTGAGCATTTCCCCAACCCCAACATACAGTGCATTGGTAAATGGTTCTACATCCCTTTAGTAATAAATTGATAAGAAAAATAAATAAATAAAAACTTCTGGAAATAATATTGTAGCACTACATAGCCCTTCCTCATGGAGACTAGCCTCATCTTCGACTTGAAGCAGTTGACTTCAACCTTCTACTTACAAAGTCTTAATAATTGGGTTTTATAATTCAAGCAATCCTCTTATTGACTGCCCATCTCTATTGACCCTAGGAAGCCGTGGTCCATCAGCCATTGCCACAGAGCCCCGTAACATCAAGTCCTCCTGGTTGCTATCCAGCTATGCTTCCCATTCTAGTGATTATGACCACTTTGTGTCTGGTAGGTAAGGGCCACCACTGGGCCTCTTCTGTTCTAGAATTCTATCATCCCATTGATACTAAGGGTTAGTTCAACAATAGCACATCCTACCATCAACTTGCTTACAGGGGACTACCTTCACTGAGTTTCTTGGTGATGCCAAAGCCCTGTCCCCACTCCCCCAGGCTCCCTGCCCCACACCAGTGCATTCTTCATTGCTTAAGTGAAGGATGTGTCCCCTGCCTTCAAGGGGAACATAGTCAGCTGCTGATGCTATAAATGTATTCTTCCATGGCCACCCCTCTGCACTTTCTGATCCCTTGTTCAGTGGTCTATCAAGGCAATTACAGCAGCAGCCTGGTGTACTGCAGTCCATGGGGTCACAAAGAGTTGGACACAACCTAGCAACGAAACAGCCACCACCTCTTTACTATCATTGGTATCTCCATAGTTTTAAGGAGTGAAAAGCACAGCACATTAGGACCAGATCTAAGTGTTATTGTCAGTATGTTAAAACCTGAGTCATGATATATTAAAATCCATAGCAACAAACTCTTCCTTCTCCAGTCTTATATTTTGTCCCTGCTTCTAACATTCACCCCTATTCCCATACATGCTCTCCCAGTCCCTGTCAGTATTAGCCACAGACTACAACTCTTTAGGATATAACCACTTCCTCCAATCAGACTGTACTTTCGGTTTTTCCACGCTAAGACTCGACCCCAGATATTGGCGTAAAAACAGTGAGAAAGGAGTAAGCAGAACTTGAGCAGGGCAAGCACCTTGGAAGTTGTCAAGTGAAGCCCTTACAAGCTTCCAGGCAACAGGAGCTGCTAGCCCAAGGGAGGGGCTGCTTCTACCAATTTTTTTGTTTCCTGGAAACCTCATAATAGCAAATGACACATGCCAGGATTATTATCACTCCAAATTGTATCAGCCATGGAATCTTTATCTCACCCAGAAAATGATGCAATTTCAGACTTTTTATTCTAAAGATCTTTTTTCTAGGACCACTTTTCATACCAAATGTCTTCAATTGAGTTTCCTAGAGGAGGCTTTATACAGTCAGCAAAAACAAGACTGGGAGATGACTATGACTCAGATCATGAACTCTTTATTGCAAAAATGCAGACTTAAATTGAAGAAAGTAGGGAAAACCACGAAACCATTCAGGTATTACCTAAATCAAATCCCTTATGGTTTTACAGTGGAAGTGACAAAAAGATTCAAGGGATTAGATCTGATAGACAGAGTGCTTGAAGAACTATGGACAGAGGTTTGTGACATTGTACTGGAGGCAGTGATCAAGACCATCCCCAAGAAAAAGAAATGCAAAAAGGCAAAATAGTTCTCTGAGGAGGCCTTGCAAATAGCTGAGAAAAGAAGAGAAGCTAAAGGCAAAGGAGAAAAGGAAAGACATACCCATTTGAATGAAGAGTTCCAAAGAATTGCAAGGACAGATAAGAAAGCCTTCCTCAGTGATCAATGCAAAGAAATAGAGGGAAAGAATAGAACGGGAAAGACTTGAGACCTCTTCAAGAATATTAGAGATACCAAGGGAACATTTCATGCAAAGATGGGCACAATAAAGGATAGAAGCAGTATGGACCTAAAAGAAGCAGAACATACTAAGAAAGGGTGGAAAGAATACACAGAAGAACTATACAAAAAAGATCTTCATGATCCAGAAAACCACGATCACTCACCTAGAGCCAGACATCCTAGAGTCTAAAGTCAAGTGGGCCTTAGAAATCATCACTAAAACAAAGCTAGAGGAGGTAAAGGAATTACAGTTGAACTATTTCAGATCCTAAAAGATGATGCTGTGAAAGTGCTGCACTCAATATGCCAGCAAATTTGGAAAACTCACTAATGGCCACGGGACTGGAAAAAGTCAGTTTTCATTCTAGTCCCAAAGAAAGGCAATGCCAAAGAATGTTCAAACTACTGCACAATTGAACTCATCTCACACGCTAGCAAAGTAATGCTTAAAATTCTCCAAGCCAGGCTTCAATGGTATGTGAAACAAGAATCCTGTATCATGAATCGAACCTGAACTGGTGATATTATACATGTTTCAATGCCATTCTCCCAAATCATCCCACCCTCTCCCTCTCCTAGAGTCCAAAAGACTGTTCTATACATCTGTGTCTCTTTTGCTGTGTGGATCACAACAAACTGTTGAAAATTCTTCGAGATGGGAATACCAGATCACCTTACCTGACTCCTGAGAAATCTGTATGCATGTCAAGAAGCAACAGTTAGAACTGGACATGGAACAACAGACTGGTTCCAAATCAGGAAAGGAGAATTTCAAGGCTGTATATTGTCACCCTGCTTATTTAACTTATATGTGGAGTACCTCATGCAAAATGCCAGCCTGTATGAAGCACAAGCTGGAATCAAGATTGCCGGGAGAAATATCAATAACCTCAGATATGCAGATGACACCACTCTTACGGCAGAAAGTGAAGAACTAAAGAGTCTCTTGATGAAAGTGAAAAGGAAATTGGAAAAGCTAGCTTAAAACTCAACATTCAAAAAATGAAGATCATGGCTTCTGGTCCCATCACTTCATGGCAAATAGATAGGGAAACAATGGAAACAGTGACAGACTTTATTTTCTCAGGCTCCAAAATCACTGTTGATGCAATGAAATTAAAAGATGCTTGCTTCTTGGAAGAAAAGCTACAACTAACCTAGACAGCATAATAAAAAGCAGAGGCATTACTTTGCCAACAAAGTTCCCTCTAATCAAAGCTATGGTTTTTCCATATTCATTCATGGATGTGAGAGTTGGACCAGAAAGAAAGCTGAGCACCAAAGAATTGATGCTTTTGAACTGTGGTGTTGGAGAAAAGTCTTGAGACTCCCTTGGACAGCAAAGAGATCCAACCAGTCAATCGTAAAGGAAATCAGTCCTGAATATTCATTGGAAGGATGGATGCTGAAGCTGAAACTCCAATACTTTGGCCACCTGATGCAAAGAACTGACTCACTGGAGAAGACCCTGAAGCTGGGAATGATTGAAGGCAGGAGGAGAAGGGAACAACAGAGGATGAGATGGTTGGGTGGCATCACAAATTCGATGGACGTTTGTGCAAACTCCAGGAGTTGGTGATGGACAGGGAAGCCTGGCATACTGCAGTCCATGGGGTTGCAAAGAGTCAGACATGACTGAGTGACTGAACTGAACTGAGTCAAGGATTTGGATGCAAGCAGTTTCCTTGGGGAGTAATTCTAGAAAGAAGGTTAATGGTATAGGGAATTATGACAGAGATGGAGGAAATCACATAAACAGAATGCTAAAATGAAGGATTTCACAGTGAACAACTGGAAAACTATAGACTGTGCCTCAGAACTGTGCCATGAAGGAACAAGTTAACGTATTTATCCACAAACTCTTGACTTTCACCATTGTTAGCTGAGAGTCCTCTCAGCTACCTTCAGGCCCATCCCCAAGCACAGGTCAAACAGGCTCCTTCAGTCAGTTAGCCAGAAGTGGGTTTGTATAACCTTGAGATCCAGGGGGGCTGAGGAAAAATGGTGGGGCACTGATAGGACCTACTACATATGCTACCATATACTGAAAACCTGCCCCTCCATCCTTAAAAAGGAGGTGGCTATTATTGCTATAATATCCAGAGCATTAGCCAAGTAACTGTGGGTGGAATGGACAAAGGCAAAGTTTTGAAAGATCTTAATGAGGAGTTTATAGGACTCATTAACTGATAGAAAATGGGAATTAGATGACTAGAGGAACAAAGATATAGTTAATGCCTCTTCCCTTCTTTTAGATATGAAAGTTAAGTGCTTAATAACAGTCAAGTGAAATAAATCACAGACATCTGCATAAAAATCTATGACTCCTCATACTGAATTTTGAACTAAACTCTTCAGATTATTTTGATATTTACCAAAGTTTGAGAACCAAGGCCTAATACTAGAATTCTTCCTTAAGAGATTTGGGTATCTTTAACCATCCTACAGGTATCAATACCCAGAACGTTATCTATTTTAGGTGTTCAGTTTCAATATGGAAATTTACAAAGTCATATTAGCATGATCCAAAAAGTTTAACCGTACCTATCTCAGACTTCCTGTAACTACCTTGGTGCATCACCAAATGGTGTGTTAACCATTGTCAGACATCATTCTGAGCAGAAACTTCCAGCAAAAGGAAGGGAACTGGGAGAAACATTGAAAAGCAAAAAAAAAAAAAAAAAAAAAAAAAAACAAGCTAAAGCAAAAACATCCAAGTGACAAAATATAAATGATTCTTACTCTGTCTCTAATAGGCACTGAATGAATATCAACGGACGCAGCTCCAGGACGAAGCAGGATGGATTCATGATTGGCCACTCAAACTTATGTATTGCCTCATGTTAAATTCATAATATGGTACAACCTGGTTGCCCTGTCACTAACACAAACCAGCTGTGACACGTTCCTTCCACTGGAGAGATTGACTTAAAGCACCATTCAACAGAAGACTGTATCTCTGTCACCTTTGCATGAGGATTTCTTGTAGCAAAAACGTAACATAAAGAGGCCACTTTTCCTCTAGCTTCCTAATTACTGAAAATGTTTAAAAAAAAAAAAGACATTAAATTTCAGCAGAAATAAAAACTGTAGGTTCAGTGTGAGAGAAGTTATTGACATTTTAGGGATAGGGATGATAAAATATACATCCTGGGAAGATCTTTGAGAATAGTAGAAACAAATATTTATTTCTGACTGGTTTGGTGCAGCTTAATGCATTCAACAAATATTTACAGTGTGTCTATTTTGTATTTGACTGGCACTTTCTCTGAATACTGGGGACATAGCAGTGAACAAAGTGTGTCCTGTGAAAACCACAGTGGTAAATATTTAACAACCAGCTCTCCAGAGGGAAATGTTCTGATTTGTAAACTTCACTAATTCCTATAGTGTAAATACTCCAACTGTGGTTGACTTCAATCTACTTACATGACATAACCAAGGAGCTGGGAAGTGACGCACACAACCAGCTTTCAGGAGCCAGTAGGAGTGAGTTCCAGCACACCTCAGGAACATAGAGACAATGGGCTCTCTCCCCCCAAAAAGCTGAATTATGTAGAACACATAAGTTCTAAAAAAGACTGTATCTTTTTATTATATAGGGCTTTCCTGGTGACTCAGATGGTAAAGAGCCTGCCTGCAATGCAGGAGAACCGAGTTTGATCCAGGGGTTGGGAAGATCCCCTGGAGAAGGAAATGGCAATCCATTCCAGTATTCTCACCTGGAAAATTCCATGGGCAGAGGAGCTTGGCGGGCTACAGTCCACGGAATTGCAGAGTCGAACACAACTGAGCAACCAAGATATTTTATTATATATTCTATTCTTCTCTTCAAGGTTCTCCAAACACATTAGCCCAGTAAAAGTCCCATAGTAAAGATTTACTTAGAATGACCTGGCCAGTCTTTCTCAAAACGATATGACCATAGAACTAGCTTGTCAGCCTGGATAATCTTTAAACTACATGATCAGCCCTTGAAGTCAGTCCATCTGACTGTGAAGGACTTAAAGGTAAGAATCTCAAAATCCTCAGACTGGCAAGGGCAGGCACACCTTAATGCAGCCAGAATAACTTTTCCCAAAGTGATTATGTACTCCAAAGATGGGGAAAGTCTGCTCCAGATATAAGCTGGTTCTCACCACCAAGACTTGTTTTAGTCACCATATACTTTATTTCTCAGTGATTCAGGGAACTGTCAGATTATATCTTCATTTGTGATGTACACAAATCCATTTTATTTCCTTCTCCTAAATTCTTCCTTGTCATCCATTTAAGGCTGATACAATTTTTTTTTTTAAAGTAAAAGTCACACTAAACCAGTAGTTTTAGTTGATAATAACTTGACGATAAAAACAACAGCAACCAAAACTTAGGCTTCAAAACTACTGATTAGGGGTGGGAGGTGGGAAGGAGGTTCAAGAGGGAGGGGACATATGTATACCTATGGCTGATTCATGTTGATGTATGGCAGAAACCAACACAATATTGTAAAGCAATTATCCTCCAATTAAATTATATATATTGATTAAAAGACCACAATTGGACCAATGATTGAGCCAATTGTCCAACAGCACTGATAACTGAAAAATTATAATTCAGTTATACTTTTGTGACCAAACTATGGAGATATTTGAACACTGTTTTTTTTTTAACTTCATATATATGTATTTAGAATATGAGACCCAGAACAATGAGGTACACTAGAAAATATCTAGCAGTGATTTTGTGTTGCAGGGTTAGAATATGTACAATTCTGAAAACCCATATTCTATCAAATAATGCCATTTTCCATCTGAAGCTTTAAGAAAATTACAGAATGTTGAAAGCTTCTGGGATAATAATATTTCTATCTACCTATCTATCTGAGTTTTGCTATGGGATCAAGATTCTAAAAGATACAATATGTTTAATACACTCATGAAAATATTTCTAGATGTTTTTAATAGGATTTTTTGCATATATTTAGCTTTTTTTAGAAAATCGTCCTATATAATTTATGGAAACTGTGATGATTAAGTCTTGGACACTAGAAAATAAGATTTCAAGAACAACCTGGGTAAGTGATAAAATGTGATGCTAAATCAAACAATATTTGAATTTAATTCAGTAAATTTTTACCAGGAACATGCTACAAAAGAGGGTCTGTGCATGACAAGGAGGAAATCAGTCCTACATGTCAAGAGTTCAAGTCTGTCAGAAGCCAAATTGTTTTAAAATATTTTGATAATTTTTCCAAGGGGAACAGTGACAATGAAATAAATATTTGCCATATAAAATAATCTTAAAATTTTTTTGGTTATAAGAGAATCCATATAAATTTGGCTTTACCACATTGATGAGTTTATGCTGGAGAGTTATTGACTCCACTCACAGTTTTTGTTAACTTATGAATTCACTGCCTAGAATAGAATCTACCAAATATTATAGAATGCTGACCTCATCCATCTTGGCAGTGATAGTTATTCTGCAAAATCTGTTGAAGCAACTGATTGCAGCCTTCTTAGATTCTGTTTAAAAGGTTTTCTGCTGCGAAATAGATGAATTTGAATGAAATATTGCTTCTATGCTTTCTGACCATTTTTTTCCTTATAAAAATGAAATTTGTTATCTGCCTCCTCTATGGTTGCTAGGATAAAATGTCTCCTTAAGGTTGCTAATAGTAGTAGCAACAACAGCTGGTGAATCTAATTTGCATTTAAATGAACAGTTCACAACTCTGTCCTTCAAGTCTTGGATGCTCCTGATGGATTCTCTGAGCATAGTTGCAATAGTAGCTGCAAGATGGATATGCAGTCAACAGTACAATCTAAAAGCGGCATCTGTCAAAGGAGCAGTCCCTCTATGAAGGGATGCTGATATATTCACCATCCTTTTGAAAAAATAGTCATCCCAAATCTAATGTGAGATCTCTATGCCAGCCTCTCTTCTTATATTTCAAGTTGTTCGAAGGTTAATTCCAGCAAAACTAGAACTGACATGAGTTACTTTACCAGGTAAAAAGAGCTACCAAAAATCCTTTATCCTGGTCAAGATATGAAACATATGATTATAGTGTTGCCCTGTACCCTTGAGTCTGGACCAACTTGTTAGCATTGTTTAGTGGTAACAGTGAGACTGATGATTTGTACCTAATATTTGTGAGACCCCTGAAGTTCTCTCTCAGTGTTGCCAGTAGGGACAGACAGGTTTCAGTGACTGAAGGACATTCCCAGGATCCAACATGACATTATTTTCCAATTTTAAGTTTTCCAAGAAAAGCATACAATGTGGCAATTCTTAAAGTTCCCCTGGTGCTGGATATGGGCTTCCCAGGTGGCTCCAGGGTAAAGAATCCACCTACCAGTGTAGGAGTCACAAGAGAAGCAGGTTTGGTCCCTAGGTCAGGAAGTATCCCTGGAGGAGGCAATCGCAACCCACTCCAGTATTCTTGCCTGGGAAATCCGATTGCCAGAGGAGCCTCGTGAGCTACAGTCCATGGGGTCACAAAGAGCTGGACATGACTGAGCAACTAAGCACGTGCACAAGCATGCACAAGCGCGCACACACACACACACACACACACAGCCTTTACAGATGTACAACAATTGGAGCTCCTGGCAGCCACTATGGATTCCTATCGGTGAGATAGCTTTGGACTATGAAGTATTTTCTTACTTTAATCCTTATTTTTTAAGTTCTTCTTAATAATCACCCTTAAAAGGAATCACCTTTTTATGACCACAAATTATTACCTGCTTATCAGAAAGCTTGTGGTTTAGTTGCTAAGCAATGTCTGATTCTTTGCAACCCCATAGACTATAGCCCACCACAGAATTCCTCTGTCCATGGAATCTTCCTGGCAAGACTACTGGAGTGGGCTGCCATTTCCTTCTCCAGGGGATCTTCCCCACCCAGGGATTGAACCTGGGTCTCCTGCACTGCACGTGGATTCTTTACCAACTGAGCCACCAGAGAAGCCACAACTTATCAAAAAAACTTAAAGATGATAAAAAATTCTACTGAACAAAATTGCAGTTACTAAATGGCAACCCACTCCAGTATCCTTGCCTGGAGAATCCCATGGACAGAGAAGCCTGGTAGGCTACAGTCCACGGGGTCGCAAAGAGTCAGACACGACTGAGCGACTTCACTCATTCACTCATAATCTTACAATTGAGAAATAACTATTCTTAACAGTTTGAGTCCTTCTCTGCCAGATTTTCTCTTTGCTTTACTGGGATCATATACTCATAAGAATTTTGCATTCTGCTTTTCAGGTCACCCTGATAACACTAGCATAACTCCCCTAGTAATGTCATTTTCAGTTCAGTTCAGTTCAGTTCAGTCGCTCAGTCGTGTCCAACTCTTTGCCACCCCATGAATCGCAGCATGCCAGGCCTTCCTGTCCATTACCATCTCCCGGAGTTCACTCAGACTCACGTCCATCGAGTCCGTGATGCCATCCAGCCATCTCATCCTCGGTTGTCCCCTTCTCCTCCTGCCCCCAATCCCTCCCAGCATCAGAATCTTTTCCAATGAGTCAACTCTTCGCATGAGGTGGCCAAAGTATTGGAGCTTCAGCTTTACCATCATTCTTTCCAAAGAAATCCCAGGGTTGATCTCCTTCAGAATGGACAGGTTGGATCTCCTTGCAGTCCAACGGACCCTCAAGAGTCTTCTCCAACACCACCGTTCAAAAGCATCAATTCTTCGGCGCTCAGTCTTCTTCACAGTCCAACTCTCACATCCATACATGACCACAGGAAAAATCATAGCCTTGACTAGACGGACCTTAGTCGGCAAAGTAATGTCTCTGCTTTTGAATATACTATCTAGGTTGGTCATAACTTTCCTTCCAAGGAGTAAGCATCTTTTAATTTCATGGCTGCAGTCACCATCCACAGTGATTTTGGAGCCAAAAAAAATAAAGTCTGACACTGTTTCCACTGTTTCCCCATCTATTTCCCATGAAGTGATGGGACCGAATGCCATGATCTTCGTTTTCTGAATGTTGAGCTTTAAGCCAACTTTTTCACTCTCCTCTTTCACTTTCATCAAGAGGCTGTTTAGCTCCTCTTCACTTTCTGCCATAAGGGTGGTGTCATCTGCATCTCTGAGGTTATTGGTATTTCTCCCGCAATCTTGATTCCAGCTTGTGTTTCTTCCAGTCCAGCGTTTCTCATGATGTACTCTGCATAGAAGTTAAATAAGCAGGGTGACAATATACAGCCTTGATGTACTCTTTCCTATTTGGAATCAGTCTGTTGTTCCATGTCCAGTTCTAACTGTTGCTTCCTGACCTGCATACAGATTTCTCAAGAGCCAGGTCAGGTGGTCTGGTATTCCCATCTCTTTCAGAATTTTCCACAGTTTGTGGTGATCCACACAATCAAAGGCTTTGGCATAGTCAATAAAGCAGAAATAGATGTTTTTCTGGAACTCTCTTGCTTTTTTCATGATCCAGCGGATGTTGGCAATTTGATCTCTGGTTCCTCTGCCTTTTCTAAAATCAGCTTGAACATCAGGGAGTTCATGGTTCACGTATTGCTGAAGCCTGGCTTGGAGAATTTTGAGCATTACTTTACTAGCATGTGAGATGAGTGCAATTTGACTACATAATAATAACACATGGATATCACATTATCACAAAAAGAAGTGTATAGTTGAAATTTTCATTTATTTTCATTTTTTTTTCTCATCAACTTAAAGAAAAACAAATACCATAAGACTTGTGAGTTTAAGTTTTATTCCACATCTGACTGAGGACTGTAGCCTGGGAGAGAACTCTGAATAACTGTCAGAGCTGTCTTAATTTCCAAAGAAATAATACCTCTGTTTACATTCTCAAAAACTGTTGGATCACTGTACTATCCTGTCATATATGTTTTAAATATTTATCCCTTCTTCATCATATCCATTGGAAAACTTTTTTTTTGCCTTTTATATTTTTGGCTTATGGCATTTTATAATTTTATATAATCAAATTTATTATCCTTCCTTTCTGATTTCTTGTACTACTTTTTCTTGAAAAAACCTTTCTCCTATAGACTTTTGATAATATAATAAGTTCTATTTTTCTCTAGACTTTCTACAGTCTGATTTTTGATATCAAAAAGCATTTTAAATATTTCCCCAAATCATAAGCTCAATTTTTTCTAGTACCATTTATTGAAAAACTTTAACATATGTTAATATATCTATTATAATGTATGCTGTGGGACAATATCTTCCCTGGATTTCTCAGTGTTCTTGAAAAGTCCTGGCCTCCTGAGCCATGGAAATGGATACACCATAAAAATTGAGATTATTTTGTTTTACTTCACCAGTAGAAAATTTGTTTTTTCACTTGTATCACTTGCTTTTCACTGAGTATCAGATGTTTGGCTCTCTACCTTCTTAATGGTGGAACTTATTGCTCACAGGCAAAGGATTATAAACGTTTATCCTTAAAAAGTTTCCATTTCAGGCTAGGCAGCTGAATTAAAGGAAAGGGAGACTGAGTAAAGCCTAGACCACTGAAGGGATTTAGAATGTTATCTTTCCATGTATTTACATTTCAAAACACAGAGTCAGAATCAAGGGCTGTAAATTTCAGAACGGGTCTTAAAATCCCTAAAAGAGATTTATTCCAAAGGTAAGAACCTAGTGTCCTTCCCCCTTCTTCAGGAGAAGGGGCAGATATAGCCCCTTTCTGTGTGGGGGAGAAATTCACAGTTCTGGATCCCTAGCCAGCACACAATCCCACAGCACGTCTAGGGCTTATTCATCTACCTCTCATCATGTCATTTGTGGGTTCAGGCCCTGCAAGGGACCTCTGATATCTGAGGGAGTACCTGCACATGTTTCTCCCTCTCTCTCTTATTTGACTATACTTTCTATCATTCTTGATAAAACTATAAAATAATCTTATATTTAGTCTTTTTTAAACTTAATTTTTATAAGTTTTCACCTGACAGATTTAAGTGTCTTAACTATTCAATTACATCCACTGGATATAATCATTAAGTACTATTTTGGATTGTTCAGCACTGGAATTTCTAAAATACATTTAATGGTGAAAATGATTGTCTTAATCACAGAACTAAAATTTATTTTCTTGTTGATCTAGTCATGTATCAAATATGTTCATCATGAGAATTTGTAGTTACCAAGTACAAGAATTGTTTTTGCTTTGGCTCCATCCCTTCATTCTTTCTGGAGTTATTTCTCTACTGATCTCCAGTAGCATATTGGGCACCTAATGACCTGGGGAGTTCCTCTTTTGGTATCCTATCATTTTGCCTTTTTATACTGTTCATGGGGTTCTCAAAGCAAGAATACTGAAGTGGCTTGCCATTCCCTTCTCCAGTGGGCCACATTCTGCTGTAAAGAGCAATATTGCATAGGAACCTGAAATGTCAGGTCCATGAATCAAGGCAAATTGGAAGCGGTCAAATAAGAGATGGCAAGGGTGAACGTCGACATTCTAGGAATCTGCGAACTAAAATGGACTGGAATGGGTGAATTTAACTCAGATGACCATTATATCTACTACTGAGGACAGGAATCCCTCAGAAGAAATGGAGTAGCCATCATGGTCAACAAAAGAGTCCGAAATGCAGTACTTGGATGCAGTCTCAAAAACGACAGAATGATCTCTGTTCATTTCAAAGGCAAACCATTGAATATCACAGTAATCCAAGTCTATGCCCCAACCAGTAACGCTGAAGAAACTGAAGTTGAACGGTTTTATGAAGACCTACAAGACCTTTTAGAACTAACACCCAAAACAGATGTCCTTTTCATTATAGGGGACAGGAATGCAAAAGTAGGAAGTCAAGAAACACCTGGAGTAACAGGAAAATTTGGCCTTGGAATGCAGAATGAAGCAGGGCAAAGACTAATAGAGTTTTGCCAAGAAAATGCACTGGTCATAGCAAACACCCTCTTCCAACAACACAAGAGAAGACTCTACACATGGACAGCACCAGATGGTCAACATCGAAATCAGATTGATTATTTTCTTTGCAGCCAAAGATGGAGAAGCTGTATACAGTCAACAAAAACAAGACCAGGAGCTGACTGTGGCTCAGATCATGAACTCCTTATTACCAAATTCAGACTCAAATTGAAGAAAGTAGGGAAAACCGCTAGACCATTCAGGTATGACATAAATCAAATCCCTTATGATTATACAGTGGAAGTGAGAAATAGATTTAAGGGACTAGATCTGACACATAGAGTGCCTGATGAACTATGGAATGAGGTTTGTGACATTGTACAGGAGACAGGGATCAAGACCATCCCCATGGAAAAGAAATGCAAAAAAGCAAAATGGCTGTCTGGGGAGGCCTTACAAATAGCTGTGAAAAGAAGAGAGGCGAAAAGCAAAGGAGAAAAGGAAAGATATAAGCATCTGAATGCAGAGTTCCAAAGAATAGCAAGAAGAGATAAGAAAGCCTTCTTCAGCGATCAATGCAAAGAAATAGAGGAAAACAACAGAATGGGAAAGATTAGAGATCTCTTCAAGAAAATTAGAGATCCCAAGGGAACATTTCATGCAAAGATGGGCTTGAGAAAGGACAGAAATGGTCTGGACCTAACAGAGGCAGAAGATATTAAGAAGAGGTGGCAAGAATACATGGAAGAACTGTACAAAAAAGATCTTCACAACCCAGATAATCATAATGATGTGATCACTAATCTAGAGCCAGATATCTTGGAATGTGAAGTCAAGTGGGCCTTAGAAAGCATCGCTACGAACAAAGCTAGTGGAGGTGATGGAATTCCAGTTGAGCTGTTTCAAATCCTGAAAGATGATGCTGTGAAAGTGCTGCACTCAATATGCCAGCAAATTTGGAAAACTCAGCAGTGGCCACAGGACTGGAAAAGGTCAGTTTTCATTCCAATCCCAAAGAAAGGCAATGCCAAAGAATGCTCAAACTACCGCACAATTGCACTCACATGCTAGTGGGCTTCCCTGGTGGCTCAGAGGTTAAAGCGTCTGCCTGCAATGCAGGAGACCTGGGTTCGATCCCTGGGTCGGGAAGATCCCCTGGAGAAGGAAATGGCAACCCACCCCAGTATTCTTGCCTGGAGAATCCCATGGACAGAGGAGCCTGGTGGGCTACAGTCCACGGGGTCACAAAGAGTTGGACATGACTGAGCGACTTCACTTTCACTTCACTTTCACATGCTAGTAAAGTAATGCTCAAAATTCTCCAAGCCAGGCTTCAGCAATACGTGAACTGTGAACTCCCTGATGTTCAAGCTGGTTTTAGAAGAGGCAGAGGAACCAGAGATCAAATTGCCAACATCCACTGGATCATGGAAAAAGCAAGAGAGTTCCAGAAAAACATCTATTTCTGCTTTATTGACTATGCCAAAGCCTTTGACTGTGTGGATCACAATCAACTGTGGAAAATTCTGAAAGAGATGGGAATACCAGACCACCTGACCTGGCTCTTGAGAAATCTGCATGCAGGTCAGGAAGCAACAGTTAGAACTGGACATGGAACAACAGACTGGTTCCAAATAGAAAAAGGAGTATGTCAAGGCTGTATATTGTCACCCTGCTTATTTAACTTATATGCAGAGTACATCATGAGAAACGCTGGACTGGAAGAAACACAAGCTGGAATCAAGATTGCTGGGAGAAATATCAATCACCTCAGATATGCAGATGACAATACCCTTATGGCAGAAAGTGAAGATGAGCTGAAAAGCCTCTTGATGAAAGTGAAAGAGGAGAGTGAAAAAGTTGGCTTAAAGCTCAACATTCAGAAAATGAAGGTCATGGCATCTGGTCCTATCACTTCATGGGAAATAGATGGGGAAACAGTGGAAACAGTGTCAAACTTTATTTTGGGGGTGCTTCAAAATCACTGTGGATGGTGACTGCAGCCATGAAATTAAAAGACACTTACTCCTTGGAAGGAAAGTTATGACCAACCTAGATAGTATATTCAAAAGCAGAGACATTACTTTGCTGACTAAGGTCTGTCTAGTCAAGGCTATGGTTTTTCCTGTGGTCATGTATGGATGTGAGAGTTGGACTGTGAAGAAGGCTGAGCGCTGAAGAATTGATGCTTTTGAACTGTGGTGTTGGAGAAGACTCTTGAGAGTCCCTTGGACTGCAAGGAGATCCAACCAGTCCATTCTGAAGGAGATCAATCCTGGGATTTCTTTGGAAGGAATGATGCTAAAGCTGAAACTCCAGTACTTTGGCCACCTCATGCGAAGAGTTGACTCATTGGAAAAGACTCTGATGCTGGGAGGGATTTGGGGCAGGAGGAGAAGGGGACAACCGAGGATGAGATGGCTGGATGGCATCACGGACTCGATCGATGTGAGTCTGAGTGAACTCCGGAAGATGGTGATGGACAGGGAGGCCTGGCGTGCTGCAATTCATGGGGTCGCAAAGAGTTGGACACAACTGAGTGACTGAACTGAACTGAAGTACAAGAATGCCAAATCTTGGAAATGACATAATCACAACCACAACTTAGTAAAGGAGAGAGTAACTTCCCTAAAAAACTCAAAAACTTCTATACATCTCTACATCAGCTGCAGACTTCAGGCATCAGAGAAATGAAAGAGCAAATGATCAAGAAATTGGTGGATAGAAAGTTTCTTGAGTCTCTGCTCTAAAAAACAATCTATATAGTTTAGTACATTATAGACTTCAAAATGTGTGTGTAGTCAGTTGTTCAGTCATATCCAACTCTTTGCAATCCCATGGACTATAGCCTACCAGGCTCCTCCATCCATGAGATTCTCCGGGCAAGAATACTGGAATGGGTTGCCATGCCATCTTCCAGGGGATCTTCCCAACCCAGGGACTGAACCATGGCTTCCTGCATTGCAGGTGGATTCTTTACCATCTGAGCCACCAGAGAAGGGGCAGACTTCAAAATAATTTTTCTCATTTAATTTTATTTTCATTTTTTTAATTAGTGAATTTAAAAAAATTATACATTTAAAAAAGACAAACTTTTTTAAAAAACTCATTTTAAACTCATGTCAAGGCATATATAGTATGGTGAAGAGTCTAACAAAACTCAGATGTGGCAAAGAAAAAATTTCTTCGCTATACAAATACCGTACCACGATTCAACCTTTCTCAAGTCCTGGGGACCTTTGGAATATAGTTTCTGAAGTTTAAAGATTATTGGTCAACATGAATTATTTCTGATTGTTTGGGTTTGTTCCTATCATGTGAGGATTTATAGTGGAAATTAGATAAAACATATTAAAGTACCTAGCAGAATTTGTGGACCAAGGATATACAATAAACAATAATCCCCTATTACTGTGGTGTGTGTGTGTGTGTGTGTGTGTGTGTGTGTGACTTGATTTAAACTTTTGGTTTTACTAAACTTGGACTCAGTTTATGGTAGAAATAAATAATGTATAGTTTTTCCAAAAATGAGTTGTGAAATTTTTACATTCAGCTATTAAGAATTCTAATTTTGGCAGTAATCAAGCAAAATATAATTTTTCATGAATAGTGACCAGTTTGTATTTGTCACAGAGTGCAAAATTAAAACACCAGATCCCTTATAGAAATACGTGCAAAATAACATTGATATAATGATTAATAGATTTCCTTTTAAAATCCATGTAGACTTTATACCTATTAAACCTAAAATTGTGATTTTCTAAATATAAAATAATCTCAAAAGCTATTCTACAGTTCTTATATTTGCCATATATATGTATCTATATTCAGAATGAATTGACACAAGGCAAATGGACGGGTGGATAGATAGATAGAGGAAGAAAGAAAGAAATCAAAGAAGGAAGTGAACAGAGAAATTTTTCTGTGATACTTTTATCAACAAAAACTGTCATTTCTTGGAATCTAAATTATTGTAAAGCTGAGGTTAGTTTTAAAAAGTCACTCATGATCTAGCATATAAATCAGTTATCCACTTACTGCCCATTTCACCAACATTTTCCATCTTATCAAGGATTAATTTACCACAAACTTCCAGGAGGAAAATTTGCTGCCCAGTCAATTACAAGTATTTCTGTTTTCTAAAACTTGGATATTCAACTGGGAAAATTTGAGAATATAAGTTAATAAAGCCAGTTCTCCTAGAATGCTTGTTTTGAAAGTGCAAATTTGTTCCAAGGTAACTGACATATTAGGGAATCAGTTCAGTCCAGTTCAGTTGTTCAGTTGTGTTCGATTCTTTGCAACTCCATGGACTGCAGCATGCCAGGCTTCCCTGTCCATCACCAACTCCCAGAGCTTGCTCAAATTCATGTCCATCGAGTCAGTGATGCCATCCAATCATCTCATCATCTGTTGTACCCTTCTCCTCCTGCCTTCAATCTTTCCCAGCATCAGGGTCTTTTCTAATGAGTCAGCTCTTCAAATCAGATGGCCAAAGTACTGGAGTTTCAGCTTCAGCATCAGTCCTTCCAATGAATATTCAGGACTGATTTCCTTTAGGATTAACTGGTTGGATCTCCTTACAGTCCAAGGAACTCTCAAGAGTTTTCTCCAACACTACAGTTCAAAAGCATCAATTTTTTTTCTTGCAATTTAACACATACATTAACAGAGGTAGTAGATAGTTTAAGATGTTTGCATCAATGTGTTTTGTGTATTCTGACTCATCTCAGTTCAGTTTGGTGCAATTATTTTTTCTCTGCAGATAAAATCATACCTAAATAAATGTGAAATTCTCATTATGCCCCAAAATTTCACACAAAACACATTCATGCAAACACCTTAAACATCTACTGCCTCTTTAAAGTATGTGTTAAATTGCAGGAAAAAAAGATTGGTAAGCATATGGATTGAAGATCAAATAAAAGAAAATTAGAAACAGTCTTCCGGACCGTCAAATAGAAAGCAGTATCTACAAAATATACAAAGACCTTCAGCCTGAAAGTGACTCTGAAATTGACCTCTTAAATCACAACTTTTAAACACAGTGAGGCAGTCGGCAGTTTCAAACATGGCTAAGACTCCCAAAGCCTTCAGCTGTTGGAGGAAGCCAGAAGTAAAATAAGAAAGGCACAAAAAAAGTTTCCATTAGTGATACAGAATTTAATTGAAAGAAAAGACTATGCTTTAGACCAAATTTTTAAGAAGCAGGTGTCTATTCTATATATGCCTAGAAAGACCAACACCTCAAAGGTAGAGAAGCATGCCCTCAGGTTTAAGGTTGTAAATCATATAACTCTGATGTTTGGCTCAAGCCCAATAAACCACACTTACCCAAACTTTCCATCTGACTTCAGATACAGTCCTGCCACAGTTCCCAACAACTCACTAGTCTCAACCCTTCTGATGTCCACTTCCACAAATTTCCAATCCTTCTCAAGACTGTGTCCATATTTATTGTATTGCATGCATGCTTCCTCAGTCACTTAATTGTGTCTGACTCTTTGAGACCACATTACTGTAGCCTGCCAGGCTTCTCTGTCCATGGAATTTTCCAGGCAAGAATATTGGAGTGGGTTGCCATTTCCTCCTCCAGGGGATCTTCCCAACCCAGGGATCAAACTCACATCTCCTGCATTGACAGGTGGCTTCTTTACCACTGAGCCACGTGGGAAGCCCCATTTATCATAGTACTGCATATTAATCACTTAACATGTATGAAAGCATGCTATCATTTCTTCTTTATAAATATATATAAACATGGCACTAATGATGTTTTTGAGCTTTGTGACCCCATTTGTCCAATAAACATTTTTGTTACATAATTTTCACAGCTTTTCCATTTTGAGGAATATATCTTGTTATAGCAGAACTGGCTGTATTTCCCTTCAAAGAAGTTCTCTAGCTTTCTACCAATACAAGTCATCTATACATTATATGTAGCATGACAATTATCCAGAAAGAGTCTAGTAAATAAGATTAATGGTTCATCAGTAATGAGAAGGGTGACTTCCCTAGTGGTAATGAGAAGGGTGACTTCCCTAGTGGTCCAGTGGTTATGAGTTCACCTTTCAACACAGAAGACATGGTTCAGTCCCTGGCGAGGTAGCAATAAGCCAGTGCACCACAACTAGAGAGTCTGTGTGCTGCAATGAAAAATCATGCGTGAGGCAACTACACAGCCAAATAAACAAATAGTTGAAAAATAAGAAGAAGAAGGGCAGGGGTAGGGTGGGGAATAGGGGTTTCATCTTTATGCTGACAACTCCTAAATTTACACACTGAGCTCGGATCCTCCCTCTGGCCCCCAGACTTAAATAATCAACAGAGTACTTGACATTTCTTCTTAGACATCTTGCCACCATTTCAAATGCACTTCATGCACCCAAAGCCAAACTTTTCATCTTCTCTTGAAAAACTATTCCTCCTCCAGTTTCCATCATCTGAGCTGACTGCCCCTCTGCTCTTGTTTTTTCTCCCACTCATGTGAATCTTGGTCATTCTGAATAACTGCCCCCCCTACTCCCTAATACCATTGGCATCAAAACTATCACGACATCTGTCTATGCTATGTTCCAAATGCATTTCTCTCTTCTGTCTCCACTGCCCTCGCCCAGCCCACATTTCCCTGGGACCCCACAGCCTCTTCCTGAGGCCCCTGCTCTAGGGTCTCCCCAGAGTGATTTGAGGGAAAACTAGGATCAGCTCTCACCTCTGACTAAAAAAGTCAATAACTTTCTATTACAACCCACACAATTCCTTAAATTCAAAATTTCTTAAATACCATGACCCAGACTACCTCTTAAATCTCATTTCACTTTACTCCTCCTCATCATTCCCATTTCCTGCTTTCTGAAACCTGGCTTAATGGAACCGAGTTCTTTCTTGCCTCACACCTCCACTCATACTGTTCATTTTGTGAACACTTCTTTCCTATTGAATTTCTACTCAGCCTTCAGATCTCTGGCAAATATCATTTTTTTGGAAATACTTTTCTACTTCCTACTCTAAATTAGCACCCCCTCATTCTCTTTCCGATATTATGATCACTATCTTTCTTAAGCCTTACCACAATACTTATTCATTTGTGTAATTTGTGAGAAGATTGGATGGCATCACCAACTCAATGGACATGAATTTGAGCAAACTCCGGGAGATAGTGAAGGACAAGGAAGCCTGGCATGCTGCAGTCCATAGGGTTGCAAAGAGTCGGACATGACTTAGCAACTGAACAACAACAATTATTTGTTAAGTTCTCAACTTCCCACTAGACTAGGAATCCCATGAAGTCAGAGAGCATCTGTCACAATGTTGATCACAATGTTATCTAAAACATGACTGGTACCAAGCACACAGTTAAAAATATTTACTGAATGAATAAACTCCTTTAGAAAATGCTTGCTCCTTGGAAGAAAAGCAATGACAAACCTAGACAGCATATTAAAAAGCAGAGACATTACTTTGCCAATAAAGATCTGCCTAGTCAAAGCTATGGTTTTTCAATTAGTCATGTATGGATGTGAGAGTTGGACTATAAAGAAAGTTGAGCACTTTTGAACTGTGGTGTTGGAGAAGACTCTTGAGAGTCCTTTGAACTGCAAGGAGATCCAATCATGGACAGGGAAGCCTGACATGCTGCAGTCTATGGCATTACAAAGAGTCAGATACTACTGAGTGGCTGAGCTGAGAA
Organism: Oryx dammah; assembly: GCF_014754425.2. Classification (NCBI taxonomy): domain Eukaryota; kingdom Metazoa; phylum Chordata; class Mammalia; order Artiodactyla; family Bovidae; genus Oryx; species Oryx dammah. The sequence continues at coordinate 85,872,332 of NW_024070187.1, read as the reverse complement.
AATGTTTAGATCTTGGGTTAAGTTTTGGGAGTATACCTAAGAACAAATGACTTTTGGGGGTAGACATTTAATTACATAATCATCATAACAGCAATCAATAGCATGTTGACAATTTGTGTTGGATGATGCATTATCAAAATCCACCTTGATAGCAACTTTATGAAGTTGATACTATTGTATTATTATCCCCAATCCACAGAAGAGGAAATTGAGATTCATCAAGGATAAACAATTTGTCCAGAGTTACTCAGCCAATCAGAGGCAGAAGTTTAATCACATGTGTTCTAATTACTCTCTACAGAGGCAGGAAACACCTACCTGTCCCTAGGAAGTTGAGACAGATTGTACTAAGAAGTGACATTTAATCTGCATCTCAAAGAATGAGTCAAAGGTTTCAAGATAGAAAGAAGTGAGGGCATGCTGAAAGGAAGAAAAAGCAGAATCAAGTGTGTGAGAGAGCAGGGCATATTTGTTGTAGGGCAAAGAGTTTAGAGGAGCTGAAGTCCTAAGTCACACTGAAAGGAGTCAAAAGAAATAGGTTGGGATCAAACTGAGAAAGTCCTGTGTTAATTCTAATCTGATGAAAGGAAAGCCAGTGGTAGTTTTGGTCTAACAACAACAACAACAAAAAACATATCCCAGGTAACTTGTCTCTTAAAATACTAGGTCCAGATAGCACAGTAGGTAAAGAATCTGCCTACAATGCAGGAGACCCTGCAGATGTGGGTTCGATCCCTGAGTCAGGAAGATTACTTGGAGGAGGGCACAGCAACGCATTTCAGTTATCTTGCCTGGGAAATCCCATGGACAAGAGGAGCCTGGTGGGCTACAGTCCAAAGGATCACAAAGAATCGGACACACCTGAGCCACTAGCATAGCATAGCACATAGATTCCACCACAGAAAAGCAAAAGTGCCAGACTTATTAAAACACATGAATAATCAAAGACAAAATGCTAGAGATTCCTACTTACTAATAAGCCAACTGCTGTCTTACTCTTCCCTTTACTTCCTTTCCTGGACTCATCAGTCCCAGACAAACAGGTGTGGCCTAGCATGGTGGGTGTCCACCTCAGCACAGGAGAGCCAAGGGGGCCCAGAGCAAGAATATACAGTAAGATCAGGGTGAGATGAGTGTCCACACAGGAAGGCAGGCCAGGATGGGATGTCAGCACTCAAGCAGGGTGAGAAGACATCCATGGAAAGCAACTTTGGACATGATGTAGAAAACTGAGAATTTCCACAGAGACATAGTCCCCTGCAAGATAAGATAGCTTAGAAGGGTAAGAAAGGACCCACAGAGGTGGGTATTTAGCACAGGATGTCAAAGCCCAAGCAGAATGAGGAGGGTATACGTGGGGGAAGGGTGGCCTGGGGTGGGGAACTGGAGCCTGAGTTGGGTGAGAAGGAGGTCTGGGTGTGGGGGTGATTCAGGTCAGAGTATCAGAGTCTGCAGCAGGGAGTCGGGGGCAGGCGAGGAAGGCTTCTGGATGGAGAGTGGCCCAGTGTGGGACATGAGGACCCAAATGGAGTAAAGAGGATGCCTGTATGGGAGAGGGAGCCAGGGCAGCAGCGTAGCATGGGGACTTAAAACCTGAATGAAGTGAGGACAACATCTCCGAGAGGAAATGGGCTGGATCGATGATGGGAGGGAATTACATATATACAGTTTAATCAATCAATAAACATACAAAGAGTAAATGGGACAGGTTTTTCACTGCCAGAGAATGGAGTTACCAGTATAGAAAGAAACCCTATGGTGTTGATCGGAATCAAACGCTTCAGTGTAAACTCAGTGTTATACAGAATTATCTATATGATACAGAAATAAATATAGATGTAAGTGTGTGCATGTGTTTGTGTCAGGGGGTGTATATGTAATTCCCATCTCTGTCCACTAAGATGGCATGGTAAGGGCAAAAGCAATATGCACACCAAGCACCCAGACCTTCCTTTCCCACTGGAAAGGACCTTTATCCACTGGAAACAGGACTTCTTTGAAGAATTAGCTGATTTCAAGGCTGAGAAAGAAAAGGTAGAAGATGAGTCTAAAATATTTTGTGTGTCTGAAAGTGAGGGAGTATTAAAAAATGATGGGGACCTGTCAAAAGCCAGATTGAAGGACTTCTACTGGACAAGTCATGGGTAAGTTGAAGGTCAAAATAAATATACAGGAACAGATTATAATCAATTAAACAGAATTGTAAAGAATGGACCACTCAGGTAGGGCATGAAGACAATGGAGGAGACTATATGTGTACTTTCCTCTCAGTTTTGCTGTGTACTTAAAACTTTTAAAAAAAAATCTTTTTTTTTCTTTTTATTTATTTATTTATTTTTAATTTTTATTTTTACTTTATTTTGCTTTAAATACTGTATTTATTTTGCCATACATTGACATGAATCAGCCACGCGTGTACATGAGTTCCCAATCCTGAACCCCTCTCCCACCTCCCACCCCATATCATCTCTCTGGATCATCCCTGTGTACCAGCCCCAAGCATCCTGTATCCTGTGTCGAACATAGACTGGCAATTCGTTTCTTACTTGATAGTATATTCATATAAGTAATTAAATAAAGAAAGAAATAACTGAAACTGATGAGAACGGGGATTTTACGGTCTCAAAACACCTTGCCATAGGGGACAAAAAGTTATTATCTGCAAAGAGAAAAAGAGACTTCACAGTGAACAACACAGGTAGACACCACCTTGCTGAAGCAATTAAAGTAAACACCACTAACAAGAGGACAAAATGAAATCATGCCCCATCTGATAAAATGCAAAGAAAAGAACACAGCATCACTTTTGTGGTATTTCTGCCAAAGATGCACAACTTGAATCTAAAGACAAGGAAATATTAGACAAGCCCAATGGAAGGACATTCTCTAGAGTAACTGGTCTGTGATATTCCAAAGCGTCAGGATCATCAGTAAGGGAGAGACTGAGATGTTGCAGATTGCAGTAGGCTAAAGAGATAAGACAACTAAATGCAACAAGTGATTTTGAACTGCAGCCTTTAGCTATGAAGGATATTACTTCCATGTGGTCTAAGGATGAGATAGGAGTAAGATATCAATGCTCATTTCCTGATTTGGAGGGCTATATTGTGGTTATGTCTTTGTAGGAAATGCACATTAAAGTAATTGGGATGCTGAAGAAGACCAGCAATCTACTCAAAACAAAGACAGGAAAAAAGTTCTCTGTTGGATTACCTACTGTAATCTAACCTTTTTGTGGTTGGAATGTTTCTTTTAAGTACAGAAGCTCGCAAACAATATCACACTGATGTCAGTTCTCTACAACTCAGCTTGAACTTGAATGTAATAAGAGAATCTTCATCTTTTAACCCCTGGCAATATACTGTTTCCCTCCATTACATACTAAACACCACATTCATTCTTATTTAACACATATCCTTAGCAAGTTATACTTGGTTTTCAGTCTTTCCTGCCAATTACTTATTACATCACCACTGCTGAGACTGACAAAAAGTACTTTTCCCAGGAATACACCTGGGAAAAGAAAAAACAAAGAACAGTGAGTTTATTTAGCTTGTACAGTAAGGAAGGCTGCAAGCCCTTGGGAACCCCAGGAGCATCTTAGCAGGGGAAGCTGAGAAAAGATTCTTATGAGGTTTGAGCTCATGCTGGAGGATTCTAAGGAGAAGTTGAGGAAGCAAGGACCAGTTCTGGACTAGAAGCTCTCAAGGAGCTAGGGAATTTCAGTGGTTGGGAATCTTAACATTTTTCCTCTACGAGGTGGGAAGATTAAGTCTAGAGTTGCCATTGTAAAGCAACTGCACTCTTTCATGTTAGTACTAAGAGAAGGGTGTTTATTCATTTCTGTGGTCACATACAGGCCTTGTCTATGGCTTGTTCTCGGTATTGTTTATGTTCTATTGAGAATACTGTGGTCTGGTTGTCATCAAGGCCATTTCTCAATTTCTCACCAAAGGACTAGAATAAGGAGATAAATAGTACTAGAAGGGCAGATACAGTGCTAACAGAGGAAGTAATCACTGACTACCTGGGAAGAGTCAAAAATTAAAAAGAAAACATGGAACATCAGCTAAACTCATCGCCATCAGCTAAGGCTTTACATGCGCCAAATATTTTTAATTCTCAAAACTAAACAATAAATTAGCTGCTAACTAAACAATAAATAATATTATCTGCATTTGACAGATGAGAAAACTGAATGATAGATTAATTTGCCCAGTGTCATTCAGCTAGCAAAAAGCAAAGCCAAGATCACTATATAACACATTTGTGGATTTATATAGCCAAAGGCCAAATATTTACTAAAGTTACTACATACAAAGTATTGTCTGAACATTGCAAGGAATCATAGGATGATAGCACACTCTAAAATATTCCTTAATCTCTCCCACAAACATTTGCCCCTCTCATCCATCCCCCTTCTCACATTTTCAAAGGATATAATCTAGTCTCTTATTCATAATTGAAATATGGGATAAAAATTAACTTTCCTTTAACTTTGACATATCCTCAAGTCAGTCCTCTGTTTGCTTTTACTCTCTTCTTTTTGCTTACACTGTTTTCTTTTTTGAACTCTAATTGCCTCACATATGCTCCATGCCCAGTCTTGCAACTTGTTTATGTATCTGTGTCTTAGGAGACGCTCTTTATTTATGGTTTTGGCTGTTCAGCATCTTCACTTCCTTTTGACAATTACTCTTACCCAGTGATAAGCTGATAAATGTTTAACAACTGGCTCCCCAGGAAAAGAAAATGTGGAGATGATAGATATATAGATAAACAGATAGAGTTATGTAAATACACAAATTATAAATTTTGCTCATGTAAGGAATATGTTCAGACGCTTTACCCTCTGAGACACCAGGGAACCCCCAAGGAATATGTAACATTTTATAAACAATAATAAACAACAATATAACACTCTAAATTCCATGTAGTCAATTAATTTTCCCAACAAAAGAATGCTTTTGTTGATTTTTTGGCCAGACTCTTACAACCAAACTACATTTGCAGTTGATGAGTGAACGTAAATACAACTCAAAGGTTGTTGGATTTTTTTGGGTCTATGACTGAGTAAGGCAAGGTGAAACAACAAAGACGTATGTCAGAATGTTCTTGTTCATCAGTGACATAAAGGAGCTCTTTGCTGAATTTGATAATAGTTTTGAAAATACTAGAAGACAATTTTTCAGTTTTTTGTGCTCTTCACAATGTAATGCCTACAAACATGAAATAATTTTAAGCTTTATCTGCATTATTTAAATTTCTCCAACACTTTTGTAATCTAGACAACACAGCAATAACCCAAGCACTACTTTGCAGCATTTGTGAACCTCTGTAGTGTAAAACAGTCCCACTTCGGCCAGTTTTGAGCTACCAACTTGATGTCACTGAACACAGAGCTAGGAAGAGACCTACAGGCACACCCATATATGATATTTCCACCTGACAGCCATATTAGATGTAAATAACCTCAAGAACATAAGTAACAGTAAAATAGTTTAGAAGTCATAAGCCTTGAGTATTTATGACCTTTGCTTTTAAGTATTATTTATTTAATAAATTTTCTGAAAATGTACTAATTGGCTCTTGTGAGCAATACAAGCTGGTCCTAACATACAACTGCTTCTTCCCCATTCATCTTAGGTTGGATGGAAGTTATCATCTTCCATAAAGGAGATGAAAGGAAATATGTCTTCTTTCCACATTGAACCAAGGGACAGGTCTGGAACCTAAGCTTGGTCACTCTGCACTCTCTCATGGGGTTCTGAATGCTGACTGAGACTTTAAAGGAGAGAAGAAATAGTTGGAAACCAATCACCCATCATGGTGGCTGTTGCTAACCAAACAGTTCCTGCTATGGGACTGTGTCTCTTTCCCTTTCTACTGTCCAGAGTGCCCTTGGTTCCTGCCTTTTTCTACTGTCTCTGTTCTCTTTTTTTTATACCTGTTCTCAAGCCTGTGATTCTCCCATGTTCTTCCCCAAAATTACATACAGTATGTTTTTATCATTCACAGGCAATAAATCTGTTACTGCATGGGTTTCTTAGGAACAAGGGCTGGATCATCTTCCTGTTTCTAAGTCTTGCACATTACATGGCTCTAGGACCAGGTATTTCTCATGATAGTCCTACCAAACTAATTTATATGCTATCAGAAATATATATATATCAAGAATAAGTATCAGAAAAAAAGTCAGTATTTTTCTCCCTCTACTAGTATGTTTCATCAACTACGCTAAAGCCTTTGACTGTGTGGATCATGACAAACTGTGGGAAGCTATAGAGAGATGGAAATACCAGACCATCTATCTATGTGTCTCTGAAAAACCTGCATGTGGGCCAAGTAGCAACAGTTAGAACCCTATATGCAACAATTGATTGGTTCAAGATCGAGAAAGGAACATGACAGGGCTGTCTGCTGTCATCCTGTTTTTTTAACCTATCAGCTGAGCACATCATGAGAAATGCTGGGCTGGATGAGTTTCAAGCTGGAATCAAGATAGGCGGGAGAAATATCAGCAACCTCTGGTAAGCAGATGATACCACTCTAATGGCAGAAAACGAAGAGGAACTAAAGAGCCTCTTGATGAGGGTGAAGGAGGAGAGTGAAAGAGCCGGCTTACGACTAAATATTAGAAAACTAAGATCATGGCATCTGTCCTCGTTACTGCATGGCAAATAGAGGGAGAAACAGTGGAACTTGTGATAGATTTCCTCTTCTTGGGCTCTAAAATCACTGCGGATGGTTACCACAGCCATGGAATCAGAAGAGGACTGCTTCTTGGCAGGAAAGTGATGACAAACCTAAACAGTGTGTTGGAAAGCAGAGACATTACTCTCTCAACCAAGGTCCATATAGTCAAGACTATGGTCTTCCCAGTGGTCACACATGGTTGTGAGAGCTGGACCACAAAGAAGGCAGAACACCAAAGAACTGATGCCTTTGAACTATGGTGCTGGAGAAACACTCCTGAAAGTCCCTTGGACAGCAAGGAGAGCAAACCAGTCAATCTCCAGGGAGATCAACCCAGAATATTCACTGGAAGGACTGACGCTGAAGCTGAAGCTCCGGTATTTTGGTCATCTGATGCAAACAGATGACTCACTGGAAAAGTCCCTGATGCTGGGAAGGTCAGAAGGCAGAAAGATAAGAGGGCATCAGAGGATGAGATGGCTGGGAGGCATCACCAATGCAATGAACACGAACTTGGGCAAACTCCAGGAGATGGTGAGGGACAGGGGGGCCTGGTGTGCTGCAGTCCATTGGCATTGCAAAGGGCTGGACATGACTGGGTGACTGGAGAGCAACAACAGTATAAAAGCTACTTACCAATCAATGAAGAGATAATTACTTTAGAAAGGGCGTCTATATGACACCCATTTTGGGGGGAGGTAGAGCTTAATGACATAAACCTCTCCAGGACTACAATTTATCAGAAATGAAACATTTCCATATACTGCTTTATAAAGAATATATCTCTATCTTGGCAGACTTTTCTAGCTTTCAGATTTGGAAGAAGCATGCTTCTCTTATGTTTCCACAGGGAGAAGCATGACTGGACAGTAATGCTGAACACTGAAAAAACCTGGGAAATGTTTATGGATTGTGGAAAGTATCTCAGATTGTGGAATAAAGATGGCGAGTTACATTTAGTGTTTTTGTGTATTGATTTAATGCCTCATTATTTATTCTAGAACATAAAGTGTTCCCAGAACACTGCTAAAGACTCTCCTTTCCCTTTTTACCTTGGATCCATTACCAACCAACTGTGCAAGCGGATGAGCTATTGTTACTCTGGAGGGAGGGCATGCACGCATGCTCAGTCACTCAGTCGTGTCTGACTCTTTGCGACCCCGTGGACTATATAGCCCGCCAGGCTCCTCTGGCCATGGGACTTTCCTGGCAAGAATGCTAGAGTGGATTGCCATTCCCTTCTCCAGGGGATCTTCCCAACCCAGGGAATGAATCCTTATCTGTTGCATTGGCAGGCAGAGAGACCTACAAAGGATGGGAATACAGGAGAGGCCAATACGGCAAGGCCTGTAAGCTGAGCTGAAATGAATGAAAGACGCTCCCTAAAGAGAAAAACCCAGGGACAGGGGAGCCTCATGGGCTGCCGTCTATGGGGTCGCAGAGTCGGACACGACTGAAGCGACTTAGTAGCAGCAGCAGCAAAGGGAAAAATATATATATTTTAATTCCTTCTCCCATAACCCACAGTTAAAATTAAAATAGAGAGATTACCAGATGATATTGATACCATAAGAAGAAATTTTATCTAAAACTGTGAGGATAGGCTGGGACACAGGCACATAAACAAACATCTGTAAGCACCTGAGTACCTTGACACAATGCAGCCATTACTGGTCGTGTTTTCTAAAATACCACCCCGAAATTCCTGAGTGGCACTGAATATTTTTGAAGGAAAAAAAATTTTTTCTAAGGAACTTTTTAGTCAAGTTTAAGTATATTGTTTAAAACTGATCTCTCAAATAAAGTGTCTACCAGGGAAACACAGTATTATCGAATTCTATGATAATAGTAGAGATAAAAACTGACTTCAGCCAAAATGATATGACATGGTAAGCATGTCACATGTAGATAAACATATATTTGTGTATCTAAATAAGCAGATCTGACCCATCTGAAAAATGCTGACCTGGTGCAGGCTGAAGAGTCACAAGCCCATTGTCTTTTGTGATCCCCCAAAGGACAGTCGTGAAATGCACAATATATCTCCCAAGGGGGACTGCTGAATCTTTTACTCATTCTAGCCTGAAGACTATACAGGTTTTAATATTCCACTACTTAATTTGTTGGATATGTTTAAAAGAATTGAATGCAAATTGCTCTGGGCTCCATTGCTTAGAGCCGCGTGTGTGATGTGAAATAATTACACTGTTTGAGAACAGTAATGAGAGTATTAGCTAGTGATGAGGCAGGTGCTGGATCACTTTCATTTGGTCATCAATTTTTAATATCAGCTGAGAGATTTACTTAAAATGGCATATTTAATCAACACAGATAAAGAAGAAATAAGTCATCAACAGAAAAAGAGGTGGCCATTGCAGGGTATCTAAATCACTACCTAGGATGATAGATGGAAAGTAACCTCATGCTGTGTTCAATAGTAACCAGCCTTCATGTCTAAGCTTCAAAAACCATTCTGAAATGCAACGTGTTCTTTCTCTCCACAATCTGTGCTGCTTTTTCTAGTCTGCCAGTGAGCAGACTGTTGTTTTTTGTTTTTTTCATTTATCTGTTCCTGTTTTCATGCTTTCTTCCTTGCATTCTGAAGATGTGTAAGTCCTGGACCCTACTTTATGTTACAGACAGTTTGTCAAGAAGGTAGAACAGATAGAATGGAAGAGAAACCTTACAGGCCAGCATAGGAAGAAATGGATAGATGTTTGGGCATGATGTTTTGGGAAGTAGGAAAAACCTATCTTGAAAAATTCAGATACATACCTAGTGCTAAAAGAGACAAGGGTTGGGATATAGAAAAAAGTTCTGGAATGGTTGATGTTTACTAAAAAAGAGGCAATGCAATGCACAGTAGGCTTTAATAGGGTAGTACTTAATTAGTACCAAAAAAAAAAACCTTTGAACTCTACCTGTTTACCTGAATCAGTACAAAAGAAGAAGACAGAAATTCTAATAGAATTTCTCTGCAATTGAGCAAATACACCAACTTTGGACAACAGCCTCTGTATATGAGAGCAATTCAGTAATGCAATTACTACTATTACTCTTAGAGAAAGTGGAGATGCTCACAGATTTGGGAGAGCATGTGGTCTGATGGAAACAGGCGGTGAATTTAGACATACGTGATGGCCACTGACATGTAATCTTGGCAAGTTGCTTAATCTCTTTGAGAACTAGCTTTTTTCCATCAATGAAGTGTGAATAATAATAGCCCTAAATAATACAGCTATTTTCAAAGGGCTAGTCACATATGGAAATGGTTCCAAGATTTAAAGTAAAAAATGCACTTAAAGCACATAACTTAGTGCATAGATACATGAGAAATGCTAGTCTCCATCTTTCATCCCCTTCTTCATGTACCCAGTTTCCTGTTCATAGACTCTGTGGCATGAATGAACAAAGGAGACAAATTAATCAACAACTACTTAAGCAAGAATGGTCAAACTGTTGGACATTCCAACTCTGCTGAACAGAAGTCCCATAGCAGAGGAACCAAGTATGCTATTTCTCCCTGCCTGGATCTCATTTTCTGCAAGAAGCACACTTTCAACAGTTTTGTAAAACTAATATGTTGACATGAAGGATGAGAAAAAGTATGAGAGCAAGACCTCCAAACTGGAGTTAGAAAGCAGTCAAGGGAGCTGCCTGATCAGCACCTTGCCTTTCCCCTCCAATCATAGGGGCAGGTGAGGCTGCTGAGGCTCCCTCCCCCTGCCCCCCAAAAATGTTAGAACTAGAACCTCTGTCAAAGTAAACTTATCCAAAACTAACATTAAAATTCTGACCCCTCTCAAAAAACTAAAAATAGAATTTTCATATGATCCAGCAGCCCCATTTCTAGGAATATATCTAGAGAAAATTAATTTGAAAAAATACATGCACTCCAGCGGTCACAGCAGCTCTATTTACAACAGCCAGGACATGGAAACAACCTCAACGCCCACTGACAGAAATGGATAAAGAAGATGTGGTGTATATATATATGTACAATTGGGATGTCACTGAGTCATGAAAAGAATAAAATAATGCCATTTGTAGCAACATGGATGGACCTAGAGATTATCCTACAACGTGAAGTCAGAAAGAGAAGGACAAATACCATATGATAACATTTATATGTGGAATCTAAAATATGATGCAAATGAACTTATTTACAAAACAGAAGCAGACTCACAGAGAGAACAGATTTGTGATTGCCAAGGGCTGGGAGGAGATATGGATTAGGAGTTTGAGATTCACAGAAATAAACTATTATATGTAGAAAGGATAAACAACAAGGTTCTACTGTTTAGCACAGGGAACTATAGTCAATATCCTGTGATAAACCATAATGGAAATGAATATGAAAAACGAACATGAAAAGTTAAAGTAAAAATGTTAGTTGCTCAGTTGTGTCTGATTCTTTGAGACTGCATGGACTGTAGCCTGCCAGGCTTCTCTGTCCATAGAATTCTCCAGGCAAGAATACTGGAGTGGGTAGCCATTCCCTTCTCCAGGGATCTTTACAACTCAGGGATCAAACCAAGGCTTCCTGTACTGCAGGCAGATTCTTTACCGTTTGAGCCACCAGGGAAGAACATATATATGTACAACTGAATCACTTTGCTATAAAGTAGAAATTAATACAACATTTATAAATCAACTATACTTCAATAAAATAAAATTTTTAAAAAGTTCTGCCCCTCAGTCCTTTTTGTGAAGCTAGAATAACAAGACGGACCTTTAGGGCAGAGCATAGGAAAACACACAGGAAAAACATGCACATAAGGGCTGGTTTCCTGCTCAATGCAACCTTTTTAGATGAGACTTAAAATCTTTAAATATTCTATTTAGAACAATAAAAGATCTGCCCTGATCATGAGTGATCCTTCTTGTGAATACCCAGCATTATCACAAGTCATTCTTGCCATGTGCTTTAACACAAAAAGGAGTGTGGAGAGGAGGACTGATTCAGGCAACAGGTCTGAAGCATATAACATACAGTGGCAGCCTCGAGCTCTAGCTAGCAGCAGACTTGGGCAGCCAAGTTTCCTCAATGTTTGCAGGGAAACAGATACTCTATGACCACTGGCTTATGCTGTTCTCATAATGATTTCATCAAAGTCCTCCAACCCTCCTGAAATCTGAATTGGGTAAATCATGAAATCTCTTAAGTTTTAGTTTTGAAATCAGCCTCATATGAAGAGAAAATAATTTTCAACTGTTACGTATCAGAGACTTAATAGTTGCTGGTAACATTTATTTATATAGACCTAGCCATCAAATTGCCAACATCTGCTGGATCATCAAAAAAGCAAGAGTTCCAGAAAAACATCTATTTCTGCTTTATTGACTATGCCAAAGCCTTCGACTGTATGGATCACAATAAACTGTGGAAAAGTCTGAAAGAGATGGGAATACCAGATCACCTGACCTGACTCTTGAGAAACCTATATGCAGGTCAGGAAGCAACAGTTAGAACTGGATATGGAATAACAGACTGGTTCCAAATAGAAAAAGGAGTACATCAAGGCTGTATACCATCACCCTGCTTATTTTACTTATACGCAGAGTACATCATGGGAAGGGCTGGGCTGGAAGAAGCATAAGCTGAAATCAAGATTGCTGGGAGAAATATCAATAACCTCAGATATGCAGATGACACCACCGTTATGGCAGAAAGTGAAGAGGAACTAAAAAGCCTCTTGATAAAAGTGAAAGAGGAGAGTGAAAAGTTGGCTTAAAGCTCAACATCTGGTCCCATCACTCCATGGAAAATAGATGGGGAAACAGTGTTAGACTTTATTTTGGGGGGCTCCAAAATCACTGCAGATGGTGATTGCAGCCGTGAAATAAAAGACGCTTACTTCTTGGAAGGAAGGTTATGAACAACCTAGATAGCATATTCAAAAGCAGAGACATCACTTTGCCAACAAATGTCCATCTAGTCAAGGCTATGGTTTTTCCTGTGGTCATGTATGGATGTGAGAGTTAGACTGTGAAGAAAGCTGAGTGCCAAAGAATTGATGCGTTTGAACTGTGGTGTTGGAGAAGACTCCAGAGAGTCCCTTGGACTGCAAGGAGATTCAACCAGTCCATTCTAAAGGAGATCAGCCTTGGGTGTTCTTCGGAAGGAATGATGCTAAAGCTGAAACTCCATTACTTTGGCCACCTCATGTGAAGAGTTGACTCATTGGAAAAGACTTTGATGCTGGGAGGGATTGGGGGCAGGAGAAAAAGGGGACAACCGAGTATGAGATGGCTAGATGGCATCACTGACTCGATGAATGCGAATCTGAGTGAACTCCGGGAATTGGTAATGGACAGGGAGGCCTGGCATGCTGCGATTCATGGGGTCGCAAAGAATCAGACATGACTGAGCGACCAAACTGAACTGACTGAGCCACATATATAAGCTTACCAAATACAAACCCAGAAGCAAACAAGTTGCACAGAATGTCAAAATCACAAAGGTCATAAATGTGCACACACAGAGGACATAAGATCAACTAGTGTCAAAGCTGAAGTAGGAATTTGCTTCCAATTTGTTGACAGCCAACATGAAAGAGAAGCTTTCAATTCAACAAATATTAATTTTGTTAGGATCTGCTATGAGCCAAGCATTGTTCTAGGTGCCAGGAATACAGTAGTTAAAACCAAAAAAATGTCTTGGTTGCTCTAGCACAGAGTAGCCAATTATTTAATTCTCTTTGATAATAAGAAATAGCAATTCTTTAAGGCAGGTGAAGCCTTCCCTGGCATAGAGCAATAATTTCACTCAGAGTTTCACGAATGCAACAGTGCTGTGCTACAAAGACCCTGTCTCAATGACATACCTATGAAAGTGCAATATTAAATTTCTTCTTGCATCATTCAATGAAAACTAAAGACAAGACACCAAAGTTGATCTCAGTAAAAGCAACCTGGCAGGAGGTTAACACAGCTTAGTGCAAATGTGTAATTTTTAGCTGATTATATTAATTGTCCTGGCATGCTGTGGCTTCAGTTCAGTTCATTCGCTCAGTCATGTCCGACTCTTTGCGACCCCATGAATTGCAGCACGCCAGGCCTCCCTGTCCATCACCAACTCCCGGAGTTCACTCAGACTCACGTCCATCGAGTCCGTGATGCCATCCAGCCATCTCATCCTTGGTCGTCCCCTTCTCCTCCTGCCCCCAATCCCTCCCAGCATCAGAGTTTTTTCCAATGAGTCAACTCTTCTCATGAAGTGGCCAAAGTACTGGAGTTTCAGCTTTAGCATCATTCCTTCCAAAGAAGTCCCAGGGTTGATCTCCTTCAGGGTTGTGAAATAAGTTTAGGGGGAAAGCAATTACTTACAAAATAGATTAAAATAAGATGGAAAGAATGAAATAGTAAATATTAAAGTGCATTGTATTTTATTTAAATTTTTACATAAATATTGCAGATAACATAAGAATAGTTTTGTGAAATTTTTATTTTTATGAATATGTTCATGCATTAGAGAAGGAAATGGCAACCCACTCCAGTGTTCTTGCCTGGAGAATTCCAGGGACGGGGTACCCTGGTGGGCTGCCGTCTATGAGGTCACACAGAGTTGGACACGACTGAAGCGACTTAGCAGCAGCAGCAGCAGCAGAGTATAATAGGTTATATGTATAGCTTACCCCGGGTTTCAATCAAAATACTCTGAAAACAGTAATCTAAAGGTATATATTGACTTCAGATCTTTCAAAAACTCTCTGAAAGTATCAGTCTTTTCTGGTCTATTTGAAAATTAAAAGTAAACAGTTGTGTACATTATTACACAAAATGCATGTAGTACATATTATATATATAATATGTAATATATATGTATCACAAGTTTTTGCTCACACTAGCGATGGAAAACATCAAATATCCTTTGGCTACCATGGTGTCCCTTCATATTTTTTAAAATATGTATTGTTAAAAGAGTTGAGATGTCCCTCTGGAATAAACACTCTTGTAAAACATATGCAAATTCATTACCAACAGCAGAAGTCTTCTGGCTGTATCCTGCTGAGATGTTAAGAATAAAATAGAAATAAATTTTTCCTAGCCATTTTTATGTTCTTGATTTATTACTATACATGAAACAGTAACTCATCCCAGTTTTATTTATGATATTAGAAGATAAAACTTATAGCATTTCAATCCATTGACTATGATTAATGAACCTGAATTTAATTTTCCATCCAGTTCTATATAGTCAACTCTTTGTAAATTGATTCTCCTCCCAAAATTATGATGCATGTCAGATTATTATAGCTGGTACTATTTCAGACAGAGCAGATGCTTCCCTTAGTTTCAATGTGTATAATATGAATGCCCAAGAATTTTGCAGAAAACATAACTTTCTAAGATTCACAGAGCTGAAAGTGGCTTTAGTACCTCAGGACTTCAATAATGATATTGTCAGTTCAGAAGCAAAAGTACTAAGACTCTATTTCCCACTTGAATACATTTTCCTTTTTTAAAAAATATATTTTCATGGTAAGCAATTTAGCTAACTATTAAACATTCTTTATTTGGGGGGAACTGTTCTCTAGAGCAAGTGCTTTTAACATAAAATTCACAGAAAAGTTTCAGCATCTTTGTGAAGTCTCTAAAATGCCATGAAGAATTCTGTGTATGTTGCTGTATAGATTTTCCTAGGGAATGAATTCACAGCTTTCAGAAGTTCCTGAAGGCATCCATGACAAACAAAAACATCACAAGACAAACTTTAACTGCTTTAAAGCCAATCCTTCTTCTCTCATTCCATAATTTAAACTTTAGATCTTTTGCATCTGTCTTCAGATAAGATCAAACACATTTTTTCCCTAGTGTTTGCACAATTTATTCCTGAGAGCTCTCATTAGGTAACACTCTGACATGCTCTTCTCCAAAACAGAGACAAACAAAGCTCATTGGAAAGAATAATTGTTTAGAGGAATGGTCTTATATAAAATAAAATTGCCAAAGTCTGTTTAGAAAAAATTTTTTTCCCACTCTGGAGCAGTAGGATAAAGTACCAAACTTGCTGATCAATAAGGTGTAACTTCCATAGTACTGAATGAAATCACAATGGAATGTCAAGCCAGGTAAGTCCTTAGGAAAGTATTTACCTTTGAGAAGTTGACACTTCCTTCAAATAGTGGAGATAAATATTAACATGCCTTCCTAGAAAATGGTATCTCTTTACCACAAATCATACAACAAATGTACAACAGAAGTCATTTTTGAAATATCTTTTAAAATCTGCAGACAGGGAAGTATAAGTGTAGTAAAATATGTATGGGTGTGTGTGTGTGTGTGTTCAATCACTCAGTCATGTTCGAGTCTTTGCAAATCCATAGACTGTAGCCCACCAGGCTCCTCAGTCTATGGAATTTTTCAGGCAAGAATACTGGAGTGGGTTGCCATTTCCTCCTCCACACATAATATATTGTAAAAGATATGTGGCAAGTGTCATAAAATGGTGATATTCCCAAGTAAAACTGCTTTTTCTCCAGTATATTAAGATAAGCTTAGAACATGATATCCTTATGAGGATTTTTATTAAGGAAATCCCAAAATGCAAAAACCCTAAGTATCCTTTGTTCAATAGAAGTTTTATCAGACATTTTCAAGGAAATGTCACGCTTTTTAAAATTAACACTGTTTAGATTTCAATATGCATGTGTATGGCAACAATTAGGAGTGATATTTTGGTTTGCTTGTTCTTAAATCACAGAAATTAGTCAATCATTATCACATTATATCCCAAATTCATTCACTGAATAGACCATTTCATGTTTATTATGTGCTAGATACTGCCCTAAGTGAGTAATAGTACCTAAGTACATGTAATGATGAAAAGGAACAGGAATGATTGCTTAACCTAAACATGAACAGAATGGATGGTAAATGAGTAAATCATTTTGTCTTGGACAGGCATAGATAGTGATTAGGAAATTTGGAAAAATACAAGTCAGATATGAAAAAGTGTATTGCTTTAAATAATAACAACATTCTGTATGCTTCTTAAGTGCCAGCTGTTCTACTAAGAAACTGAACAGGCTTGTTCCATCTACACTGAGCAGAAATCCCATGAAGTGAGTATTTGTGATAAGACTCTGGATCACAAGGACAGAAACCAACTCACAGAGCCCAGTATTTAGAATGCAAAGAGAACTTTCAAACCACTGCCACCAAACCACTGGTTTTAGAAGAAGTGCTCAAGTTCTTACTCTGCCTTCTCTGCTCCTCTTTGCAAGTCTCCCACAATCTTCTTTCTTGGGTTTCCTCTGGTCCTTGTGTCTATATGACAGAAAACAAGATCACTAATAATTCAGTTCTCAAATTTTGCATACCAATAAAAACTATCCTTTCTGAGTTGCAATTTTAATATCCCTGGCAAAGAACCACCATTGAGCAAGGATTATTCAGATGCCCAACACCAGATCAGCAGGGTTTGGTAAATCCTGTCTATTATATCAAGCTAACAAGATGTTGAAATGTCAATCTTTAAGATTTTACTTTTTTTCATGCACTTTCATTATTCCCCCAATTTGTCAGAGGAGCTTGGAAGCATTAGTATTTTTCTACAAGGAAAGCGAAGAGAAAACAAAAATACATGTACTCTCATTTGTAGGTTTGGTTTGTTTGTTGGTGGTTGCTTTTGTTTTGTTTTTAGGCTTCCTAACTAGTCTCTTAAGACTCAAAGGGAAGTCCCTGGAGGAAGTGGATCAAAGGGTTTATAAAGCAGAGATTAAAAAGCAAAAAAAGAGGGAAGGAAATGACTCCAACTCCCACATTTGGAAAATGATGGTTGAAGGTTCCCTGGGCTGAGAGAAAGAGAAAAGGGAATGGTGGGGCCAACCTCAGAAGAGGACCAAACTTCCAGACCAGAAGGGTCTCAGGGGAATCAGGGATGAGAGGGAAGTATTACCATGGAAATGTGTTTAGTCATCAGTAAGGGGTCAGCAGAGTGGAACCCAAGATAATAGACTACTCTTCTGCTTACAGAAAAGCCATGTCGGTGACTGTCATCATCCCATCCCTGGGTAGAGAATGGGTTCCATCACCAGCTGCCACCTCTTTCTATGCTCAAGATTTTGTAGAGTCTCCTGTTTCACTATCTTTCATCCACCCAGGACACTCATAAGTACCTCAAAGAGAGCACAGAAACTTCACCCACCATATGACAACAGTGGTGGGAAAGGGAAAGTTCGAGTACAGTTATTAGGGAATGCTGAAGAGTGGGAAAGCTCACCCTTGTTTTACCAACCTGTTGGCTTAGACAGTAAAGAAGCCACCTGCAATGCAGGAAACCTGGGTTTGATCCCTGGGCAGGAAGATTCCCCTGGAGAGAAGGGAATGACTACCCACTCCAGTATTCTTACTTGGAGAATTCTATGGACAGAGGAGCCTAGAAGGCTATAGTCCATGGGGTCACAAAGAGTCGAGTACAACCGAGCAACTAACACTTTTCACTACCCTGGCAATTTCCAGGACAGTCGGGAAGAAGGGATAGGCTACCGACTCCAGTATTCTTGGGCTTCCCTGGTGGCTCAGCTGGTAAAGAATCTGCCCACAGTACGGGACACCTGGGTTGGGAAAATCCCCTGGAGAAGGGAATGGCTACCCACTCCAGTATTCTGGCCTGGAGAATTCCATGGGGTCATGAAGAGTTGGACACAACTGAGCAACTTTCACTCACTTCACATGTAAATGTCAGGATAGGAAGAAGAAAGTTTCAGGAAAAGTGCTGACTTGGGTTACAGGGCAGATGAAAAAGTAGGAATCTCTTAGGACATAACTATTCTCATTTGATACATGAGGCAACTGATTCTTACAAATACAGCTACTGAACCAAGATCACATGGTCAGGAAATGCTGAGACCAAGCCAGTGGGCTCAACCAGATGCAGGAGAGCCTCCACACTCAGATCCCTGTGGCAGCTTCTGTAATAAACACAAATGAGCAAGAGGCATTTGTGGTAAATTTTTGCAATCAACAATTTCAACTCCTGGCACCATAGGAGGCAGCTAGCTATCTGAGCATCCTTGGCGACAGATTGTTCTAAGATAATGTGTACAGTACTGGGAGAAAGGGTTCATTTTTTTCATTTCAAGAAAACGTATTTATTGTTATCCATCTACATCCTGAATTCAACTGGCATCTGAAGTTATTCATTATGAATTTTGTATATGTATGTTTCCATGTATGTTTCCATGTTGATAAAAAATAATATATATAGAGAGAATGGATCATTTGACCCAAAGGCAAATTTTCAAGAGACCACAGGAAACCCAAAAGCCACAGAAAATGTGCATCTCCAATGTGTACATTTTTTTCAACTTTTAAAATATCTTAAATAAGGTTTATGGTAATTGAAGGGAAATGTTCAAATGTGGATTTTTATGCTTCCAAATCATCATTTTAATAGATCTGTAGTATTCCATTGTTTGAATATGCCAGATACGCACTACATGGCAAGTTGGAGAAATTGAATTCAAGTTAACTTAAGCAACAAATGGAAATTCTGGCTCATGTAGCTGTAAAAAATACTGAAAATATGATGATGTTAATCTCTCTCTTTCTCCATTTTGCATCTCACCCAGTTTCTGCTGACCCTCATTCTGTTCCTTCGCATATGCATGAAGAATAAGGGTGTAGGGGGACTTCCCTGGTGGTCCTGTAGTTAGAACTCCAAGCTTCCACTGCAGGGGGGCATGGGTTCGAACCCTGGTCAGTGAAATGAGATCCCAGAAGGCTCAAAGGGCAGCCAAAGGAAACAAAAAAAGAATAAGGCTGTAGCAGGTCTGAGTTGATGACATCACAGCTCATTATTCAAGAACAAACAAGAACTTCTCTCCAGTGTTCAAATACCAAATTCTTTATATCAAATCAAACAATCCTAAAGGAAATCAACCCTGAATATTCACTGGAAGGACTGATGCTGAAGCTGAAGTTCTAATACTTTGGCTATCTGATAGGAAGAGCTGACTCATTGGAAAAGACTCTGATGCTAGGGAAGATGGATGGCAGTAGAAGGATTAGATGGTTGGATGTCGTCATCGACTCAATGGACATGAGTTAGAGCAAACTCTGGGAGATGGTGATGGACAGGGAAGCCTGATGAGCTGCAGTCCAGGGGGTTTCAAAGAGTCTGACACAACTGAGTGACTGAACAATAACAAAATAGCTACTTTGATTAACCCAAACTGGGACATGTTCACTTGTGGATGAATGAATATCTGAGGCAAAGGGAGAGACCTCAGGGATGGGTTGTGTCTCATCCACATTTTGTGTGAGTGTTGCTAGTACCAGTCCCACCAGAGTTAATGTCAGGTAAGGAATAAGAGGTGTGGTACACTGCCCCCAGCTCCAGCCCACTGGAGATGACTATATATATCTCCTCTCAACTCCAGACAGCTAGCTTAAAATCAACCATGGTGGAAATATCTATGCAACAGAAATAAGCATACACTGCAAACCAGGACTTTTTAAATTTCCTGAGGGCAGGTTGTTAAATATTTACCAGAAATTCTTGGATGGGTGCTTTTTGCCACAGGGCTGTGGTGAGGGAGACAAAGTGCTAGAAAGAGACATCAGTATGCTGGTACCAGACCCACTTGTTCTCTACGAGTGCAACTAATAAGTAGTATTCATAAAACCAGCAGATGCATTAACATTTACAGTGATTCTTCATGAACAGAATGCTGATTAAATAGGTCCTTTAAAACTTCCACCTGTTTTCAAACCATTCAAAGAAAAGTTTTGGAATTGTTTTTTTTAATAGCATCTATTCACCTCATCCATGTTTAAATAGAGGAAAATAAGATCAGCATGATCCAAGAAGAGAAAAATACCATCTACATTCTGATAATTCTGTAAAGACATAACCTGTAGACCATGGTATTTCACTTGAAAGAAATTTCGTATCAGCCTTTCCTCATATCATTTAGGGAAAAATAGCCCTGTTGTTGAGTCTGTCTTTGCAAAGGAAAATTTCATGTCTTGATGCATATCACCCTCTGTGCTATCTGCATACCAGTCTCTGGTGTCATCTTATTGCAAGAGTGAAACTTTCCTAGAGCCAACTTTTATCACTCTCTCTCAATGCTGATTTTTCCCTAAGATTTGTTAGAATCTGCTTGTAAAATGGCTCATGATCTTGAGCTAGGCTGCCTATTTACCTACTCAGATAACACACAGGGCCTCCTGGTTTTGCTTCAAATATTTTTTTTTCCCAGGAAGAAACTTCCATTTTGTCAAATTTAGATGTAACTGCATTCAGTGGGCAACTATGGAATAACTCAACCCAGTAACACAACTAGCACTTTTTGAGCATTTACTAGTTTGCTAGGCACTGTGCTAAACACTACTTTCATCATTTTATTTGATCCACACAACAGCCCTATGAGACAGAAAATGTTATCCTCATTTAACATACAAGGACAGGAGATAGAAAGAAGATAAATAATTCTCTAAGATCACATAACAGTTGAACAGCATTGCCAGGAATGAGATGCGTGTGTGATACCAAAATCCACTCAACTCCTGAATATACTGGTCATGCCATGCACTGAGGTGCTTACGAACTCTTTCCCATTTGGTTCCAAGTGTGACGTGGGTTATGTTATTCTTCTTTGCAAATGATAACAACATGGCTCAAAGGGTTTAAGAAATGTGTCCAAATTTCCAAAGCCATAGATAATAACTGTACAAGGTGGATCTCAAATCCATACATAACTCCTTGCCCAGGTTTTTCTTCTTTCCTACTATAATGCACCTTTCAGAAGAGGCAAACCATCTGAATATGTTCTAAGTTTAGCTATTTAAAAAATTTTAAGGGAACAACTTTTGAAATGATGGATATATACTGGTGTTCAGCTATATAAAAACATAGCATTTATTTGGAGCCTTAATTCTATTACACTTTGAGGCAACACCAGAGAGTGAGGACTAGGTGAATCATCAATCCCGGCAATTTTGTGGGAAGGAGATGTCGGGGAGGAATCTGTGCTCCAGAAGAAGTAGAAATGTATTATATCAACGTCAGCCAGTAGAAATAGAAACAGCCAAACTACTAAATCCAGGAGGCACTGTGCCAGTCAGACAGAACTTGAAGAGACAGAGAAAACAAGGAGAGAAAACAGGCAGAATCATTTGTATTCTTGAATCACAATAGTTAGAGTAGCCCAGAAAAGAGCAAAATGAGTTCATCAAAGCTCCACCGCACAAATTCAACTCCCAGTTATTCCAGCCTTGCACCAACTCCTTGTGGCAAGTTTCCTCATGAGAAAGCCACATGCCAGTGAAGTCAACAGTGGCTAGGGGGCAGAGTTAAAGATGTTTATTACCGCAATCTTGAAGTGTCTGGGAAGGATTTAGGGGGATGGTTTGCCACACAGAACAAGAGTGATTATCACGAAGTGAAAGAATATGACGAACAGAAGAGTTACCTAGAGCCTGTGCAGCGACGAGAGGCAACCCAGATCTTCTGAGCTCTGCCACTTGCTGCTTCTCAAGTTGACTCCAACAGGAGTACATCTGAATAACAAGTCACACGTGTGCCCTCATTGTCTTGCCACATGATCATTGTTTCTTGGAAGGAAACCCTGGAATTCAGAAACAATGGGCAGAGATGAAGAACTGGGAAATTATGCCATATTTCTCTTAGCAGAATCAACATCACAAAGATATCAGTTCTCAAGTTGCTGAAAAAAGCAAACACAATGCCCTCATTTAAGGCAAGGAATACAGAGGAAGCCAAGAAATTGGCCAGTTTAAATCACCTCAGAATCTTGAAATTACAGAAGGAAACTTTAAGAGAAACTGCAAGTAAAACAAAGGTAACTGATCAGTAGGGTCCCTGAACATAGATTGGAAGGAGTTAGACTATCAGAATTCTACTCAGTAGAACTAGAATTCAACTTAGAATTCTAACAAATCAAAGAAAACTATGATAGTTAGGAGGTTGGAGAGGTGAGCAGTTGCAGGTAAGGGGCATTGTAGGAGGTGTTTGGGGAGGTGGGCAAAAAGGAAAGAAACCTCTGGTCATGAGCCAACAGGCTCAGAAAATTTCAAGATCTATATTTAGATGCCCATGCACACTGGCAGATTTGTGGACTAAGAAATCTGGAACTTGTGTTTGCTTTTTGGAATAATCAAAAAACGGGATGCTTTCCTAAACTCCTCCTATCTAGATGAAGTGGTATGATCTTTACTTAGAGCTCTTCCCACACTCAGATCAGATCTTCTTCCCTCATAAGGCAGCCAACCCCTCACTGACAGAGAGGTCTACAGTATTTGTCTTCTGTATGCATGTATACCTATACATACATACATACATACATACATATATATATATATATATATATATAATGGAATACTACTCAGCCAAAAAAAATGAAACTTTGCCATTTTCAGCAACATGGATGGACATAGAAGATATCATGCTAAGTGAAACAAGTTAGAGAAGACAAATACTGTATGATTTTACTTTATGTGGAATCAAAAACTAAATAAATAAGCATAGCAAAACATTCATAGATACAAAGGACAAACAGGTGGTTGCCAGAGGGGAGAGGATTGGGAAGGAAAGAAATATGTGATGGAGATAAAGAGATGCAAACTTCCAGTTGCAAAATAAATGAATCATGGTGGTGATTACTTTGAAATATGGAAATAACAAATCACTGCATTAACAGGAAGAGATGGGAATACCAGACCACCTGACCTGCTCTTGAGAAATCTATATGCAGGTCAGGAAGCAACAGTTAGAACTGGACATGGAACAACAGACTGGTTCCAAAGAGGAAAAGGAGTACGTCAAGGCTGTATATTGTCACCCTGCTTATTTAACTTATATGCAGAGTACATCATGAGAAACACTGGGCTGGAAGAAGCACAAACTGGAATCAACACTGCCAGGAGAAATATCAATAACCTTAGATATGCAGATAGCACCACCCTTATGGCAGAAAGTGAAGAGGAACTCAAAAGCCTCTTGATGAAAGTGAAAGAGGAGAGTGAAAAAGTTGGCTTAAAGCTCAACATTCAGAAAACGAAGATCATGGCATCCAGTCCCATCACTTCATGGGAAATAGATGGGGAAACAGTGGAAACAGTGTCAGACGTTATTTTGGGGGGCTCCAAAATCACTGCAGATGGTGACTGCAGCCATGAAATTAAAAGACGCTTACTCCTTGGAAGGAAAGTTATGACCAACCTAAATAGCATATTCAAAAGCAGAGACATTACTTTGCCAACTAAGGTCTGTCTAGTCAAGGCTATGGTTTTTCCTGTGGTCATGTATGTATGTGAGAGTTGGACTGTGAAGAAAGCTGAGCGCCAAAGAATTGATGTTTTTGAACTGTGATGTTGGAGAAGACTCTTGAGAGTCCCTTGGACTGCAAGGAGATCCAACCAGTCCATTCTAAAGGAGATCAGCCTTGGGTGTTCTTTGGAAGGAATGATGCTGAAGCTGAAACTCCAGTACTTTGGCCACCTCATGCGAAGAGTTGACTCATTGGAAAAGACTCTGATGCTGGGAGGGATTGGGGGCAGGAGGAGAAGGGGACAACAGAGGATGAGATGGCTGGATGACATCACTGACTTGATGGACGTGAGTCTGAGTGAACTCTGGGAGTTGGTGATGGACAGGGAGGCCTGGTGTGCTGCAATTCATGGGGTTGCAAAGAGTCGGACATGACTCAACAACTGAACTGAACTGAACTAAACCTACTGTTTTAGGTCAATTATACTTTAGAAACAACAAAGTTATGGAAGAAATCAGATTTACGGTGACCGGACATGGGTGTAGGGAAAATGACATCAGATGAAGGCAGTTAAAAGGTATAGACTTTCAGTTATAAGTAAGTGCTAAGGATGTAACGTACAACATGAAAATTATAATTAATGCTGTAGCACATCATAAAAATTAAGACAGTAAATCCTGGGCTTTCCAGGTTTTGCTGGTGGTAAAGAACTCGCCTGCCAATGCAGGAGACCCAATAAATGCATGTTCTATGTCTGGATGGGTAAGAGGCCCTGGAGAAGGGAATGGCAATACACTCCAGTATTCTTGCCTGGGAAATCCTATGGGCAGAGGAGCCTGGCGGGCTACAGTTTATGAGGCTGCAGAAAGTCAGACACAACTGAGCAACTAAACACTGTAAGCAACTAAGCCCAACTAAGTGTGCACACACATACACATAGATATATATGCATGTGTATATATATATGTGTGTGCTTAGTTGCTCATATATATACACACACATGTACCACATCTATAGCCTTCATCTATTGATAAGCACTTAGATTGCTTCCACTTCTTGACTATTGTAAATAATCCTTCAATGTACATAGATGTATATATCTTTTCAAATTAGAGGGTTTTTTTTTTCCAGATAAATACCCAGAAGTGGAATTCACAAATCATATGGTAACTTAATTTTTTGAGGAATCTCAATACTGTTTTCCGTAGTGGCTGTGCCAGTTTACATTACCACCACCAGTGCGCAAGAGTTCCCTTTCCTCCATACCCTTGCCCACACTTGCTGTTTGTTGTCTTTTTATTAATAGTCATTCTGACACGTGTGTGGTGATAACTTATTGTTTTGATTTGCATTTGCCTGATGATTAGCAACGCTGACCATCTGCATGCCTTCTTTGGAAAATGTCTATTCAGATTCTGTGCTCATTTTAAAAATTGGATTGTTTGGGTTTTTATGGATGTTCAGTTTTATGATTTCATTTATTTTAGATATTAACCCCTTAACAAATATATTGTTTGGAAATATCTTCTCCCATTCAGTAGTGGCCTATTCATGTTGTTGACAATTTCCTTCACTGTACACAAAGCTTTTGAGTTTGAGGTAGTCTTGTTTTTGTTTATTCTTGCATTTCCTTGATTCATATAAGTATTCTCGTCTGCCTTCTGGTATTTAATGTTGCTATGACAAAATCTGAGATCAGCCTTATATTCATCTTCTAGTGATTCTTCTGAGTGATTTAATGCTTTGTTTGTTTGTTTTCCTGCCAGGCTATTTCTATCAGAGTCCAATTAGAAAAACAGAAAATCCTTTAGATGTTTCAAGCAACACTTGCAAAAGTGTTGGCAGAACTGTAAGAGGAAAAGGAATTAGATGATGATATCCAGAGATCAGGAACTGTAAGTAGAAGCAATGACCTGTAGGAACCCACAGAACTATCCTTGCCATGGAAACTGCTGGAACTGCTGCTCTGCACTAATTAGACACCCAAGAGCCAGCACTCACTGTTGTTGCTACTGAAGCCCTGGGTCCCTGGCAGAACGGGTGCTGCTTCTACTTGCTTCCAGCCTCCTAATCTCACAGCTGGCTCCCACTGGCAGACTCTAACTGAAACATCTGGCAAAAAGAACCTGGAGAATGTGGCATACTCCCCACCAGCAATACACAAGAGAATAGCGTCTGAATAACAGACTGTTTCTGGCATGTTTCCCAAAGGATAAAGGGAAAATAATAAAGGACTTTCCTTTGAAGTCAACTTTACTAGCTATATATTCCAGCACTGGCTATTTTGAATCAATTTCCATGGTTCAAGATGTATTCTTCCAATATATAGATTCAGATTTTAGCTCAAGGAAGTTTTCCTGGTTACATTTGTGAATATTGTTCCAGTCTATCATTTTCATTTTATTTGCGAGGGGCTTTTCAATGGTATATACCTTGGATTTCGATTTCTCCTCCATGGGTGCTCAGTTGTGTCCAGCTCTTTCTGACCCCATGGACTGTAGCCCACCAGGCTCCTCTGTCCATGGGACTCTCCAGGCAAGAATACTGGAGTGGGTTGCCTTTTCTTCCCCCAGGATATATTCCTGACCCAGGGATCAAACCGTGTCTCCTGCACTGTTGAGCCACCACTGTCCATAGTTTTTTTCTCTCCATTTACCTGTGATTTATTGCCAACTTCCTTTTATTTCACTTTGCATTTTTCTCTATTTTCATTGTTTTCTGCAGTGTCCATTCTGCCTTGGGTTCTTAAATGTATTTTAATTTCTATAACAGTTTTTCTTTTTTTCAGTTCACATTATATCTTTTCATTTTTCATCAGCACTTTTTCTCTGAGCTTTTCCATTTTTTTCTTCGTGGTTTCCCACTAAAGTAAAACATTTAAAATTTTCATCTGCAACATAACATTTTTTATGGTTAGTGTTCTGTTAATAAGAATTTACTACCACTTTCTCTACTTTCCTTTATTAGCATTTCTTAGCATCTAAATTTTACCAGTTCCTTTTTATTACTTGTCATGAATGCCTTGGATTTTGCAAGACCAGCTGTTTTCAGTGGTCTCCAAGCCAAAGATACATCGTGTTGTTATATTAAAAGTCTCTCCCATTTTTCAGCTACAGAAACAAACTGCTTCCAGCAAATATGGCTTGTCTGTGTGATTCCTCTGTAAACACAGTATCCTCTGCTTCTTGGAACCAAACCAGCTCCAAGGTAATTCTATCAACATAGGTCACACAATGCCCACCTCTGTGGTCACCAAAAATGTAAGCCCAGGATGACCTTCTTTATGAGCAGCTGCCACTGGCCCTCCCACTGTTAATATTTTTCTCAATTGTTTCTGATCTACACTTCTTTTCAAAGGGATGACTATTCAGTCCTAAAGGCTTATTGAAACCCTTTTATATAACTGAAGATCATGCTTGTCTATTTTCACCATAAATGGTATTTTCAGAAGTTCCCCCCACCCAGAGGTTTTGATCCTTATTTTTCAGTAATTTGTAGGAGGCTCTTGGCCTGTAACCCACAGGCCTGCAAGCCTTGTAGTTGCCCAATCTTGAAATTCAGGAGCCTGAAAACATGGACAGAAATGGAGGTTTATTGGACATGTGATCGCAAACATCCGAGCGAAAGGTCCTGGAGTAATATCTCACTGTGTATGGCAGACAGCTGGCAGGACATGACAGCCATCTGCATTTCGGGAGAAGAAGGCCATCATTTATAGGGGGAATTGATGTCAGGTTGGCTCATCAGTTACCAGGGAAACCAGTTCTAGGGCTCCTCCCTCACAGTCCCACCGCCTCCCTCTGCCCTGTTTAACAACCATCATGGCTGCAGATACTTTCCTTCAATCAACTAGCAGCTTCTGGCCAAATGATTAGAACAATCACTAATTGGAGCAGGGGGAAGTACATTCATGTGGTAAGGTGTAGGTGTAGTAGGGACTGGTGAGCAGGGCATGTACAGAGAGCACAAACACAGCCATCCTGAGTGGCCTGACCACACACTCCACCCCTACCTGCCCTGCATGACTTTTACAATCGTGGACCACCCCTCTTGGGTGATATCCCTGCGTTCAGGTATGCAGAGGTTCACTGCAACCAAATACCACAAATGCAATACAGACACTAGCAGCTAAAGAACATCACGAGTCCAAGAGGTGGGCAGTCTTGGGAGCCAGGCATTTATCAGGCCATTTTTTCATGGAAGTCCAGAAGATGACGATAATGGCATAGTGCAATAGACCCAGCAATCAGACTAATTTCTCAGTGAGATACCACCATTGTTGCCAGTCCACAAAGATCCCTCCACTCTAACTGGTACAAAATGTTTAACAGGCACAACCAGGGAAGATCATTATGCAAATTATGAGCAGTAACAGCATTCTGAGATAATACCACCACTGGCTGTGGATTTTGCCCTGGCCTGCCATATCATATTGCCTGTCCACCCTCAGTCCTCAGAGCCATGCTAAATTCTGGACAGGCAGTATAGCAGACCATGGGGTTAATGTAACCATGCCTTTCTTCAATGGGGGCCCAGATAAATTACCTTAGTAGTCTTAGACTTCACCTGTCTTCTTCCTGGCCTCACTTGAGTCTCTAAGTCTACTGAGGACTTCCCTGCCAGTTCCAGGGCCATTTTATAACATGTTCCTCTAGGGATCATGTTATAGGACAAAAGATTGCCCTGGTAGTTGGCAGTGGTTCTGGTGATTAACAGTTGACTAGTTAGTTGCCTCTGGCTTAACATAACATAGGTACTGGGACAATTGCTCCTGAGGTGTTCAGTTCTAGGGCTTGAGGTAGCCTTCTGGACCATATGTTGAGAGTGTGAATTTCCAGTATCAATTGTTAAGTAGTCCATTCTTCCTTTCAATTAGCCCAGCAGCAGTAGAGCTGCAGGGCAGGTGGAAATGCCAGTGTACATGATTTTCATTGGCCCATTCCTGAACGTCATGGCTAGTAAAGTGGGTTCCTTGGTCACTAGCAATGTCCATGGGGGTCCCTGTGTCATCCACAGCTGTTCTGGTCCTCAAGTAATATTTTTTGCATTGCTCAGCAACTCAGGTAAGCCTTTTGTAATATCTTACACCTGTCACGATGCATTGTAGACTGTACATAGCTGTCCCATCACCCTAAATCACCCTAGCTATCTCCTTCCATAGCTAGGACCAGAAGCCACAAGAGTACTCTTACTATTTTGCTATTGCCACAGGTCCCAGAAATACCCTTCCAGGTAACTGGCCATGTCTAATTCACAAACTGTCACTTAGTTAATATCCCTAAAGTCCATGTCTGTAATTATTCAGGGGTGGTGAGTCTGTGTTCGTGCTCTGCTGCGTCGTACAACAGGCTGTCACGTTGGACACTTTGCAACCTCATGGACTGTAGCCCATTAGGCTCCTCTGTCCATGGAGTTTTCCAGGCAAGAATACTGAAGTGGGTAGCCATTTCCTTCTTTAGGGGATCTTCTTGACCCAAGGACTGAACCCCAGTCTCTTATGTCTCCTGCATTGCAGGCAGATTCTCTTACTGCTTTTCCACTGGGGAAGCTGTATTTCTTATCCATCCAGATAACACCAAAGTACTTAATAGATAACCCATATCCTTGTATTTTGTCTGCTTTCACCAGCCTTCTCTGTGCAATCAGATAAGTCATGAGTGCCAGGCTGCTACTTCTCAACTGGAAAGAGACTGAGATTTTCATGTCCCACATGCTAAAGGACAGTCAACTCTCTGTTTCTTGTTCTTATTTCCCGACATCTCAGCGCTCTTAGGAGTTTCCTTGGCATATTGGCTAACTCACCAATTGTTGGGCTGTACCCCACAGACCTGTAAGCCTTGTAGTTACCCAGCCCCAAGACCAAAGAATGAGCCTGGAAATAGAGACAGAGATATCAATGGTTATTGGAAAGGGGATCTTACAAGTCTGAAGCGAAAGTTCCTAGAGCAGCACCCTGCATTGTGTACAGCAAGCAAGCGTGGCAGCCTTGTGGGAGGCTTTGCTCCTTGTGGGAGGAGGCGCCATGTAGCGAGGCAATTGATCTCAGGTTGGCTCACCAAGTTACCAGGGAAACCAATACCTGGGGCACGTCCCTCACAGCCCCTCAGGCTAACGACCATCAAGAGAGCAACTGTTTACCTTTAATTAATTAGCAGGTGGAACTGTTCTGGCCTAAGGATTAGAACAATCACTAGCCAGGCGAAGGGCAATCAGGCACTGGCTGACCAGGGGAGGCACAGAGAGCTCGACAACAGCCCTCTTGGGTGGGGGGAAAATGGTGATTTATGCAGCCATGTTCATACATGAGAAATCCTTGTGCTGGTGACCCATAGACACAATTACAGAGAAAAATTTTATATATTTATGGCCTGATTGCTGTGATGCAAGGCAAAACATATTCGGTATCAAATAAATGATACAAAACATAAAAATAATATCAAGAATGACACCAGGAAAAGTTTCATAAAAGAGGAGGTAGCATTTGATGTGGGTCTTTGTTGAAAGGATAGTGGAAGGGAAGGATTCCGAGGCAGAAAGAACGACTCCAAGGCACTGCTTGGAGAACTGTGAGGCTAGCACATCTTAGAAGTACGTGTATGCAGGTGAGTAGAGGGAGATACTATTCACAGAAGCAGTTTATAAATCCCAGGACTATTCAAGTTTTAAAGAGGATTACTAACCCTGGAAAGTTAGACGCTGACACACCTGGATTGAAGAGATATTTTAAAGCAGCAGAACCCTCACATCTTACCACATAGATAAATATCTTTTTTTGACCAACTCTAAGATATCTGTTCACCCTTGAATCATATGTAAAAGTGAGTTTCTGACTGAAGCCAAAAAGCGTCACTAAGTAGTGGATAAATGTAATGAAAGCAACTGGGAATCTAACATGGACATCCTTTTAATTTATTTCCCTTCAGACTGAGGGTAAGGACAGTAGCTACTTTATTCAATCTTATGTATTAAGCATGTACCACAATACCTTGTAATAGGCATTTGATACATAAAGGCTGAATACATTGTAAATAAATACATTCCCTAAGTGTAGGGTCTTAGAGTTCCAGTTCTTTCTCATACTGTTTTATCATTTGCAATTTTCCTGTGGTATGTTAAAATGTAAACTAAATTGAAAGATTTTAAACTTGGAATATAAAAATAATAATTTTTTCCCATCTCTCAAAATAATTGAAGTTAGTGTGCTGACTTAAATGGCAAGATAATCCAAAAAGAGGGGATATATGTGTACATATAGCCAATCCACTTTGGTGTAGAGCAGAAACTTAATACAACAGTATAGAGCAATTATACTTCAATAATTTTTTTTAATCTGAAAAAAAATTGGAATCAGTCAGAATCACAAAGTAAGGATTTGGATGGATATCAGTGCTATAGGCAGTTATGCTAAAGAAATTTATATACTCTCTTAAAACACTGTTTAACCTTCAGAATGAAGGATTTTCATTTGTGAACACTGCGCGTGTGAACAGATGTGCTCTAGAAAAACAAAAATTGATCAATATTGGCCAGAGAACAAAGAGATTCAGACCCGAATGATTTCCACATGTGGCCACTGCCTATCAATCACAGGCGACAGCAGGGACTGCTCTGCTGTGACCAAAGAAAGCTGTACGGATTTCCGT
Organism: Oryx dammah; assembly: GCF_014754425.2. NCBI lineage: Eukaryota > Metazoa > Chordata > Mammalia > Artiodactyla > Bovidae > Oryx > Oryx dammah. The sequence goes on along the minus strand of NW_024070187.1, from coordinate 85,840,750 downwards.
CAGACATGCTTCCGCCAAAAGATTAATTCTTAATCATCAGAATCTGATTTGGGCTCAAGCTTAGCAGGCTAATTTTCAGCCTATGGGAAGAAAGTCATGATAATTTTCTAATCATTTAATGGAAAAGAAATAGGCAAAGATAAAAGAAAAACAACCACACCAAGAGGCTACCAATGGCAAATATTTCCTGTTTATCTGGCCTTTACTTGTAATGGTATAATTCCTTTAATAATTAGGAGTGGTATTGTTTTCAGGGTGCCTAATTTACTATCAGAAAAAATGCCACGAAAACAAGGTGAATTAAGCCTTTGCTTTCCATCAGAGTTGCTCTAGTTCCCTATGATTTGAAACAGTGTTCTTGGGCTATATTTTACTTCCAAAGAAAGATAGTGTGCTTTAGAGCAAACAGTAAACAGAAAGGAATATTCCAGTGGAAACTTGATTTTTAAGGAAGTAGTAACTGGTGACTTTTCTTCACCTTACTTCTTACTTTGAGACAGCTGTGCTCAGCTCCATAACCAATTTGGCTGGAACACACATATTTATTAAATCCTTACATGCCTCCTGGAGGCATTTTGCAAAATAATGAACAAATTTTGGTTCTTGGTGCTATGGTCGTGTTGTTACCATCCATTCCTGATTTGATGCAATGGGGACACTTCACTTCTCTGGTATTCTTTCCCCAAACTCGTAATTCCAACTTAATCACAAGAAAACATCAGACCAACCCAAATTGGAATATATTTTACAAAACACCTGACCCTTTCTTTTTAAAATTTTCAGAGTTGTGAAAAATACGGAAACACTGATGAACTTCTGCAGATTGGAGCAGGCTAAGGAGGCATGACAACAAAATGCAATGTTGGGTCCTGAACTGGATCCTGGAATAGAAAAGGACATTGGTGGAAAGATTGGTGGAATATTAATAATGTCTGTTGCTTACATAGTAGTATTGTACCAATGTTAAATTCTTCAGTTCAGTTCAGTCCCTCAGTCGTGTCCAACTCTGCAACCCCATGGACTGCAGCACGCCAGGCCTCCTTGTCCCTCACCAACTCCCGAAGTTTACTCAAACTCATCCCCATTGAGTTGGTGATGCCATCCAACCATCTCATCCTGTGTTGTCCCCTTCTCCTCCTGCCTTCAATCTTTCCCAGCATCAGGGTCTTTTCCAATGACTCAGTTCTTTGAATCAGGTGGCCATAGTATTGGAATTTCAGTTTCAAATTCAGTCCTTCCAATAAACATTCAGGACTGATCTCCTTTAGGATGGACTGGTTGGATCTCCTTGCAGTCCAAGAGACTCTCAAGAGTCTTCTCCAACACCACAGTTCAAAAGCATCAATTCTTCTGCACTCAGCTTTCTTTATAGTCCAACTCTCACATCTATATGTGACCACTGGAAAAGCCATAGCCTTGGCTAGATGGACCTTTGTTGGCAAAGTAATGTCTCTGCTTTTTAATATGCTGTCTAGGTTGGTCATAGCTTTTCTTCCAAGGAGAAAGCATCTTTTAATTTCATGGATATAGTCACCATCCGCAGTGATTTTGGAGCCCCCCAGAATAAAGTCTGCCACTGTTTCCACTGTTTTCCCATCTATTTGCCATGAAGTGATGGGACTGGATGCCATGATCTTAGTTTTCTGAATGTTGAGCTTTAAGCCAACTTTTTCACTCTCCTCTTCACTTTGATCAAGAGGCTCTTTAGTTCTTCTTCACTTTCTGCCATAAGGGTGGTGTCAGTTTTGATAAATGTACCATGGTCATGTAAAATGTTACAATAAGGGATCTATAAATCTAAGATTATTTAAAGTGAAAGTGTTAGTCGCTCAGTTGTGTCCACCTCTTTGGGACCCCATGGACTATCGCTTGCTGGTCTCCTCGGTCCACGGGGATTCTTCAGACAAGAATACTGGAGCAGGTTGCCATTTCCTTCTCCAGGAGATCTTCCCAACTCAGGGATCCAATGCAGGTCTCTTGCATTACAGGCAGAGTCTTTACCATCTGAGCCACAAGGGAAGACTTTAAAGCAACTTGCTCAGCCTCTCCTGCCTGCAGCTTACCCTCTGAAATAACCCAGACTTGAAATCATCTTGTGTCCAGGGCCTGGAGGGCAGGAGGTTCATTCTTCCTGTCTCTGACCTCAGCAGGGAGGGGGAGGCAAAGCCTAAGCAAGGCCGCAGCCATAGGCCCCTGAGAGGTCACGGGGCACCACCACATTGGCCCGCCAAAGGGCGCAGCAACTCCAGCCTTTAGGAGCATCCATTTGGAGTGTTTTTGGTTGAGACTGACATTTGAATTAGTAGTCTGAATAAAGCTGAGCACCACCTCTAATGTGATGGGCCTTATCCAATCCGTTGAAGCCTGAAGAGAACCAAAAAGCTGACCCTGCTGGGTGAAAGGAGAATTCCTCCTTCCAGAATGCCTTTCAGCTGAGATGTTATTGTTGTTGTTCCTGACTTTGAACTCAAACTGAAACTCTGGCTCTTCCTGAGTCTTGAACCTTCCTGCATTCAGGCTTGAACTGTACCATCAGCTCTCTGGTCCTCAGGCCTTTGAATCTGGTGTGGAGCTACACCATGAACTACCTTCTCCTGGTTGCCAGCCAACTCACTCTGCCCACCTCAGAACTTGTCAGCCTCCGTAATCACATGAGCCAATTCCGTATAATCAATGTCTCTCTCTCCCTCTCTGTTTTACTCTCTCCACATCCAATTGGTCCTGTCTCTCTGGGATATTAAGACACCTTAACTAACTCAGTGATTAATATAATTATTATCTGTTCATTTACTTTTCTGTTTAGAATGAATTTATCGAGGAGTTCCAGTGGCAGAAATCATTGGTATGTGGTACTTACAGAGAATATATTTATCTGTTTTAACACTGATAGATATTTGTTCTGTTTGGGATTATTACAATATTAATTTGAGGATTATTATAAATAATACTGATACAGACATTCCTGTGCATGTGTCCTGGTACAAATGAACATAAATTTCTCTTGGATGTAAAACTAGGAGTAAGATTCCTGCTAGATCTGTAGATTCAGCATAGCTGTAGTTTTTGGGTTTTTTTTTAACTCAACAAAAAAGTATTTTTTAAAAGAAGTTGACATGCTTATTCTAAAATATATATGAAATCAAAGGATTAAAAATACCTCAAACAGTGTTTAAAGAGAAGAATAGAGTTGTAGGACTTTACCTGACTCTAAGACTTATTATAAAGCTACAGTAAACAAGATAGTATACTATTTGTGTCAAGATAGGCAAATAGATCAACGGAACAGAATATAGAGTCTGGAAATACACCCACACATACTGTGAATTGATTTTTAGCAGATACAAAGCAACCCATGAGGGAAGAACAGTCTTTTGACCAACAGTGCTGGAACAACTGTATACCCACATGCAAAAAAATGAACTTTGACTGTTACCTCATATTATATACTAGAAATAGACCACAGAGCTAAAGGTAAGAGCTAAAATTATAAAACTTCTAAAAGCTCAAATATCTTAGGTTTCCTAAAGATTTCTTACATGCAACACAAAAACCTCCAAAATATTTAAAAGAAAAAAATCAATATGTTGGCCTCAAATTTTAAAGCTTTCACTATTCAAAGACACTATTAACAAGCCCCATCAATAGAAGAATGATAAACAAATATGCATACACATATATATTCATATCATAGAAAACTATATAACACTAAAAAAAGCAAATTAATGATATACACTACAACATGGATGGTTTTCACATATATTGTGTACAGCCAAAGAGACCAAATAGAAAAGAGTATACATGATCTTCTTTACATGAAATTAAGAACAGACAAAACTAAGGTGATCAAAGGCAAGAGATGTCAGGGTAGTGGTTACTTAAAGATAGGATAGCACTGACAGAAACTCACAAGAAGAGCACCTTTTGGCGTACTGAAAAATGTTCTACATCTTGATCTAAGTGGTGGTTACACATATGTATACAAATGTAAACTTTCATTGAGCTAATAATTAAATGTAGTTCATTTTATGCTTTAACTCCATAAAGATGTTATGGAAATAATGAAATAAATTAACATATAGGTTACCTTACATGGAAAATAGAAACCATGCTAGACAAAAATATTCCAATAGAAACAAGCAAAATCTCACAAGCAAGTGGTACCTTTACCAGCAATCTTCCTTCACTAAGAACCACCTTATCAACCACACCAAGTCTCCAACCCCATGGATTATATTAATGCTCTTGATCAGCCGAAACAAAGCAGTCTTGCAACAGAGGTACATAAGATGGATAAAGTGTGTCTCTCTTTAGCTTTCTATGACAGGGCTGACAAGGTTAGAGGTGTATTAGATTTTGTGTGTTCTTCCTCCATTTAGAAGGATTATACTTTACCACCTCCAGTCTTGGTCAAGAAAAGTGATTGGAAGAGAGGTGGGTCACTTGTGAGCATATGATCGGAGAGCGGTTGCGTGTGCTGTGTTCTCCAGTCCCTCTACCGTGACTGGCCATGTCTCAACAGAGGCCGTTCCATCAATCTACATTCTGGAATGAAGATAGTCTGGTGCAGGACCAAACTGATTTGTAGCCCGAGAAATTAATCTTTGATGTTAAAACCCACTACCTGTTAAGATTGTTAGCATAATTTACCTTAAGCTGATTTATACAGAAATTGCTTGCTTGCTTGCTTGCTCTGTTGCGTCTGACTCTCTGCAACACCATGAACTGGAGCATGCCAGGCTTCCCTGTCCTTCACTATCTCCCAGACTTTGCTCAAACTCATGTCCACTGAATCGGTGATGCTATTCAAACATCTCATCCCCTCCCCTTCTTCTCCTGCCTTCAATCTTTCCCAGCATCAGGGTCTTTTCCAATGCTCTTCGCATCAGGTGGCCAAAGTATAGGAGCTTCAGCTTCAGCATCAGTCCTTCCAAAGAATATTCGGGGTTGATTTCCTTTAGGATTGATTGGTTTGCTCTCCTTGCTGTGTAAGGGACTCTCAAGAGTCTTCTTCAGCACCACAGTTCAAAAGCATCAATTCTTCAGTGCTCACCTTCCTTTATGGTCCAACTCTCATACATGACTACCAGAAAAATCATAGCTTTGACTATACGGACTTTTGTCAGCAAACTGATGTCTCTGCTTTTTAATACACTGTCCAGGTTTGTCATAGTTTTTCTTCCAAGGAGCAAGCTTCTTTTAATTTTATAGCTGCAGTCACCTTCCACAGTGATTTTGGAGCCCAAGAAAATAAAGTCTATCACTGTTTCTATTGTTTCCTCATCTATTTGGTGCCTAGAAATGCAGTGCTACTGCATAAAAACCTGTTATGTGACTTTAGTTCAGAGGCCAGCCTATGATGATGAGGAAATTTTGTAAATGGAGCCTGGAAAGATGACAATACGTATTATGCATTTGCAAAACATTTGGTAAAACTGTTGCTTGCATTAACTTGGAAAACAATTAATGTTTTGAATGATCTTTGAAATTCTGCAGAGAAGTTGGTAAACAAAGTTGCTGGTACTTCTTCCTTCTCATACATACAAGACAGATTAATTTGTTTAAGAAAAAAGTCAATTTGCAATCAAAAAGGGAATAGAATTAAAAGATGCATTTGCTTTCTCTTTCCCAAACATTATTTCCCAAAAGGTAAAATTGAGAGGACATTTGACATAAATAAAACTCACTTCATTCCAAAGACCAAATTAAATATGATCATAATGTCCTTTGTTAAAATTTTTGAATTAATTAAGATGGAGTTGTTTCAGTTGGATGAACTAGCTCATGGATAAGAGATTAAAGGCATCAGTCTACTCACTTCCAATAAACCGGATTAGCTCATCACCTTAAGTTTAGAGAAATAGGCATGTCTTGAAAAGAATTGCAGATGAAGTTATAGGCAAGTGAAACTGCTAGAATCAAATAAACAAAAAAGCCTTATTCTGAGAGTATTCAGTTCAGTTCAGTTCAGTCACTCAGTCGTGTCTGACTCTCCGACCCCATGAATCGCAGCACACCAGGCCTCCCTGTCCATCACCAACTTCTGGAGTTCACTCAGACTCACGTCCGTCGAGTCAGTGATGCCATCCAGCCATCTCATCCTCTGTCGTCCCCTTCTCCTCCTGCCCCCAGTCCCTCCCAGCATCAGAGTCTTTTCCAATGAGTCAACTCTTCGCATGAGGTGGCCAAAGTACTGGAGTTTCAGCTTCAGCATCATTCCTTCCAAAGAAATCCCAGGGTTGATCTCCTTCAGAATGGACTGGTTGGATCTCCTTGCAGTCCAAGCGACTCTCAAGAGTATTAGTTGAAACTAAATATGATTGCGACTGTTCTTGGCTAAAAATGACCCTTGGGGTCCCCAGTATTTCTGTGGCCAAAGGAAGTTTCTGGGGAGGGACTCATCTGTAAATGTCAGCAGCCAGTTCACCTCAAATGAGAGGCTGAGTCCTGAAGGAGTGCTGGGAAGTGCATCACGGCACTGCAGTTACCATGGGCGATCACTTCACTTCTCTGGCCCTTGGTTTCTTCAACTATCAAATGGGAAAAATAATAGCACCTCTCTCATGGGGTTGTTATGAGGACAAATTAATATTTGTAAGGCATGTGGAATGTTGCTACCACATAGTGAGGCTACATATTTGATTGTTAAGTAATAATTGTCTAGTGAAGGTTGTCAAGAAATAACTTATTATAATTAGTCTATTAATTGTTCCTATGTAATCACTCGGAGAAGGCAATGGCACCCCACTCCAGTACTCTTGCCTGGAAAATCCCATGGACGGAGGAGCCTGGTAGGCTGCAGTCCATGGGGTCGCTAAGAGTCAGACACGACTGAGCAACTTCACTTTTACTTTTCTCTTTCATGTATTGGAGAAGGAAATGGCAACCTACTCCAGTGTTCTTGCCTGGAGAATCCCAGGGACAGCGGAGCCTGATGGGCTGCCGTCTATGGGGCTGCACAGCATTGGACACGACTGAAGCGACTTAGCAGCAGCAGCATGGGGATAGTCAGCCTGTAAGTGTTTGATATGTTTGTGTGTGGGTGTGGGTGTGGGTGTTAAGTCACTTCAGTCATGTCCAACTCTTTGTGACCCTATGGACTGTAGCCCGCCAGGCTCCTCAGAGCAGGGGATTCTCCAGGCAAGAATTCTGGAGTGGGTTGCCATGCCCCCCTCCAGGGGATCTTCCCAAGCCAGGGATTGAACCTGCATTCTTGTCTCCTGCATTGGCAAGTGGGTTCTTTACCACTAGTGCCACCTGGGAAGCCCTTGACCTGTTTGAAATCAGTTAATTCTCAAATAGTTTAGAAGTTCTCCATGGAAACCTTAAGAAAAGCATGAATTTGCTTGGAATCTACATTTTAGCAATCATGCAAATTTAAAATTTATCTCTAGCTTGATTCAAACCATGATAAATTTTGAATTGCTAAAATATGAATCAAAGGGGTATGATTCCTGACAGCTACTGTACTAAATACCTCACATATCTTACACATCTTTTCTTTCATTCCAACCACCTTAAGAGATAACTATACTGTTATTACGTCTAGGTACAAAGGGGTAACTGAGATTCGGAAGGTTTTGCAAGGCTGGAATTCAAAGCTGACCTCAAAGTCTTGATGCATAACCTCTGTACTCCACTTGTTCCATTTAAGTTACCCACATACTCAGTTGTTTAAGTTTTTGAAATATATTTGATCTCTTAAGCATTGCACTCAAAAGAAGTAGCCTGCCAGTGTTATCCTTCACAAAGATTTATAAATAACTCAACAGCATCATTTTGCAGCTTCTTAATGGAAGACTCGGGGTCGCAAAGAGTCAGACACGACCGAGCAACTGCACTGAACTGAACTGAATGGAAGACTCAAGATTCCCTCCTCAGATAATAAATAATTAAGATCTTGAAATGTTAAACCTAACTTGTATTCATAAGGAAGATGTCAGCTTTCATGGTATTCTAGAAGCATTTATAAAAAGATATATTTTGTATCAAATTCTGTATTTTAGTATGCGGATATGTATCATGGCATCAAACATACTCAGCACTTTTCTAATAATAGCATCTAATCACAGTCTCACCCTTCAAAAAGCTGATCCTTTAAAAACAACCTATATATAGTTACTAATCCCTTCATACTTATTTGTAGTTCTGCCTAAAGTTAGCAATTGTGTCTGCCAGTTGAGAAACCTAATCAATAATTGAAACTCCACCATGGCTAATGCTCAGCTGATGCAACCCCTTGATAATTCTCTCACTGAATCTCAGTGCTTGAAATATCCTGACTAAGCTCAGTTTTTACCAGGTCAGCCTGACATTCAAGGTCAAGCAGGGTAAAAGAAGAACAACAGCATTACATATACTAGAGAATGGCTTGTTTCCAAACCGAACATATCACTGTGCTTCTGCAACTTTCAGCATCCATTCTCCCTACCCTTTGACACCAGCCCCAGTTGGTTCAGACGATAGACTGAGAGACTCTGAACTCAGGAAAGAAAGACCCCCAACCACAACCTGGCCCCAGAAGATACTAATCATATTCCCATTAGATGGTGGTTGATCTAAATGTGAGGAGCCGTTCAGATCTATCCAAACAGTCACAGGGGGTCTGCTGGACAGAGCTTCCTTTCTCTAATACGAAGGTAGAGTCTAGTTGAGAGTCCTTTGTCTACTTGCTTTTACCATTGTTGGTTTTTTTTTTCAATATCTCCATTTATTTCTGCTGAAACAATTTTATTTTTTAAATTGGAGTTGTCACACAGAAACTGTGTGTGTTTCTGCTGTACAGTAAAGTGAATCAGCCATACCTATACATATATCCCCTCTTTTTTTGGATTTCCTTTCCATTTAGGTCACCACAGAGCATTGAATAGAGTTCCCTGCCCTTAACAGTAGGCTCTCATTACCTATCTATTTTATACATCAGTTGAGTTCAGTCACTCAGTTGTGTCTGACTCTTTGCGACCCCATGAATTGCAGCACACCAGGCCTCCCTGTCCATCACCATCTCCCGGAGTTCACTCAAACTCACGTCCATCGAGTCAGTGATGCCATCCAGCCATCTCATCCTCTGTCGTCCCCTTCTCCTCCTGCCCCCAGTCCCTCCCAGCTTCAGAGTCTTTTCCAATGAGTCAACTCTTCGCATGAGGTGGCCAAAGTACTGGAGTTTCAGCTTCAGCATCATTCCCTCCAAAGAAATCCCAGGGCTGATCTCCTTTAGAATGGACTGGTTGGATCTCCTTGCAGTCCAAGGGACTCTTAAGAGTCTTCTCCAACACCACAGTTCAAAAGCATCAGTTCTTCGGTGCTCAGCCTTCTTCACAGTCCAACTCTCACATCCATACATGACCACAGGAAAAACCATAGCCTTGACTAGACGGACCTTAGTCAGCAAAGTAATGTCTCTGCTTTTGAATATGCTATCTAGGTTGGTCATAACTTTCCTTCCAAGGAGTAAGTGTCTTTTAATTTCATGGCTGCAGTCACCATCTGCAGTGATTTTGGAGCCCCCCAAAATAAAAGTCTGACACTGTTTCCACTGTTTCCCCATCTATTTCCCCATTGATTTTATACATAGTAGTGTATATATGTCAACCTCAATGTCCCAGTTCATCTGACCCCACCCCCCTTCACACCATGGCATCCATCCATTTGTTCACTGTGTGTATTTCTGCTTTGCAAGTAAGATCATATGTAAGAGTTGGACACGACTCAAGTGACTGAGCACATACTATTTTTATAGTTTTGGTATGATGACTGAAAGTATAATAGTTCCCTTGTCAATATGAGTGCAACAACCAAGAGAATCACAGAGACGCCGGCCCTGAGAGCATCTAGATACTGAACAAAAGCCAGAAGCTGCCTAATCCCAGACTGTTTAAGCCACAGTTAAAAGTTGCCACTTCTTCCAAACATACTGCTAACTGACACCGTGTTCCCACACTTCTCTCCACCTTTTCTTCTTCACTCCTTCCCAACACTCCTTCAGTCTCCTTCTACATTGTCAGGGGTGATCTCAGTGGTTCTCTCGCCTTTTTTGATGCTCCATGCTATTTCTATGGGCTGGTTCTGGATATTGAAACCAATAAACAGTGTTTCCATTATTATGACTGTGGTCATATTCTATGTTAGCATCATGGCTCTGTTAATATTCTAGTAGAACCAAGTAGTGGGGTATAATTCCAAATTCAATATAATTACACCTGAACCACTCAAAGGAGAAAGTCAAGTTCAAGTAAATTCTCTTTCCTTATATTCCATCAATAGTTGAAAATTTGTACATATTTGGAGTATTTACTGCTCATACAGCATTTATTTTTCCTGACATTTCTGATTACTTTTTTAAAAAGTTATTTACTTTTAACTGGAGGATAATTGCTTTACAATACTGTGTTGGTTTCAGCCATAATTATACATATGTCCCCTCCCTCCTGAACCTCCCTCCCACCTCCCACCCCGTCGCACCCCTCTAAGTTACCACAGAACAGTGGGTTTGAGCCCCTGAGTCATAGAGCGAATTCCCACTGGCTATGTATTTTGCATGGGCTTCCCCGGTGGCTCAGAGGGTAAAGCGCCTGCCTGCAATGTGGGAGACCCTGGTTTGATCCCTGGGTTGGGAAGTTCCCCTGGAGAAGGAAATGGCAACCCACTCCAGTATTCTTGCCTGGAGAATCCCACGGATGGAAGAGCCTGGTCTACAGTCCATGGGGTCGCAAAGAGTCGGACACGACTGAGCGAGCTCACTTCACTTCACTTCATGTATTTTGCATATAGTAATGTATGTTTCAGTGCTACTCTCTCAGTCCATCCCACCTTCTTCTTTCCCTACTGTGTCTACAAGTCTCTTCTCCATTTTTCACTTGGGAAGATAAACATATGGCTTCTTCACCATATCCCTAGTATCTTCCAGATTCTTACTCCTTCTAAAAATCTTGTGCATTCTCTTCCTTGATGTCTGGTAACTTCTATTCCAATTTGGACTGCTTTCTTAATTTTTGGACCATGATTCTTTTGTGTAACTTTTCTTTTCCCAGGATTTTGTAAATGCACCTTTTTTTCAATGCTTTTGTCTTACACTCATGAACTGTAGCCCACCAGATTCCTCTGGCCATGGGATTCTCCAGGCAAGAATACTGGAGTGGGTAGCCATTCCCTTCTCCAGGGGAACTTCGTGACCCAGGGATTGAACCTGGGTCTGCTGAATTGCAGGAGTAATGAGAGCATATTGTATAGCGTAGGGAACTCTAGTCAGTGGTCTGTGATGACCTAAAGGCAGGCAGATTCTTTATCATCTGAGCCACCAGGGAAGCCCCAAGTTTTCCAACCTTCTAGTCATTTTAACCATTCCATGGAGTACTTTTTCTGTGTGCTCTCAAGCTGAAGTAGGTCTGTTACTCTGTGACTTAACTGTTCAATAAGGTTGGATCAGTTGCTTTCTGTGACCTTGACTGTCTCAGTTAAATTCCTCACAGCGAAGTACCTTTGTAAGTAATTTCCTAGAAGCAGTTGAACTGAAGAGTAACTGTTCGGAATTTGGTTTCTAAATATTCTATTCTGCCTTACACTTGATTGATAGGCTGGTTGGGTCAAAAATCTTAGGTTTAAAATTATTTTCCTTCAGAGTTTTTAAAAGACATTGCACTAATGTCTTCTTTGTTGTTTTTCAGTTCCTCAGTTATGTCGGATTCTTTGCAACCCCATGGACGGCAGCACGCCAGGCTTCCCTGTCCTTCACCATCTCCCAGAGCTTGCTCAAACTCATGTCCATTGAGTTGGTGATGCCATCCAACCATCTCATCCTCTGTCATCTTCTTCTCCTCCTGCCTTCAATCTTTCCCAGCATCAGGGTCTTTTCCAATGAGTCAGCTCTTTGCCTCAGGTGGCAGAAGTATTGGAGCTTCAGCTTCAGCATCAGTTCTACCAATGAATATTTAGGGTTGACTGGTTCAATCTCTTTGCAGTTCAAAGGACTCTGAAGAGTCTTTTCTAACAACACAGTTCAAAAGCATCAATTCTTCGATGCTCAGCCTTCTTCATGGGCCAACTCTCACATCTATACATGACTACCAGAAAAACCACAGCTTTGACTAACTTCCAATTTTTCAGTTGAAAAGATTGACTTCACCTTGGTTTTTATGTCTCTATGTGGTCCCTTTTTCTAGAAAATTTTAAGATACTCTCTTTTTGTGTGTGTTCTGAAACTTTATTCTTGGTAATCTGAAATCCAACAGTGCTATGAATGTGTATTTTAAATTATTTGTTCAGAGTTGTTCAGATTTGTATATGAAGGTAACAATCTTCATTTCTGATAAATCATGTATTGTTACTGTATACTTTTTCTTGCCTATTTTTTTGATTCTATTAATATACTTTGAGATATTTCATAAACTTTTTCTTTCTATTGTTAAGTTTTAGATTTGGAATGGAATTTTAAATTTCCAAGTGTTTTCTTTCTTGATTGTTCTTCTTCTTTTATTTTTTTTAAATTTTACTTTACTTTACAATACTGTATTGGTTTTGCCATACATCAAAATGAATCTGCCACGGGTGTACATGAGTTCCCAATCCTGAACCCCCCTCCCATCTCCCTCCCCGAGATTGTTCTGTTTTAAATGATCCTGTTCAAATTTTGTACAGGTGTTCTCTCAAACGTAAAACAAATTAGGAGTTTTTCAGAAGTTATTTCCTAGTCTTTGAAATACTTGTTTTCATAGGATTGGTGTTTTCTATTAATCTCAGTATTTCTTGGTAATACCTATAGGATTTCTTCAAACATTTTGTAATTCTTATTGTCTATACTTATCTTCACATTTTAGAAGGAGAATATTTGACAGGGGGCTTTATGTCTGTGGGTGAGTCTTGTTGACTCTCAGGCTTTGCCTGTGGCTTCCCTGGTGGCTCAAGACGGTAAAGCGTCTGCCTGCACTGCGGGAGACCTGGGTTCAATTCCTGGGTTGGGAAGTTCCCCTGGAGAAGGAAATGGCAATCCATTCCAGCACTCTTGCCTGGAAAATCCCATGGATGGAGGAGCCTGATAGGCTACAGTCCATGGGGTCGCAAAGAGTCGGACACGACTTTACTTTACTTTAAAGAAAGATAAGTACTCATTAACATCAGATAAGGAGATCTTTTTAAACAGAAGTTTTGAAGTTTTCCTCAGGAAATTTGTTTTATTATCTTAGAGATGAACCCTCTGATTTTTTTCCCCAACGTGAAGCTAAGAGCTTGGTATTAGGCTTATTAGCAAGCAGAGGCAGGAGAGGATGTTTTATGTATTCTAATATATATATCCTACATCTTGATCTAAGTGGTGGTTACATGTGTATAAAAATGGAAAGTTTCATTGAGTTGAATAATTTAGTGTACTTTGTGCTCCAACTCTATAAAGATGTTATAGAAATAATGAAATAAATTATCACATAAGCCTTGTCCTCTCAAATAGCAACCTCCTCACCAGCCAATGTGTTCTTCACTATGTGCAGTGACACCCTGTCCCATGAACCTTTACCCTCTTCCCTATCCTGTGACCCCCTTCTACCTTCACTGCTGATTCCTCTGCCTAAGGCCATCTTCCTATCACTGTCCACCTGATCCTCCACTCAGCCATCTCTTCCCAGAGAGGCCTCCCCTGTTCTTCCCACCTCCATTAGTTTCACTTTACTCTTGTATTACCCCATCTTCTCTATTCATGGTACTATTCATAATTCATAACTCGAGTTATTTTTTATTTGTTCATTGTGTATCTCCCAGACCACACACTTCATTAGGGCACACACTATTTTATTTGCTGCTTTGACCAAGTAGAGAATCTGGTACACAGTGAATACATACATAGCAATTCTCTGCCCTGCACCATTCTCTTCTATACCTCCCAGATTTGGAAGGCCTTCATCCATTTCCTTAATTCCACTGATACCATTTGTCCAGCAAACATTTTCTCACCCAAATGGAACCATTGCCTTAGAAAACTTTCCTGACATTTTGGCCTCTTACTTTCAAAAGAAATTGATAACTTCCTCATATGGGCCTTCACTGTACCTGACACCTCTTTCTGTCATAGCCCTTACAAGTTTTCATTTCACTACTTTCTCTACATGTCTTTCTTTCACACTTGACTGTAAGTTAACTGAAATTAGGAATCATATCTTATTTTTGTTTCTCCAACAACTATCCCATTCAACAACTGTAAAGGAATGAATGAACAAAAATGGAACATAGTTAATATTTTTGGTGGTCCCAAATCATTTTGAATATTAGTTGCAATATATTTTTACCTTTAAACATATAATCAATAGATTTCAATCAATATAAAACCAATACATTTTACCTGTAAGACCTGCTGTGGTGTCCTTGCCTGTGTAATAAATACCCTGATTCTTGACTTCTTGAGTATGTTTTATACAGTTTTGGTACCATCTCTCTTCCTACCAAGACTAAGTTATTGATTCTTACTAATTCAGCTTTCCTATGAGAAATCCATAGATTATTAAGGTTCACAAATCTAAGCATTTTGAAAAAAAATACGTGGAAACATTTTGAATGAGGATTTGATCTCTCCTCTCAGAACCATGGTGCTCAAGCTGTGGTTCTAGACATTGGCATAGATGGCTTGGTATTTCAGAGGCTTCTGTGTTTTAGTTCCCTGTTCTCTTGCAGGTCAGGCAGCGTAATGAAGGGTTGCTGAAGTATACATTTCCTTTTCATAACATGCTAAATATAATGTGAACCTAATTTCTTGACTCATTTAATGCATCATTGGTGGATATGTTGAGAAACCAAATTCTCCCATATTATGATCTATTCTGAGTACGTTTTCTGCTGTTGCTTCCAGCTCAGTGATGTAATTTAAACCTCATCCCATGTCCAATGTCACCACCACGATCAGGATGCTCAGAGCCACTGTCTCTATATTGCTTCCCGATTAAAAGACTGTTTTATCCAGGGTCCCAATCTCATTACCTTTTTTAAAAAATGTAACTGCTTATTGCTACCAATGGTTCTTTTTCATCCCTCCTATTTGTTCCCCTGACCATCTGCCCCCCACCTTGCTACCATTCTCTTATTATAAGTTAGGGCTGAATTGAAATTTCCTAGACAGTTCCAAATATTACATGGAACCCTGGGGAGGATGTATTATGTATCTTCTATGGAGCACTGTTCTAGGGTTTTAATTTGAATAATTTTTAGTAAGTGCTTATGCTTAGCAGTTTTTCTGCTTTGAGAATTGACTATATACATCAACATCACATATAGATTCATCTTCTATTTCACTAACTATATTAAGAATAACAATGTCACCTTGTCAATAAACCATTTCATTGCTCTTAGTGGGCATACTTTTTCTTGCTTTGAGCCCTTGCATCATAGCCCTTCATTAAGACTTGAATAGATAATTCTTACGATTTCTTATTTTACATAATTTAGACAACTATTTCATCCTCTTGCCTAGAGTAATGAAAGGCAATCAGAGGTCAGGAGTTTGAACTTACTCACCTTTGTATTTCCCACATCTTCCAAAGGAGGAAAATAACAGGCACTTAATAATTATTTGAAAAGTTGAACAGAAACACTTGACACTCATAAATGCATAAAGTTACTTTATTTTAAGTATACATTTAATTTTGAAAAATATAAATGCTAAAATATCTCATCTTCTTCATCTCTTAATTCCATAAAAGTCACAATAGAAAGCTTCATAAAACTGTAAAATACTATAATGTTATAGGAATTTTAGGTTTTATATTGGAAAAAAATTATTAGTAATATATTGAAATGTTTTCTGTTCTTTATCATTTTGTTCCACCATGTTGATCTACTTCATTTAAAATAAAAAGATGCATCATTTCTCCAAAGTTAATAAAGACTTAAGAGAATAAAAATAAGAATATCTGAAAGTGCGTATTGATTCTGAAAAGTAATGTGTACGGATATGTACCAGCCATGAAAATGGCTAAAAAGAGGCAACTATTCATTCTTTTCACATTGTAGGATTGGGACAAAGTTACTTCTGGCTCTAAAAGTTTCACTGGATGACTTTAGCCCTGAGTTGCAATATTTGCCTAAGAAACAGAATTCAGGAATTTTGTATGTACCCATGGCGCACAAAGAAATGAGCCAAAAAATAGAACATATCTAAATTTCTGGTCAAAAAGCAACTTGACTGGTTAGCATATATCACACAACTTCTTTATTTCAGGCTACAATGAACCTCAAGGAAATCATCATCTGAAAACTCCCAAGGCCCAAGGCAAAATATCATTCAATTGTATTCAGCCACTTGGTGCCACTGGGCCTCATGCTCATACTGTGAAGAGTAGATGTGAAATCTCATGGAATAAACAAGAACATCTCAAGTTCCTGCACCAAAATCATGAAGTGGTATGAAAAGGATTGAAGAAAGCTTTGTCCCATCCCTGTACAATGTCAACCTCTGTAATACAACTCAAACAGTTTTGTTTTTGTTTTTGAAAGAGAGTCAGCAGTCAACACATTTCAAGTACTTAACACAGTTTTTAAAAAAAGAACCAAAATCTTGGAAGACAATCGTTCTCTGTTTAAACACCAGTATATAGCTGATTAACGATTTACTCTGTGTGTGTTGGTGCATGTGCAGAGAATACATACAAACTGAATTTCTGATGGCAGACCATTGTTTCTCTTCTCTCCATTCTTTGAACTGGTTGGGGGCTGACTAGAGAAGGTTTGTCTTCCTACTTCTCTGACTTCCTCCATCCCCCTACCCTACTCCACTGCCTGACTGGAAAAAGAAGCAGGAACTGTACCCAGTACGGCACACAAAATAATTAGGATCCCAACTTGATCATTATTTTACATAGTAGAGTGACTTATCCAGGAAAACAGTGTCTCCAAAACATCTTTCCAATGTAAGACCACAAGTCTTTATGCTCTGATAAAGCAGATACTTTCCTTCCAACACTGAGCCAGTACAACCATAGGACTTTTAACAACTCTGCATGTACCCTTAGTCCTTTACTACTAACATAAATCTTTTATCTCTGTGTTTACATCAGGAGAAACTCTTGATAAAACAAATGTACTATTGTATTCTGTGTGTCCAGTTTACATAAAAACAAAACCACCCCAAAATCTGCTTTAGTTCTTTGACAGTACATTCAGTTAGTGAAAGTGTAAGTCACTCAGTCGTGTCTGACTCTTTGCAACCCCATGGACTATATAGTCCATGGAATTCTCCAGGCCAGAATACTGGGAGTGGGCAGCCATTCCCTTCTTCAGGCAGGGGATCTTCCAAAGCCAGGGAATGAACCCAGGTCTCCCACATTGCAGGTAGATTCTTTACCATCTGAGCCACCAGGGAAGCCCACATTCAGTTAAAAAAAAGATAACCTGGTAGCTCTGTGTGGATCTCAGGGTTGGTTTGTTTAGTTGGTAACTACTTGTGCTCCTCTGAAAGTAAGTGATTTTTAAAATACTTCCCTGGGTTCCAAAATATTAAAAAGATTTTATACTAACTATTCCTTTTAGCAAATACAAGGTGCTTCTCTGCATTCATAAGTATCAACCTTCTGTCACAGAATATGATAATTAATGAAGGTACAGGTAGTTTTATCTACTCAAAGGCTGCAATATTGAGTTAAGTTGCTTCAGGAGTTCTTTGAAAGGGACAGAAAGGGACACAAATCCTCAGATACTTGATTCATGATCAGAAATATAAATTATTCTATCTAGAATATAAAAGCAAACAAATGCGTCTTTAATTTAACAAGATCCTAGGTTAGGCTAATCTCAATATGCATGGCATTTAAACATTTTATCAATGCTCCCATTAGAAAGACAGAGAAAAGCTTCATACAGTTTTAAATGAGGATAATGAAAAATAAGGTAATATCATCATTTTAAGAACAGCTCTAAATACAAACATGATGCCAAAATTTGGCACGTAAGATTTTAACAAATAATGTTTATTCTGCCACCTTCATTTTAATGAAAAAATTGTAGGTCATTTATGTCTATTTTGTATAAAATTAAAAGTTTTAAGATTATCAGATACTATAAAAGTAACAGTTAATTTAGGACAATAAAATTTTTATAATCAAAATTTCAAAAGGACAGAATTATAATTTAATTAATATAAGAATGAGTGGGAGTCAATATGTACATATTATGAAACCAAAATAAGTGGTTTCATTCTGCTTCTAATACTCCTCCAACAACCTGTCTTAGTCAGGATACATCACAAATATGGTTTTAGGAATCCAAAATTATGGATTCACCATTTAAAATGCTATTTTTAATGCAGATTCATAATATATAATATAGACTATTAAGATATTACATTTAGATAACATGCTAAATTTGGTTAAAGATCTAATTTTCATTTGTCTAATTTTCAATATGGTACTTTGAAATACACATATACACATATATAGACATATATATTCTAAATGCCCCAATCACAAAGAATAATTGCCTTTCAATCTTAAAGACAATGTGAGTATTGTTAAAATGTATACATATATAATACCTCTGAGATCTATCTGCATTCCCATAAACACTTTTTAAATGTGTAAATGGTCTATTATATAGTCTTATGGATTTTGTATTGTAAATAAGGGCTACTGTATCAGTGATAGTGACTGCTATCTGGGTAATAAAATATATTTACCCTCATTTGCTTAATGGTAAATCTCTTGGACCTCTGATAGATTTTTCATAAGTGGTTTGGATTTTATAAAAACTGACACAAGAGACTAGTAACTTTGCCTTTTCCCTACCATCACTCTGACTCTTTCTAATTTTGCACATATGTGCACCAGCCACACACAGAGTACATACACAAACACACAAATATTTTCAAAATGAAAAAAAGTCTAACAATACTGCATAGGACACTGACATGGTAGTACAATCAGCATCTGTGCCTGGATACTATTATCAAAACATCAGTTATTCCCATTACAAAGGAGCGTCTCCCTTCTCCCTCAATCTCCTTCATACAACAGTTAAATTTCTCTTAAAGAAAGGGAAAAATGGATGCTTAGAAACATGGTGTTTTCAGTCCAATCTAGCCCTCAGGCATACCCTAAAGATGGTGTGTGTGCGTGTGTGTGTGTGTGTGTGTGTGTTTGTATGTAAAAATCACATTATATACAATACAATTTTTACAGAAAGCCTGGCAGCTACAAATAAGAGGTAGAACTACTCAAAACTATGTTTCCTGCTGCAGGAAAAAATTCATTTTCTTTACAGTAATTAAAAAAAAGTTTAAAAAATTGACAAAAAATAAGTTGCAGGTTAGGCCCCATAATTTAAACAACAAAATCTAGGAAGAAAAATATTTTTCAATGTACTCAACAGATAAGTTCATTAAAGGGTTAAAAAAAGTTTGCATAGGAAAAAAGGGACATTCCAGCACTTGCTACAATGATGGCAATAGTTTCTCTAATGGGAATAAAGTACCTTTAGTTTTCCTTCTTTTGATAATTCTAAGATTAGGGTTTAAAAGCAAGAGCAAGTTAGAATAGCAGCACGTTTTCCAGTCCTGGAGAGCAATACAAGCGAGAAGGGACTGTCTGGAGGTCAAGGTTTGTTCGACCAGACAGAAACACAAGCCAGTAAGCACAGCTCCAAAGCTAATGTTGGAAGTTCCTTCAATATTTTAATAAAAGGTGTTATAAAATCCTTAATACTTTTGCCCTCTGCTTAGTAAAGGAAAATGACAGGGTCTGTGCATGTCTTGAGTGACAGAGGAATTTGGTTGTCAGAGGACATATCTGAAAGTATAAGAACAAAAAGGGATTCTTCAGATGTTGTTTTTAAGGAATGGTGCGCTATTGTCTGGATTTTACCTATGCAAGAGAGAAGCAGAGAGAGAGCTGTAGTGTTTGGCCAGTGACCAAAAACCAAAAGAGAACAAAAATTAAAAAATAATCAGACAAAAAACAAGAACATAAACAACAAAAAGGTCAGTTTTAAGAAAGACAAACAGGTTACAATGTAGTTTCTGTTCCCTTGCTCCTCCAGAAGTAATCATTGTCTTCAGGCTCAAGTTCTATTCTAATTTGAGGCACGACTTTTACTGGAGTTCTAGGAGGACTAGAGGAAAAGAAAAAGCGGGGGAAGAAAGGAAATAGTAAGTACAACAGAATTCCTTTACCATCTGTCAAATGTTTATGCGTTGTACAGAAGTCAAGTGGGTCCTTCTTTGTTCTCTTTAAATACTTATCTCCTCCTTCTGTATTAAAAACAAACACTATAAAAATGCGATGAAGTTACCAAATAGGAGTTAAGAAATTCAAGAAAGAGTATCATAGGCTCTCATACCTAGGTTAGAAAAAAAGCCAACAACTAAGAAAGGACTACCAGGTAGGTGACACTGTCAGGAGTTAAAGGACAAAATGACTGACATGAAAAACACTCAGAGATTTCACGATTTTGAAAATCTGAAATCTCTAGAGCTGTGTTAAAAAGGAAGGAAACTACTGGAGAAGAGCCAGCAGGAAATGTCAGCTACCCTTAAATCAGAGATGACACTGGTATGATCCTGGACTTTAATGATCCTGAAAGATTTCATTATTTCTAAGGGTAGGTGGAACAGGTCTCTTAGAATGTTTTCTACAAGTAAAAGCTTGGATGAGGTCTGATGTCTCGGTAATTTTTCTAAGATAAATTTGTAGGGAGGATGGAGAACAGGGTGTCCTGCCAATAACCTGCCACTGATTCCATGTCTGCAGGGCAATCACCCCATAGAACAACATAAGATACTGGGCTGTCCTTTACCTTGGCATACCGAGTGACTGAAGGAAAGGAATTTTATCAGCATGATGTATGGCGTTCAAGGAATGTTGGTGATCTTTCTCCTAAAAAAAAAAAATTAATCATAAATAGTCATTGGTGAAGTATAACACTAGAAGGAAAATTTTTAAGTCTTTATAAAAATGGATACATCTTTCACAACTGGAAATAGTAAGAAAGACAAGTTTACACAATTTAAATAAACATTGTATCAAGAATCTAAGAAGTGTGATGAAGCCAAAATCACTCAGTTTCCTTTATTCTAGGTTTTCTGGGATGGGCCACTGTTGTTTTCAGTGAGAGGACAAACTAAATAATTTTTAGAGGATGATAACATCTACTGAATGCCTAAGTCTTTGCCCTTGGATTTCCTGCCATCTTTAGCTACAACTTTATCCTGCTATTATTTGTGGCGGTAAAATTAAAATTTTGAGGAACTTGCTTCTACTGCAAATCCACTATCAATTTTGTTCTTCCATGGATTTATATGATACTAGAAAAGATTTTAGAATGATCATGGGTATTTTGCTTGAGTAAATTTCTCATGTCATATCCACTACTTTCAAAGTATCCTTTTAAAGGTTTTTGAGAAAATGAAGAACAACTAGCAATAAATAATCAATCTGCCATATACTTTTTCCAGGAGCCTCAAATTCTATCTGGTAATTTTTTTTTAAGTGTGAAGTAAAGGCATCAGTCACTAGTCATGCCCGACTCTGTTACCCCATGAACTGGGGCCCACCAGGCTCCTCTGTCCACTGAATTCTCCAGGCAAGAATCCTGGAGTGAGTAGCCATTCCCTTCTCCAGGGGATCTTCCCAACTCAGGGATGAACCCAGGTCTTCTGCATTGTAGGCAGATTCTTTACCTTCTGAGCCACCATTCTAATTTTTTTTAAGTGGTTTTTAAATTGTACTTGGAAGAGGTGTGCCAGGTTATGATGCCAATAGAAGACTTCTACAGTCTCTTTTTGTTCTTTAATGCTCTGGAAACGAGAAATGAAATAATGGTTTGAGGAGCTTGAACTTAAAAAAAAAATATTCAACTAAATGTTGCTGATAAGATCAAGAAGAAAGTAGTCTCAGTCACAGATTACAGATTGGACACCAAAGGTGAGACCGCTTTAATTCTCTTTTTCTTTAAACCAGTGTGGGAGCCAGTTTCCAAGATGGCTCCCAATGCTGTCTGCCTTCTGGTATTCATGTCTTTATATAATTCCTCCCAACACTGTACCAGGGTTGGTTTATGTAACCCATAGAATATGCACAGGAAATGGTACATCACTCCTGAGACATTATTATAAAAGATGGCAGCTTCCGTTCTGGTTTCTTTCTCTGTTATCACTGGCGGCCATGACAGGGACAGCCCTAGCAGATATCCCTGAGTGAAGGAACTAAAATCTCCTGCCAACTGCCCTGTGCTTGAGCCTGGAAGTGAGTCCCCAATTCTGGTCAAGCCTTCAGACTTAGACCCAGCGAAGAGCTTGAGAGCTGCCACCTCAAGAGAGCCCTTGGGCCAGAATCACCCAAATCAGCGGTTCCTGAACATCAGGAACTACATGAGGTGACCCAGGTTTGTTGTTTTAAGCTACTGAGCTTTGTGATAAACACCAAGAGATAATTAAAATACCCATTTTCCACAAATACTCATTCATTTCAAACTTTTCTTGGTAACTTCTTATTGAAGTTGAAATAGCACTGTCAAATAGAAATAAAAATGCTTCACCTGTCTTTTCCTGTAACAGATCAGGATACTCTGAAGTGCACCTGGAGCTAAAAGAGTATGTTTCCTTCAAATGAAAACTCAAAATAGTTTGGAGGCAAGTGGTACTTGCTATTGAAAAAGCTTGAAATAGTCACTAATGTTACTGCAAAAGTGTTCACCCTTTTTAACTGGCCTGTTAACTCAATTACAAAAAAAAAAAAAAAGAAAGAAAGATGACATGTCAAAAACCATGCCACCAGGCTATTACCCCCAGAAAGACCAGTACAATTACAAAGATGATTTTGAAATAGCAGAAGGAGAATGAAGAAATTAGGAAGAAAAGTGCAAATATCTTATAGGCTATACCCAAAGACGGGTGGTAATATTTAATGATTGCCAATTTAATTGAAATAGCATTTATGCCAAATTCTCAGTATTAACAATTGACTGACTCATTGATCTTTCAGAAACCCACGATGCAATCTCTCTTTTGAGCTGATTTGATCATTGGTGGAAACCTAAGGAAGACAAACAGTAACAGACAGTGATGTAGTACTAGAAGCTGCCATTCTAGATACCAGCAGAAAAAAAGGAAATCAATTAAAAACATGGTTATGAGTTTAGCAATTCAAAGAAACTGGCGATAACTTGGATCAGAGAAAAGACAATCAAATAAAAACTTAAATGGTTATGGATAAAAGGAAAAGGTAAAGAATAAAGATCAAGGAATGTAAAAATGAAATTTCATAATAATTAAGTATAAATCTGCACATAGAGAAAAAGAAATAAAACAGGGGAAGTGAATGGAGATGACAGTCCTAAAGTTTTTTCTCTGTAAAATGCAAATCATATTCCAGCCGGCATGCAAGAGGTTAGTTCTACTCACTGTCGGAAGGTTTGCTATCACTTAGGAAAGGTTGCTGTTCCATGATGTCCATTGGAATTTTAATACTTGGAACTTTTTCTGAGTATGGGCAGTCAGACTGTGAAAGAAATTTACAATAGTTTTATTTTATGCAGACCTCACAGGATGGATTGAACCTGTCACATTATCATTTTTGCTGCACTAAGGAGAACAGCCTTAGATACAATCACTTCTCCTCTGCTGGCTTTTCAAGTTCTATGGCATCTTCCAATCAGACTTATTTTCCTTTCTTCTAGGTTAAGGGAATTAAGTCAGTTAAAACTAGAACCACACAAATGGAGCTCACCACAAAAGAAAACAATTGTAAAGTTTTCCATAAGCTGGATTCACAATCAAATATTTATGGGTTAATTGTATGTGTCTTTGAAACAAACAGTTAAGCGTGAAAGATTAAATTTAGGAGACTTCTTAAACTATATGTTCTTGAAATTTTGTTCATTTATGCTTTCCAACACTACCCCCAGGAAAATGATGATTTATCTTTCCTTCCAAGACACGTAAGGATACTTTTTCTAATATTCACTCTCAAAGAGTCATCCATATAGACCTGAAAATAACCCTCCATCCTCTACTCTAACACTCTATCAACACTCTATCAAAACTATTTTGCACTTAAAGGTTCGTCTTAATTACCTTATTCCAAATATATTTGAAAATTTAGCAAAACATGAGAAGACAAAGTCAAAAGGAAGGTGCCTATGATGGTCAGATAAGGAGAAAAGAATCATCACCAAAATAAAAAATCATGAAGCTTCTTAAAAGAATGGACCACTTAAGCCAAAACTGTAACAGATTTCTATAGGATTAATACTTTACTGTTTTTCAGGATTCATTATACTGAATCCATGGCTATGCCTGAACCCAAAAGATAGAATTCATCTCTTCACTGAAAGTACCAAGGAGATGACATTTAGTTGAAAAGGGAAAAATGGGAACTAGGGATGAAAGAAAATAAAAAACAAATCTTACCATAAAACTATTACACATACAGAAAATTCCTTTATGATAAATCTAAAGAGGATAATGAGCCTTAAATATTAAATTAAAACATTGAATTAAAATATTTCAAAAGATTAAAATATTGCACTGGAATTGAAAAAAATGAAAATGTCAAGAACAGGTTTTGGTGCAGTATTTCAAAGTTTCCTCAAATAACAGCATTTATAGATGAACAGAATGGCAGCTCACCCTTAATCATATATAGCCTAATGGGTGGGTTCAAAAATGACTGAGTGGCTCAAAATGTGGGCAAGCCATAATTTTCACTACTTTTGCTCACAAATGCTAGAGTTGGAACTCTCATACCTTGTGTGGCTCCCTATATCCATGGATGCCAAACCACACAATGCCCAAGTGAACATTAGGAAAGCCACATTTCAAACGGAGAATCCCAAATAATGGGCTCAACACTCAGAACTTATGGCACAGATACAGTCTGGCTGGATTCACTGTCTAGGATACATATATAAGCTTGCTTGGTTGTTTTTGTGGGGGCAAGGGGGCAGGGGAAAGAGGAGAAAGAGGAAAAGAAACACATATCCCACATTATCTTCAAGAAATCTGTTGGAAATATGGATTGAAAATGATAAATATTATTAATAAAAGAATAGCACTGCTTAAATAAAATGTGATTTGCTGAAAATCAAATCTAAGAATTAGAAGAACTTCTCAGGAGCTCATTTGATCCAACCTCTGACATTAGAGAGCACTAAATTTAAAACATTCTTAAAAGTAGATATTTTATTACTATTTTTCCATAAAATTCTTTAGAGAAGATGATTCCATAAAATTATTTCATACATTTATAACGTGTAATGAATTTTAAGTTTGGTGTCCATGTACATAAACTGAGGTACTGGTCTTGAAAATTCAAGACGAAATACTGCTTTAGTTATCTCAGTATTTCAGGCAATCTTTTCTTTGCCTTGAGTAGCCTAGAAATTTATTTCAAAATTTGATTTCTATTCAATGTGTAAACGCATCTTTCTTGTTAACACTGTATCTTAATCTGTGCTGCAGTTTAAGTACATTCTCTCTTTTTCTGTCATCACTGGAAACAGAAAATCTATACACCTGTTCTCCTTGAAGATGGATGATGACGGTCACAAAAGCTTCCTCAGACTCCTTCTCTCTTTGGCTAAATGTGCCTCATGTATTTAGCCTTTTCTTATTGGATCAATTTATCTAAAATCCAATTTCATCTGTTGCCTTCCTTCACTGTACTCTTGCCAAGTTCTCCAAAAAGAATGCAGTATCAGACAACTTGACCAATCGAAAATAACCAGACAGGCCTGTATGAGAGATTTGCTTTTGCCAACATGTATATGCTTAGAAAAATGACTTAACATTTCTCAGTCTAAAGTTCCTCATCCGTAGAACAGGAACAAAAGTAAAGAGCTGTTTGGCAATTAAGGACAAGGTATGCCCGATCCATCAAAATGATCAAGTACAGACCAGAAAACGAAAACCAACAAGACTCTCATGTTAGAAGGATACTGGGGATTCCATTAGAGTGGGGATAACACACTGTGTAAAATCTAAAACAAATCTACAAATCTTCACGTAGAAGGTGTCATCTTGGCTGTCCTTTCAGAAAGCTACTGAGATAAACTACTCGTGTGAGTGTGTGTTTGTGTGTGAAAGAAAAGCAAATCCCACATTTTCTCCCAATCCTGATTATAGACTCCAGTGAAACACCAAAATTTCTGTGAAATGTTTTCCTAAAAAGTGGACAATCATTTTATTTCTTAGCTTAGTCATACAATTGCAAGAAGATCACCTAAATTACAACACTGACTATTATAATTATGTAAAAAGATCCCCAAATGCCAATTTCCTTTCCATTTTATTGAAGGGTTATAGAAAAGCAATCTCAAATTATGCTTAAGTCCATATGACCCAGTAATCTCACTACTGGGAATATACCCTGAGAAAACCATAATTCAAAAAGACACACGTACCCCAATGTTCATTACTGCAGCACTATTTACAATATAGCCAGGACATGGAAGCAACCTAAATGCCCACTGACAGATGAATGGATAAAGAAGATGTAGTACATATATAAAATGGAATATTACTAAGCCATAAAAAGACACAAAGGTGGGTCATCTATAGAGACACGGATGGACCTACAGTCTGTATACAGAGTGAAGTCAGAAAAAACAAATAGCATATCCTATATTAATGCATATGTGTGGAATCTAGAAAATGGTACAGATGCACCTACTCACAGGACAGGAATAGATGCAGAACATGTGGACACAGGGTGGCAAAGTGGGGGGGTGGGACAAATTGGGAGAGTAAGACTGACATATACACACTACCATGTGTTAACACACAGCTAGCGTGAACTTGCTG
Source organism: Oryx dammah (assembly GCF_014754425.2). NCBI lineage: Eukaryota > Metazoa > Chordata > Mammalia > Artiodactyla > Bovidae > Oryx > Oryx dammah. Next base: position 85,813,995 of record NW_024070187.1, on the reverse strand, counting down.
TTTGGCACAGGGAATTCAGCTTGGTGTTCTCTGGTGACCTAGACGGATGGGATGGGAGGGAGGTCCAGGAGGGAGAGGATATATGTATACATATAGCTGATTCACTTCACTGTCTAGCAGAAACAGACAACATTGTAAAGCAACTATACCCCAATACATTTTAAAAAATTATGTCAAAGTCCAGTGTAAGGACAAATAAAATAGCTGAGAAGCTTGTTTGAGACCCCACTCAAATAGATACAGAGATCCCAGGAGGGGAGGTCACCAGCATTTGTCCTCATCAGGCTTAAAATTATATAGAACTGAGTTATTACCTCAAATTTAAATCCTGGATTATCAATAATAAACCCAATACATTTTAGAGCTATGAAGCAAGCTTCCTTTTTTTTTTTTTATCTAGAAGATCAGAGATTAAAGTTTTTAGATATGGTGGGCTTGATTTTCTAGAAGTCATTATATCATTACTAGCATATTCACAGTTACAGAAGATTTCAGAAAATATTTTTTAAAAAATAAAGAAAGAAAATAAAGGGCAAACGAAGGTGAAAAGTGACAAACAGCATGACCAGTAAACATTCTTGGAACTCAGACATACATCACACAGAAGGGTTAAAAAAAAAATACAATTTTCACATTTGTTTAACCAACTTTGGAATTTTACTTCGGAATTTTAGAAAGCCCCTTACATCATCATTGTCACTGTCCAGACTTCCTTTCTTCTTTTTCTTTTTCTTCTCATCCTCCTTCTTTTTCTTGTCCTTTTCTGGAATGACATCATCGAGGAAGCTGAGGTCGTGCTGGGAGAAGAGGTAGTCCATGCCTTTTCTGACAGCTACAAGTGCCAAGATCTGGAAGGACAGATAAAAAGGGTAGGAAAGAATGCATGTCAGAGAAGTCTGAGTATTAATACTGCTCTACCAAAAGAAGTAGAAACATTTTTGTACAAGGCTGAAGTATGACAGAACTTGTCTGGCTTGTATGGACTTACATTAAGTGGACCATAAACATTTTCTTCACGGGGAAGGTTGGTTCATAGAAGTCTTTGGCTCACTTAATTTTGTTCACTGTAATGTATGATCCCTCCATTTGGAATTTCTGTGTGAAACCATTACTTTTTTTTTTTCTTTTTCTTCTTCCTTTTTTTAATATGTGTTTTTTTTTTTTTTTTTACTTTACAATTCTGTATTGGTTTTGCCGTACATTGACATGAATCCACCACGGGTGTACATGCGTTCCCAAACATGAACCCCCCCTCCCACCCCCCTCCCCACAACATCTCTCTGGGTCATCCCCGTGTACCAGCCCCAAGCGTGCCGTATCCTGCATCGGACATAGACTGGCAATTCGATTCTTACATGATATTATACATGTTTCAATGCAATTCTCCCAATCATCTCACCCTCTCCCTCTCCCTCTGAGTCCAAAAGTCCGCTATACACATCTGTGTCTTTTTTGCTGTCCTGCATACAGGGTCATCAAAGCATTTTCTTCCATGTCAGATTTCTAATAAATTAAAGTTTCAAAGTAAAAACAGCCTGCATATGATTGCTAATTGTTCAAAATTAAACCATTATACAGGTTTTTGAAAGTCAAAAAATGTGTACAATGCATAGTTCACAGAGACATCTCCAAAATATTAATAATGGGGAGTACTCAGTGGACAGGGAGGCCTGGCGTGCTGCGATTCATGGGGTCGCAAAGAGTTGGACAGGACTGAGCAACTGAACTGAACTCATTGGAAAAGACTGATGCTAGGAGGGATTGGGGGCAGGAGGAAAAGGGGACGACAGAGGATGAGAAGGCTGGATGGCATCACCGACTCGATGGACATGAGTTTGAGTGAACTCCGGGAGTTGGTGATGGACAGGGAGGCCTGGCGTGATGCGATTCATGGGGTCGCAAAGAGTCGGACACAACTGAGCAAGTCAACTCAACTGAACTGATTTAGTTTAAGTCGCTCAGTCGTGTCCGACTCTTTGCGATCCCATGGACTGTAGCCCACCAGGCTCCTCCGTCCATGGGATTCTCCAGGCAAGAATATTGGAGTGGGTTGCCATTTCCTTCTCCAGCGGATCTTCCCAACCCAGGGATTGAACCCAGGTCTCCCGTATTAGAGGCAGACGCTTTAACCTCTGAGCCACCACTCAGACCATTTATTCCAATGGGGTGACTTTAATCACCACCTTTAACTGAATATTTACCCTTAGTCAGACACTGTGGTAAACACTTAGACAATATTTTCTCATTTATTCCCATGATGACCAACCCAAAAGGTAGATGTTAGTATCTCTAACCCAAAAGGAAAAAAAACTGAAGCTTAGGGACATATGCAGGTTATCCAAGATCACAAAGCCAGATAAAGGGAGAATGCAAAAGGTTCCAGTTTTCCAACTTGAACCCCAGGACTCTTGAGCTCTGTATCTTTGATTTTATGAACTGCTCTTGAAGGTAGGTATATTAAAGATGCCTTTGCTCAGCAGCAAAATTAATATGCAGTAAGACCTGGAAGTCCTGACTCTGCTTCAAATTACCAGTTGTCTTTAGATTATGCTCTATGTCAGCCTCTGCATCTCTTAGAGAAATAACAATTTAATTAAAAAGAAAAAAAAGCAAAAAAAAAAAAAAAAGTAAAGCTACAGTAGCATTATTTCCCACACACACAAATTCAATGATGAAGTCAAATACAGAGCTAGCATTTCCTTATGTCCTTCTTCATTTGTGATTCAGAGTTGAACGTTGGCTGTTTCACCTTCCTTCACATCATAACATGGCAAGGAGAGCCCAGACTTACCCTTACACTTAGCATGATACAAATTTGAAGAACTTCAAAAACTAAGCTTCGCTCTCCATTTCTTTTAATTCACTCATTGACCTCTTATAAGCTGCCAAACTGGTCCTCTATTATTTGACCTGAAGTGTATTCTGATTGACTCCAACGTACAGCAATATTTTAAAAATAACTAGTCATGTGTACTTGTGTCTACCATGTGTCAGGCATTATGCTATCCACTTTCTATTCATTACTGACTCACAGAATAAAACTAAGATGCCATTCTCATTTTACTGATGAGTTCATGGGGGCTCAGGGAAGTTCACGGGTCAGCATGAACCAGAGCCAATACCTGAACTCAGCTGTCCGACTACAAGGTCCAGCCTAGACAACCAGAGACCTGGGAACCCCAAGTTATTATCCACCAAACTGATTAGGTCAAAACTCAAAAAAAAAAAAAAAAACCAACTGGAACTATCCATAAAAGACACATGTGTCATCAATATCATAATAACTGCATGATGTTGGTGTGATCTCATGGGTAGGTTCAATCAGAACAATCCCTACCATGACTGGAAAAATGATAGCAGCCACGGTGGACTTGAGGATCCAGAGCAAGGCTAGACAGAGCACCTGCAGGAAAGTGAACAGGTGCACTCGCCGCAGCGGGACGTGACGCAGGTAGATAAAGTCAGGCTGATGCTTCAGAGGCATCAGGAGCAGCTTCAGACGATCCATGAACTGGGGAGAAAAGGGAAGGACAGGGCAAGCGCATTACTTCAAGGGCTGATGCACCAAGTCATTTCTTTCCATCTAACTAACCGCGAGTGTTTTATAGTCTGTATTTTAGGCAAGCAAGGACCTTGTTAGAGAACACTGGTCAGGAAGAGAAGAAGCATCATTTAACACAGTAAGACAGTACGACTCTTCCGGTTTTCGTTACTTTGCAAGAAAGTTATGCAGCTATAGGACAATATGAGACAAAGTGGCCACTAAATAAAGTCTCAAAGTCAAATATAAACTCAAGATGTCCATCTCCTACATTTTTTTTTTTAAGATCCTGGAGTTTTCCTTTCATTTTATTAAACTTTATTTATTTTTGGTTGTGCTGGGTCTTCATTGCTGTGCATGAACTTTCTTGGTTGCAGTGAGCAGTGGCTAACTCTCTAGCTGTGGTGCATGGCTTCTGATTGCAGTGGCCTCTCTTGTTGTGGCTTGCCAGCTTGGGAGCACACTCTCAGTGGGTGTGGCGCGCAGGCTTAGTTGATCTACGACATGTGGGATCTTCCCAGAGCAGGGATTGAACCCACGTCCCTTGCACTGGCAGGCAGATTCTTAACCACTGGACCACGAAGGAAGTCCTCAGCTCCTGTTTTCTACATGTACTATCTACACCTTAGGAGAGAAGAGCCTGGGCCTATGCTACTAATAACCTGTTAAAGGAAGGTAGCTAACTCATGTATTTCCCTGTGCCTAAGCTGTCTTATCTGAAAAGAAGAGGCAATGCTATGTATCACATATATTTCAATACTGTTTTAAGGATATAAAAGAAGTATCTGACCTGAAAATGGGAATGCATTGGTATTTTCATAAATTTTGCATTATCTATGGCATAACTTAACTAATATATTCAGCAATAAATTACCATTTCCCAGAGAAAAGCCATGTGAATACTGTAGTGACTTTTAGATCACCAACAACTAGTTACCTGATCTAGGAAAGGGTATTCCACTGTTATGTATAAATAGGTATTAAAATGACTACTGAACACCTATGTGCCTGGTGTTGTGCTTCAAAGAACAACTACTGAGTTTACATCAATCATGATAATAATGATAATATTTAAATACCTATCATAGGAATTTTCAAATGGAATATGCTTACTAAACATCTGCTGAATCGAATGATCATTTAATAAGAACTCTGAAATAATGTCTCTACTTTCTCTCTAGAGGAAAGGGAAAAACGTAAAGTAAATAGGCTATCACAATCTTCCCTGAAGTGATTTCCTATTTAAAGAGTTTTCTTCCTTCCTCCAAAGTTATTTTTGACTGATAGGAGCAGTCCTACCTATAAAGACTGAGGTACCAAAATTTTTTACTAACTCGAATCTTGCCCAAAAGGTCTAAAAGAGGAAGAGTCGGGAATTCCCTGGTGGTCCAGGGGTAGTTCTCTGAGCTTTCACTGCAGAGGGCACAGGTTCAGTCCCTGGTAGAGGAACTGAGATCCCACAAGCTGCACAGTGTGGCCAAAATAATAAATAAATAAAAATAAAAGAGGGAGAGTCAAGAGAAAAAGTAAAGAGAAAGGGCAATAGGGCAATACCACAGTAGAGTTTTAAAAATCCACTAGCTATCCTTTCAGCAAGGGATCTTTTTTCCCCTACTGTTATAAATTCACTGATTTTCTTTCCTTTCTGTTTAACTTAATAAGCTTGTAGCTCCAACCATTGATTATACATCTAGAACACATAAATCAAAGTTTTGATCTAGACTGACTTATTTAGGCCAAACAAAAATATGAACTATTTGTTTGGGGACCATGTTTGTTTCATATTTTTACTAAAGTAAGAAAGAATATTTACTATGTTAGGTAAAAATATTTTTACACATTTATACTTCCCAGAAGTTTCATGGACATTCATGAAGTAAACCCACATTCACATTCTTCTAGTCCAGTCTATGAAGAACCACCTTGTATTGTGTAATAAATATACAAATGGTGAAGAACTCTACTCAAAGAACTCTACCCAATAAAATAGCCTTTCTCTTTTTGGAGTTCTGGCCACTCTATCAGACTCTAAAATCAAATTAATCTAAATCCAATAAATGAAAACAAGGATTCTTACAAAGGGGTTTAAATAAATTCTTATGATGCTCACAGGACATGCAGTCTTTTCCATTAAAACATCATTAAGTGCTAAATAAGGCTACAGTTAACAAGGCGCCAGAAAGCAGAAGTATTTCCAGTTTCCTGGTGCCAATTAAAGTAAACCTCAATTGAAAGACAAAGTCCCTTAAGTTTTCCTTAATGATTTTTTAAAAAGTGGGGGAGGGCAGTTTTACCCAAGATGTGACAAGCTGAAATTTCTGACAAAAGTAGCACATTAACCAAGTTGACTTGATTCCTTCACTGGTGCAAAACTCTTGATCAGTGATCTCAGCCATGTGAAAAGCAAATCAAGTGAGAATAGGTTGCTCTTAGTATAGGGTAAAGGCAAAATATGCCTCAAGCACTATTTTTCAGGAAGGAAAGAAGGGAGGGAGGAAGTAAGGAGGGAAGGAGGGAGGGAGATCACAGAGAGTTCTTACTTTCCTAGTCAAACGGCCTTTAACAGCTTATTTCAAGGATAAGTATACATGACAACATTTGTTAACAAATTTACTTTTGTTAATTAAATCAGAAACACAGGTGAATGGTGGAGAAAATAGAAAATAAATGCATTTTTAGCACTTTTTTTCAATGATCTATTATTGGACTGTTTATACTACTACTAGAAAATATAACTAACTATGCTTAGATTGCTATGGAAAACTTACCTGCACACCATTAAGAGATGCTACTCCCATATACAGGAACACACCATAGAGCACAGGCATGGGAATAAACTAGGATGGAAAAAAATTGAAGAAAGTTTAAAAACAATAATAAAATAATAATAATAATAATAATAATAATAAAAACAGTAAAAGAGAGGGTCAGTTTAAGTAAAAGCTAAATCTGAAACTAAAAGATAGGATTTAGTAACAGTGACCACCAATCAGTGTGCTTTACTCATCACTGATAAACTTCTAAACACTTTGTACTAGAAAGAAAGAAAGGAGGGTGAAGGAGACTTTCATATTGATGAAGCATCTGATGCTTGTTTGCACTTTTTAAGAACAATTAGCATGCATGACCTTAAAATGACTTTTTCAATGGAGAAAAAGTCTGTTTCCCTTTCCCTTAAAAGGAATGACCATGTAAATCAGATGTTTGCATGAACTGTGCAGCAGAAAGAAAGGCAGAGGGTTGCCCCACTCCTGAGACCAAATTTCTGTCCCAATAGTCTGCTGGCTTTTCTCTAAATAATTTTCACCAAGTGAAAATTACAGTATTTATTACACCAAATATCAGCTTGGTGTATATATGCCTCTTTCAATTAAGTAAACATCAAACGACTGTCCCCTTTCTTCTTCTTGGGAATATTAAGAGGACTAACTAATGAGAATGCTGCTTGAAAGGAGCATAGAGCATCTGGAAGCAATTAATCACACACACAGATTAATACATATCCTTTAATAATGAATTAATACATTTTCATGCATCAGTTAACAAGAATTTATACAGTAATGTAAGGGAAGTTCCAATATGATGCTTCTAACTTTTGTCTATTCCTAAACCTCTGAAATGTTCCTAGCACTGTGGAAACAAGTCAAATCAGGGATGACTGTTTCTGGGAAGTCTTCTATCCGAACAACAACAAAAAAGGGTTCTCAAGCTTGGATTTTGAAAAGAAGTTCAAGTTCAGGAGTTCTCAAAGCTCAAATACTAAAACCACAATCAATTAAGTCCAGTCTTACCAAATCTGCACAAAGGAGGCTATTGTAGCCAGAAAACAGTATGACTTTAGAGTAATTTTTAAAGAACTATCACATGTATTAAGAAATTGAAGCAAAATGTTTATCAGCCTTTCCTTGTGATTACCTCGAACAGTTCTGTATCTGAGACCCTTTGGCGACTACTACAGAAATAGGATAAATTCCAAAATAGGTCATAACTGCCAACTGTTATTGATTAGCTATAAAAACTTAAATTTCTATAGAGAAAATATACCATTTTATGAAAACACTATGTGCCTCTTCTAAAGAAGTCCAACAATTTTAACATAGCGAATCTGATCTTGAACTCAGAAAATTAAATGACTTCAAAAGTTGAAGGTGGTGGGAAGGGCAGTGTGAGTGGCAGCGAAGCCGTGCATCCTGTAATACCCAACAGTCACCACAGAGGTAAACGTATCACGTTCCAGACACTGGAGTCTGGACAGTTGTTTTCATTTTCTTTAGAACGTGTGTGTTTCCATTCCTTATGATGCTTCCATACAAATTTATTTTTAAAAAATACAGAATAAAACTAACGAAAAGACCCTTTCATATTTTGGCTTATTTTTTTAAATTAAATTTTATTGGCATATAGTTGCTTTACAATATTGTGCTAGTTTCTGCTATACAGCAAAGTGAATCAGTTATTTGTATACATATTATCACCTCTTTTTATTTTTTGACTTATTGTTTTGACTTATTTCTTAATTTTTAAAATATCTTCCACAGACAAGGCCACTTCTATGCTTCCTTAATATATGATGATTTCTTATCATTTCATTTCTAATTTCTTGGGAAGAAATGAAAGGTGGAAGGAGAGAAAAGTAGTATATAGTTCATGGGAAACTTGTTAGAAATCCTACCATAGTTACTTTTTAATCTGGCTTAAAAGAAAGTAATCACAAAGATGATCTTGGACCTTATCCCCACCTGTCACCTAAGCTTAGCTAAGCATTTTCTCGAACGTGGTTCTAATGCCAGAGTGAAGGCAATTTGTGCCTTGAGCCTAGGTCTGTTCTCTCTGAACTGATGATGACACATATTACCAAATTAATCACAAGATGAAATCAGAAGGTAGCATTAACTCAGAATATGGTATGAGGAGGAAAATAGCTTTAGATACGATCATGTTTTTTAAAAATTATTCTGTGGTGAAATAGTACATATGAAGAAGGCTATTAATTTGATTTTTAGCTAAGTTCAATGTGATACAAATGTCTTGTTAAATCCACCATTTTCTTACAATAGTGTGGTGTCTCAGTAAAAATCTTTCAGTTTGGAGAGTCTGATGAAACATAACAGAATTACTGGGTTAGAGGATATTTTTTATTGGATTTGATTTATGAGTCATATCAGAAGGTCAATCCCTAAAAATTCATCACAATATAATATTAATCACAATAGAAATCTCCCAAAGAAAGGAAGAGAAGAATGTGCTTTAAAAAGATAGGATCCCATTTTAACTACTATGATATACATAGTAATATCAGGGATACACTAATATAAAGCAAGACAAGAGAAATTAAAACACAGAACACAAGGTATACTAAATTCACAGGCATATCAAGAAGTATCAAATGATAAAATTATGCCAAAAATCATACAAATAAGCAATCATACCCAGAATGCCAAAAAGCATAATTATAAATATTATTGTACAATGCTTTCAATATACATTAAAAATGAAAAAAATTAAATGTTTGATCCTATCACTAGGTAGAATAATGACACAGAGATGAGATCAATATTAACATATTCAGCAATGTTACCAAAATTTTCAAATTCTGGTGACATATTCTTCCCTTTGATTTTGATACTGTTAGATTATCCCCAAAAGAAAAAAAAATGTAAAGAAGGTAAATGCAATTTTAAAAAAAGGGGAGAGGGGTTTGAAGTTGTCCACAGCACAGATTTCAGTATAAGAATGAGGTCTCCCAGCAGAATCATAGTCAGTGTGTGTTATACAGTGTGTGTTTAAAACCGAAAATGAGATCTTGATAAGAGCATGGGCATAGAGGTTAGACAGACGTGGGTTACAATTCTGTTACTTGCCATTGTGCAACCCAGAGAAAATGATTAACTTCCCCAATCTTCAGTATTCTCATCCATACAGTGCTTATGATAAAGATTTGCTGTTGTTTAGTCACTCAGTCGTGTCCAAATCTTTGTGAGACCCATGGACTGCAGCCCACCAGGCTCCTCTGCTTATGGGATTTCCCAGGCAAGAATATTGGAGCTTCCTTCTCCAAGGGATCTTCCCGATCCAAAGATTGAATCCACCTCTCCTTCACTGGCAGGGAGATTCTTTACTGCTGAGCCACCAGGGAAGCCCCATAACAAAGACTGCATAGCACAGATATTTAGTTTAGGGTCTAGCTCATAATAAGTATCTGATGAGTGCAGTGCTGTGCTGTGCTTAGTTGCTCAGTTGTGTCCAACTCTTTGTGACCCCATGGTCTATAGCTTGCCAAGCACCTCTGTCCATGGGGATTCTCCAGGCAGGCATACTGGAGTGGGTTGCCATGCCCTCCTCGATGAATGTAGTACTGAAATCATTATCAAGAGGGCTTTTAGTGGCAGGTCGAGAAGCCTACAAGTGCAAAGCACAGGTTTCTTTGGCTCCTCTGTGGTGGGCCTGACATGGCAGGAGTTTAGCACAGAAGAAGGGCTACAAAGGTCAGAATACAAGACTTGGTTTTATCAAAGTTTTACAATATTGCTTTTTCAACACTAACAACTGTCTTCAGGAACATGCTATTAAAACAATATCCTAACACCCTTAAGCCTTAAAAATCAACGTAAAGAAGCCGCAGACTTGCAATCTGATCCGTAATCACTGAAATCGTGGAGCAAGCTATGATGAAAGAGTTTGTAAAAAGGCTATCTTTCTCTATACTTGAGAGAATTAGATATTGGGTCAGAGATGCTGGCAAAGATCATCTCAAGGAAAATGAAAGTGAATAGTTCTTTGAAGGCAAATACTGTTTTTAATCTCAAAGGTGGTACACCACGTGGTTATGAGGTCAGGCTTTGGACTCAGAACTGCCTGAGTTCAAATCTTGGCTTGAACAATTCAGGGAACTTTGTGACCTGGCAAGTTCCTCACAATTTTTCTTAACTATAAAGTTGATTCAGGTAGGGATAGTTAGGGAGTTTTGGATGGATATGTACACAGTCTAAATTTAAAATGGATAACCAACACGGACCTACTGTATAGCACGTGGAACTCTGCTCAATGTTACGTGGCAGCCTCGATGGGAGGAGAGTTTGGGAGAGAATGGATGCATGTCTATATGTGGCTGAATCCCTTTCCAATGTTACGAATCAATCACAACATTGTTTGTTAAATGGCTATTCACCAAAACAAAATTTAAAAAAAAATAAATTTGAGATGTTAACAATATAGTAACTGTGTATTATATGGTTGGTGAAGAAATCCAATTAAAACCTTTTTTAAGATTAAAAAAATCTTAAGTAAGTATAATTTTGGTAGGTGTTATTGGAGAACTAAATATAAAAAGTCTGTGCAGAGTCCTTAGTCCAAGTTGAATATATGAGAGCTATGAATACAATCATCTTTATCATCATCTTCATTACCACTTCTCCTTGTTTCCCTGTTAGCAGGGTGTACAGCATATAGCAGGAGCTCAGCAAATGTTTGTCAAATACAATTTAAATGCTCTCCTCCACATTCTAGATCACTGAACAAATCTGAAGGATAAATTCTGGTCACTCCTCATGTTAAAGATAAACTAATTCAAGCAAAGACAACAGAAATAGCAGTGAACTTTTCTTGATCTGTATTGCTTTAGGCCTGCCATAAGAATGGAAAAAGAAAGCTGCAGAAACTGCCTTTCATCTTCTTCCTGCTCTTTGGTCTCCCTGAGTCTCCCCATACAGAACCCTAGCTTAACAGTCAGTATTTCCGCTGCAGAAACACAGATCTAAACTGTCTAGCCAGCCTGGGAAGTCAGTTATTCCTGCTTCTAAGCAGTTCTGTACTGAACCAGTGGTAAGATGTGAAGCCTGTACCACTGGTTGCTGGCCAAGGTCAAGGGGTGTCCTCCTGAACTTAAAGCTAGTACATTATGATTCCCTGCATTGCATTCTTCTCTGTAAAAAGATCGAGTTTGGAAAAGAGATCAAAACAGAAGTCATCAGCTTCAAAGTAATCAATGTTCACAGTAAGTCTGCCTACATAGGCATGGGGAATGACTACCCAGACTACTTAATGCATGGCAGAAAATATTATAACTAGCATCATCGGAGGCCACCAAACCTGTAAGGGATCCTGGGAGTTGGGAGGAAAGGGTGGGAGGAAGTTGGGAGGAAATTTTTAAAAGTCACATGTTTCTTTCTGTTTCATTCATTTAATCTGCCTTTCAAAGGCAGCTCTTTGAAGTAAAATCATTCCTTAAATTTGTCATGTGTTTCGTTAAAACACACGGTTATATAGACATATAGTCACATTCCCTCCTCCAAGTTAGGTGCTAATACTACTTTCTAAGTGACTTCTGAGGTTAATTGTTAATCTTGACTTTTCTCACTCATAACTTAGGTTTCAGTTAAACTACTCTCAACATCCGTTTCTTCCTGTGTTGACTTTTCAAATGAGCTAACAAGGTTCCTGTAGAGAAATGCATGTAACTTAGGAAACTTCAGTGCTAAGAAGGGCGCCTGATCTGAAACTGGCTGACCTGTTCAGATGTGGTTCCTGAAGTAAGGAATAGCCTCACTAACTGAAGTAATGAATTGCAATAGTCAATGCTAGACTATTGAACCCTTGTTTTTAAATCTACATTTCCTACAATATGTTGGAAACTACATTAACAAAACAATTTCATTTCCCAGATCTTGGGCAATATTTTGCCTGGCACAAATGATTGTTGAACTCCTTTTTTCACTTTTCACTGATTCTCATATTGACTCCTTTATATTGACCCAAAGTTGCCAGGTGGAAATAGCCACAATTATGGATACTAGTACCCGAATGAGGGGGAGCTAGAACATGAGTACTTAAGGAAGGTCAAAGGAAAAGCAAGCTTATGCTCTGTGATCCCTTATACCTATATCACTCCTTTCTCTGCATTGTAATCTGTTCCTGTAGATAGTAACATGTTTTACAAATCAGGAGCAAAAAGAATCAGCATAAAATGAAGAAATAAAGTTCTTTTCAGCTTTAACTTCTCTGCAGCCATATTTGGGTGAGAAAAGAGTTAGGAAGAGACCTTGCATTTCTTCCTAAAAATAGCAGTTTATACACTGTTTGTTCTCTATATCCCTTTGGAATCAGGCATGATTACTCAGTTGACAGATTCTCCAAGATAAAACCAATCTGCTATAACAAACAAAAAAAATTTAAACACATCTGACTTTTTTGAGTTAGGATTTTACACTGCATTCATGAAAAGAAATAATATAAAAATAAAAGAAAAAAGAGTGATGAGTACATAGGAACTGATGGGAAGATTCTGACGTATCTTTATAGCGGCTACGTACTAAGAGATCCTATAAAAGAAACTCTGCAGCTGTATCATGTGAATCCACCTTCAGGGGTTCCAGGGGCAGATTTCTAGTAGAGCCTTCCACAACCTGAGGCTACAATGATCTCTCTAAGAGCTGACCTGTCCACACGAGGTTCCATTGGCCATGTGGGAAAAAACTGTCATTAGACTTTCCACCAGCTGATGTGCTGGGGTCTATGGGGCGACAGAGGACACACAGCACTTTAGCAGAGAATTTGATGCTATGAAACTCACAGCAAATCAAATCTACCCCACAACTTGCTCTGCATTGGCAAAGTGACAATGGATTTCCCTCTGTCCCCACAGCACATAAGATCTGTCCTTTTTTAAGGTCCTCTGTATGTAACCAGAAACAAATGCCCTGCAGTTACTTTTACTTCCCTACACATTACATGAGATACATATTCCTTCACGATTCCAGTCAAAAATTAATTACATGAGTTAACTGATATTGTAGAAATAAAGGGCAAAAGATGAATACTTAAGTATTTTACTGTTTACAAACTGTTTTGTGCATATTGTATGCATTAATCTAATTATTCTGAAGGTAAAGTCAGTCCTAGCTATAAGTTGAGATCATATTTCTACTTTCCACGAACTCATCTAGTTGGCAATTGTCATTTAAATGTCTGAACTTGAAAGAAATGAAGTTTTGCCTTTCTTTGTACTTCTGTATTGTTTGAGTTCTTTACAAGAATGTACTGTTTCATTACTTGTATAATTAAATAAGCATTTAAAAAACCTTTTTAAAAATTAGAATTGTTTAAAAGCAAACAAAAATTTTCAGAGAAAAATTTGGAAGGATACTACTAACAGTGGTTATTGACAGCTATTATTAGGTCCATAAGTGATATTCATGCTTTGTACTGTAATGCCAAGCATAAGATACAAATTATCACTCACTGGCAAGTATTGTTTCTATAATAAAAAAGAATAAAATATTTGTGTCACAAAAGAAAATGGGAAACTTCATGACATATATATATATATATATTACATTTTTTAGTACCATCTCTACTTTTAAATAGGCTTTCATATACAGTTTATATTTATCTGTTAAAGAGACATTCATCCCATCAATCAAACCTGCATATTGACCCTAACTTTCTAAATAATCTATCATTTTTATTCCTCAAAAGCTCATTTCTAAAGTTTTCCTGTTATAAATCAGTAATTTCAGTCTCTCTTTGTGGATATTAGGCCTTGTGATTTGAAGAAAACAGAAACAGTCAGCAATCATTAAGAATAAGAGAACAATTACAAAGTGGTCATCCTGAGTCATTCATGTTATCCAGGAGTCTAATGTGGGAAGGGAGGGTATGACTTAAAGACAAGTAAATGGGAAGTGATGGGAAGAAAAGATGTAGAGAGACTAGGAGAGCGAAAAATGTTGGGAGTGGAGTTCAGGTAGTAAGTGAACTATAGGAAACTGCCCTAGCCGTAGATCAAAAAATTTGAATAGTGGTAATTTAATATGGTTCAACCAAATTACTACAATAATAATAATAGAAGGGATGAAGGAGTGAGGAGATCAAGATAAAAGGTTTTAAAGTCTTCATTCTACCTGATCCCTGCTTCATTCAGTGTGTTATGCATGTGATAAGAAACTCGTTGATACTTCCTGGAGAATTCTATTCTTCACATATCCAGTTATCTGTCAGTATTCTGAGAAGGAGGACAAGGCGAGTATTTCATATATTTACCTTCAAGATGGGAGCCATAAAGACTGACAGACCAGTCAGAATAAACACAAGGGTTCCAGTGACTCTTTGTTCCCTGAAACCAAATCAAAAGATTACCAATCTACCTCTTGTTTTTATAAACATGCTCTTGTCTTTTCACCTTCAAACAAAAAGACTCTACATTGACCAAATCGATATTTCACAAAGTGTGGATATCATATGTAATTAACACCTCAAGGACAGCTTATAGACTCAATAGAACTATAAAGTTCTCTTAAAGCTATTGCAGTGTGTGATCTGATTCATCAAGGGAAAAAAGTAATTCTGCTAAATCCTTTGTCTTTTTAGAATCAGGGTTAAAAAATCACTTGCTCTTGGTCAATCAGTTACTGGCCTATATGAAACCCTTATTTTTTAAACTAGTTGTACCATTATATAATTACACCTTCCTTCACAAGAGACAGTTATTACAGTGCCCCACATTCTAATTAACAAACAGCTCAGGGAATTTCCCAAATGCAATAAATCCCATCAGTCTCATTTCCAAATCAACAACAACAAAAGTAATTTTTAACAAATATGATTCCCATACAACAACCCCTCCCCCAGCTCCCAAGAAAGAATCACCCACTGTTGTGGCGTGGGAACTGATGGCCCAGTCATGTGAGCTAGTCACCCGAGCAGTTAGGAGCAGAGTCTATTGCGAAAAATACACAGTAGAGTATAAAGGTCTCATAAAAGCCCTTCATGGCTACCCAGGTTGAACAGCTGGAGGTCAAGGTTTCTCAGTGCTTATAACACAGAAAATTAAGTGGAAAATAAGAATTCCTTTCCTTTCATAGCATCTTGAAAATCATAAGCAGACTCAAGAGTTTTAGAAAGTCTCAACAGAGCTGAAAAATGAAAGGCTTTAGCCTTTAGTTATGATTGTGATATAGTACACACCACAGCTCCAAAATTACCTGCATGTTGAAGAAACTGAATGACCTGTTTGAGTTTTCACTCTGTACCATTTAGCCTTTTGCTAATCAAAGGAAATGTATGTAACTTGAGAAGTGAACTCAAGAAATTGGTGAAGACTCTCTTTCGAGTGAAAACTTAGTCCTTTCTAGAGTAGCAAGTCCAGAATAAATCATTCGTCACCAGTCCTTTCTCCTCCACATTGGCCCATCTCCTTCTGACTGACACATAGATGTGTGGAGTGGCATGGTTTATAGAGCCTTTTTTTTTTTTTCCTGATTTAACATACCTCACTCCTAGGAACTTGGGCTGTTCTCCAGGTGCAGAAGTCTCTGTCTCCATCTTCAAACTGTCGATGTGAGCGATGGAGATGACAGTAGCAGCCACATACCACGGAAGGGCCATGAAGGAGCACACCACCATGAGGATGGCCACCCAAAAGAGATCCAGGTGATATCCAGCTCCTTTCTGCAGCAAGAGGTAACAAAGCCATGTGGAGAAAGCACACATACTTCTATCTAGTCATATTTCCAGATGGGAGTTAAGATTACCAAAAGAAACCAATGCACTCTGCTTGGAATAGGTATCTACCAAAAGGTGAGCTCCTTGAATGAGGCTTCATCTTCCTCATGCTATCCCTCGATAATTAAATGCAAAGCTGTCACGTGATATACCTCCTTGAGCTAAAGTCACAGCTTGCTTGTTTACTGTTAACTATCCTCTCTGCATCCAATCACATAACTGGAACAATAGAAATATACAACTATCTTGAAGAGTTACTGAGATCCTCTAATAAAGTAACTGAGGCAAAGTTTCTTGTGGGAGCATAAATGGTAGTGATGGTTATAGAGTAGGAGCTCAAAATATGATGATAGTAGCAATAGTGATACTGATTGTTTTTAACAGAAACACAATAAGCTCCTTAAAAACAGATACAGTGCATTCTTTGCTTGACTGTTTAGCAGTTTGCTGTTCACTCAAAGAGTCCTCAGCACATGTAAACTAGAGATCCGAAAGC
Source organism: Oryx dammah (assembly GCF_014754425.2). Classification (NCBI taxonomy): domain Eukaryota; kingdom Metazoa; phylum Chordata; class Mammalia; order Artiodactyla; family Bovidae; genus Oryx; species Oryx dammah. Next base: position 85,797,460 of record NW_024070187.1, on the reverse strand, counting down.
AACCTTAAGAAAAGCAACCTTGGCACTTTATGTGGAATCTAAAAAAATGATATAACAACTTATTTACATGACGAAAATAGACTCACAGACATAGAAGACAAATTTATGGTTATCCAAGGAAAAATGGGAGTTGGGAATTAGGAGTTTGGGATTAACATAAACAGTAATATATATAAAGTAGATAACCAACAGTGGCCGACTATATATAGCACAACCGATACTGAATCTTAAAAAGCAAAAGATTTGTATATCTATGAGTGTGTATATATATACATACAAATCTTTTGCTTTTTAAGATTTAGTATCGGTTGTGCTATATAGTCAGCCACTGTTATATATATATATCTAAAAATATATAATATGAAAAACTGAATCACTGCTGAACACCTGAAGCTTACACAGCGTTGTAAATCAACTATACTTCAATTAAAAAATAAGGACAAAAAGTACATAAAAGACCATCTCTCACCTTTCACAGTACAAGAAAATAATGGTTTAACAACCTATGAAACATTATACTTAAGGTAATTATACCCCCTTAATAAGAATAGGCTGATTTCAAACACTGCCAGAGAGTCACAATAACATTTACTGACTGGAAGAGCAGACGATGTAACAAAAGGTCTAGCTCTTTTACTCACTAAATAAATATTGTTAAATGTGTCCACGATGTTATTCTATGATTATATTTCTCTGCTCTGTTTGTGAAGAAATCAAATGCCTAACCCCCCTAAGGAGCCTGAGCAAACAGAGCAGTCCATTTTCACAGCATGGGAGCAGCAGCGCCAAAAGCCAGTGTGTGAGCAACCTGAGGGAATGGAGAGGCTGACTGTAAAAAATGAGAGTGGGCTTTACACTAGGAACCCGGCGACGGCTATCGTTCAGATCCTGTTACATTATTCCAAACACTGCTCTCTTCTCACCGAAATGCCAAGATTTTACCCCTGGCTTGCACACCTGGGTCTAATCATGTTCTCAGAGAACTCATCACAGAGAAGGGTAACTGACACAAGAAGGAAAAGCTTATTTTTACTTTGTCCAGGTTTAGCTAAGAATGAGAGCCCCCTTGAGAGATAAACAGGGTAATATATATTTATAAAACCAGTTCACTGCAGTACAAAGCATAAGGGTTTGAACTGGGACTAGTTTAAGGTAGGGGAGAGGAGGGCAAGGTAGTGACTAATGAGGTGAATATATGCTACATCTGGGGTTCTCAGTCATTCACTCTGTCAGCAAACTCTGACTGCCAACTTAAGAACAGACACAAGCTTAGGTGTTGGTGACATATTTGCAAATAAACCAGACAAAAATTCCTGCTCTAGTGGAGTTTCCATTCTACTGAAGGAGACAACATAACAAGTAATCTATACAGTATCTAAAACAGTGGAAAGCACGAAGGAGAACGAAAATTGGATTTGGAGGCTGAGTACTGCGGGAAGCCACTGTAGGGTTTTAAAGCAAAGAATGATGACATGACTTGCTTACATTCTAAATGCCATGGCTGCTGTGTTAGGAGCAGACGGGAGAGAACAGTAAGCATGAAGAGGCTGCTGCCATGACCTGTGCAAGCGACTGTTATGGTTAGAATCAGGGTGGCACCAGTGAACAGAGTAAAAGCTGGGTGCATTCTGGCTTTATACTGAGGTGGAACATAGAGGATTTGCAGACTTCTGCCTATGGGTGTGTTGGCCATTCACAGTCTGGCTTCTGTTCACATCAGCAGCCTCATCTTTGACCTCTGTCCTACTTGGACCTTACAGCCACTTTCAACCAGTTCCTCAAATATGTCTTACTGATGCCGTTGGCATCTTTGCCCACATAACATCTTCCCTATAAAAGCCTATATTTTCCCCTTGGCTCAGTCCTACTCATTCTTGAATAAGACTTAAATCAGCCTTCAGAAATTTTTTTTTTCCTGATTGTTTTTCCTTTCTCCTCCCAGGTGAGATAGGTGAGTTTGGTTAGGTTAGGTTTCTTCCTTGATGGTTCCCTGTTAATTTACGCTTTCCTCTGTCACGGCATTCATCATGCTGTTTTGAAATTGTAGGTGTGTTTATTTGTCTTTGATATTTGACCATAAGTAACATGAGGAACTGGATGGCATCCTGAATACCTAAGCAGAGCACATGACGTATAGTCAATGCTCAACTGAAGTTTATTAAGAAGTGAATGACAAGTAGAATGTGTACATTCTTTTGAGCGGCAAATATAAACTCTTAGTTAGCAATACAAAAAATTAAAACTTACTTGCTGATTGGCAGAAATGTGAACCTTCTGTGGGGGTAAGGGGAAGGCGGACAACATCTGGAAATATCACATAGCTGCAAGTTTTATTTAGACTAAATCACTCAAGACTATATTAGAAGTACCAACATGGTAATTGATGGGCAGAATCCCCATATCTTGTCACCATGGAAACTGTAATAACCTAAGGATGTGCACACTGACCAGATCAATGGGTCACAAGAATAGTGGTTGCAGAAAAAGTCATGGAGGTGAGCTACCCCCATGCCTTCTCTCTCTCTTCTTTTAAATCAAGCCAGCTTTGTAACCTTTTTTTTTTTAAAGAAAGAAAAGTATTTATTTTTGGCTGTGCTGGGTCTTCACTGCTTTGCATGGGCTTTCTCTAGTTGTGACATGCAGGGGCTAACTCTTGAGTCACAGTACATGGGCTTCTCATTGCAGTGGCTCATCTTCTTGAGTGGCCCGGGCTCTAGAGTGTGGGCTCAGTGGCTGTGGCACACGGACTTAGCCGCCCCTCGGCATGTGGCATCTTCCTGGGATCAGGGATCACACCCATGTCTCAACAGGTGGATTCTCGACCACTGAACCACCAGGGAAGTCCCTCCATGGTTTCTTAAACTATTTCAAGTAAAACAAGTCTGAACTAGATATCCTGGAGACTAGTAAAAAGGGGCCACATAATACCAAAGAGGGTGGAATGAGGACTGTAGAAAGTAGAATACAAAGGTAACTGCAAGACCTCCAGAACAAATAAAAGTTCTGGGACAAAGTAATTATAGACACATAATCACCCTGCCTCTTGACATCACCCCCTTCAAAAAGTCTTTCCCTCAACTAGGCTGAGAGTACCTGATGCTCTTAAAAGGGAGGGAGAGCCATCAACTCGACCCAAAGGCCCTACCTGGTTTGCTTCCACATTGTTCTCTCTCCGGGCCCAGCCCTCCTCCTTTCACTCCAGCCACACTCTATTTGTCATTCATTCTCAGCAGGATACCACCTCTATAAAGCCTGTTCCTACATAATGAGTCCTGTGCCCTCCTGTGTTCCTCTTACTACCCAGGCTCGCTCAGCTAATCCTACTGATGACGTGTGAGATCTCAGTGTAAGTGCTGCTACCTTGGAACTCCCAGTACCTCTGGACGGGATCAAACCCTCTCTTCCAGACTCCTCAAGCACCCTCCCCTGTCTTTCATACTTATCTGCAGTGCTACAATGTGATTGATTATTGGAATTACACATCTCTCCCTCAACACAAGAAGATCCATGAGGACAGGGACCATATGCAAAGTTATTCTTTACTACTGAAACTCCAGCACGTGACACAGAGCCCACCACAGAGTGGACACTAGATAAATGTTCACTGGGTAAATGAATGCATGTTAATTGATCTGTTCAGAGCCACTCTGCTAGATCCTAGAAATATAATTACAGCTAATACACAGTCCTTGTCCTCAAATGGTTTATAATAGAGTAATAAAAGAGTTGGCGAAATCAACAGGCATACCACAGTGCTAAAGGTCTATAGTAAGGGTGAGCTTGCAATACCATGAGAAGGGGAGCACCTTTATTTAACTCAGCTTAAAGTCAGGGATGGTTTACGTGGGAGGTGGCATCTAAGTTGAGCCCTAAATCATGAGCCATAACCGGCTGGAAGACAAGATATAGGGAACCAGGGGGAAAACAACAGGCAAATGGGCTGCCATTTTGAGAAAATTAAGTTGAGTTGGTGCTTAGGAGGAGATGGGAAAGGTATAAAATAAGGCTAAAGAAGTTAAGAACTTGCATGTTTTGTTAAAGACTTTGGAAGTTTTAATTATAAGAGCAATGGGAAGCATTTTTGTAAAATGCCATGTGACATCTTCTTACCCTTCATCCCTAGTGCCACTGCCTTCTCCACGCTCCTGGCTTCCTTCACATTCACTCAGCAGCCCTCAACCCTCAGTGAAGCTCTAGTATCCACAGAAAGCTCTGCTTTATACTTGTCCCTGACAGCTCACTCTCCTCATGGAGTAATCTCTTTAAAATCTCAGTCATTGCATGGTTCTTCCCTGCCCTAAACCCTTAGTGGCTTCTTGGTTCACTTAGAATCTAACACCTAAGCACTGTAAAATTCTCCTATATCAGTGTTTCTTACCATAACCATTTTGCCCACCAGGAGACAGGTAGTAATGCCTGGAGATATATTTTTGGTCACAACAACTTAGAAGAAAGAGTGTGACTGGCATCTAGTGAATAGAGGCCAGAGATGCTGCTAAATAGCCTATGATACACAAGATGGTCACGATCAACAAAGAATTATTCAGAAAGACAATAATGCTGAAGTTGAGACTGTTTGTTCAATGGTGATTTGGCCCCACTCCCACTGAGTTTATCTTGAATCACTAATTCCCAGAGGCTCTAGTCACACTAGTTTATTACTTGTTTCCAACACACCAAGCTCTTCCTCACCCCAGGGCCTTTGCATCTGCTCATATCTTTGCTTAGAAAACTATTTTTTAAATAAACATTCATTGGACACCTATGCTAGATCTTGTGTTAGATAAAAACAATAAGACAGAATACCTCCCCTTGAAAGGTTTATAGATTATTGGTTGAAGCCAGAGGTGGAAGAAAAGAACTTATTGTTTGTGCAAGATATAAGTACAAGGTCAATTCCAACCTAGTGGTGGATATGAGTAGTGAAGAGGGGAAATCCATGAAACTCCTTCAGGGTAGAGATCATGACTGAGACACAAGTGTTCTATACGTAGCAAGGACTCAGTAAGCTCACAAAAGGTTAAGTCTGTCCTCTAAAGTTTATAAAAGTCTTTATCTCCATGGATATGAATCCAAAGGATGTTCTGCTTTCTTAAACTGGAGAATATTTTAAGTACAAGGACAGGCACTGAAACTTTCACTTCCTTTGGATACTATATGTACTTTGCCAGCATAGACTACCAGTCATTCAGGAGTAAATCCACAAAAATAAAAAAACCTCTGAGAGAAAATGACAAGCCCAACAGTGTATTTGGTAGAGAGATGATAACAAAGGGATCAGGGGCAGTGCATACACATGAACAGATACAGAATAAACTTTCATGCTAAAAGCCCCCCCTGGATTCAGAGAGCAAGGTGGTTTATGGGGACACTGAGAACAACGACACAGTTTTTCCCACCAAGGGAAGGGACACAGATTTGTACATAAATTATAATGTATTCTAAACTGAGATTCAAAGAGGTCTGAAAAAGACATCCAAGAATACAGAGTGTTTAAGTGTGTCTAGTGTGAACCCACAAGATCTTCCTGCAGTGGTGACATCTAAACAGGGCTTTGACTAATATTAAAATTCTCACATTCCCTATGAGAACCAGAGATGGGTTGGAAGGGTCTCGGTTATTACCTACCTTACACATTGAGTTCAGCAACTCTGAGGACCATGTGGCCCCAGATAACAAAATTCTTCAGTATGTGTTTAGTATATCTACCTTATGGAAATCAGTGTGATGGGCCACAAGAGAGCTGGAAAAAGGACTAAAACATGGTCCTTGCCTTGAAACTGTTTTGGCTCAGAAAAGAAGAAAAGGAAATTATACTAAAAAAAACTACTGCACAAGATATTATGTGACCAATGTCCAGCATGTATGTGTGTGTTCAGTTTCTCAGTAGTGTCTGACTCTTTATGGACTGACCCCATGGACTATAGCCCACCAGGCTCCTCTGTCCATTGGATTTCCAAGACAAGAATACTGGAATGGGCTGCCATTTATTCTTCCAGGGCATCTTCCCAACCCAGGGATCAAACGTGCATCTCCTGCATTGCAGGCAGATTCTTTACCACTGAGAAACCAGGGACGACCAGTGCATAGAGTAGTACAAATATAATAAGAGCAAAAACAGGTGTAATAGAAATTATATATTGTATATGTGATTATATAATATAATAGAAATTACATTATGAGTGAAGATTTCACTGACAAGTTTTTATAAGTATGGAGATGATTTTGATAGGTGGTAATCATTGAAGAGTGGAAAGGAAAGTTTGAATAACCAGCAGAAGAAACTGGCAGATTTGACACCAATAAATAATTCATCTGACCAGTACATTTTAGAGTATGCCGAATCATTTTAAATTTCAGGTGAGATCGTATCACTTAAATCCCAAGCTAGGGCAAATGGATATTCTTCAATGGGAAAGGTTTAGAGGAAATAAAGTGCATAAACATTTAGAACTATAGGACTGACATATAAGAACAAAGTTTTTTTAAAAAGTTCCAGGTTTTGAAATGATGCAAAGGAGATGAGATCAGTCATTAACTCATGGTCAAACCATTAGAATAGTCTAGACATGAGATTAAAGGATTGAATCTAAGGTATAAGAGAAGGAATAGAAAGGAAAAAGCTAAAACAGGGCACCTTTTATAGTTATCCAAGAAAACACAGTCAAATTAAAGGTTTTACCATAGAGTATATCAGAGAAAATTTATTGCTACAGTGATCTAATATCTGTTTCTGGATACTGATTCCAAACGATTTTCCCTCCCACGTCCTATCTTTACGCTAAAATCACTTTCCTTCTGAGGAGCACCCCTTGCTTTGAGGTCTGAAGCTCAAACTCTCTTTCTGCTTCTGCCAATGACTCAGGGAAAAACCCGGAAGAAGTTATGACCTTGCTGAACCTCGTTTGCTTTTGAGTGCTCTGCAGGAATAATGTGGAACATAACTAAGCAAAATGATGGCCACAAAAAGCCAAGTGCCTTGGTGCTCCTCATCAGTACAGAGCTGATCCGCACAATGAAAGGTGGGTCCCATTCCAAAAGGGCAACCAGCCAACCAGGGCCACTGGACTCAGAGTCAAAGCAAATACCACCCCTGAACACGCTGCTTTCACATCACAATGCCTCCATCTCTCTCACTGTTTCAGGTTTTTTTTTTGAATCAATCTCATAGCAGTCAGGGCTCTTTATCGTTTTAGACAGAATTTTCAGTTTTCACATTCCACAGCCTCTTTCCAAACAAAATCTGAACAAAACAATATCCAGAGTGAGAAGCCTTCAATTCATGATCATGGGTCCCCTGGTATCTTTAGATTTGTGTCAAAACACTGGCACTTATTCCAGAACTATTGTCATTCAAAGGAAAGATTTCAAATAAGCAATTCCAATGGCGATGAAAACATTTTTCAAATATATTCAGCTCCTATTTTAAGAGGTAAATCCTAATATGCCTTGATTTTCCAATGTTTTCTACAGGGAACAGAAGAATAAAATTTCAATATTTTATCTATCCTAAATTTGCTAAATTCAAAATTCTGCATTTTATTAGTAAGGAAACTTAATGGGCAAAAAGAATAGGCGTTTGCCTTCAAGGACACATACCAAATCTGACCAACTAGATCTCAAAAGTAAGAAGATGTTTCCAAATATTTTAGGAATAAAATATATTAGTCAACATCCATTTCTAGCCTTTCAAACTAAACAAAGACCGAAATGCTTCCCAGTATAGAACATCTAAAAATGCTCAGCAAAATACAGAAAATGTCTCATAGAAATCATGGTCTATCTGTCAGAAAGTAACAGAAATACTGGAAACAAAAAATAATGGCAGCAAGAAAGAATAAATCTACCACATCAGTAAACCCAAGAGCTTGAGCCTGCCCTGTAACACTGGGCTAATCCTTGGGGAGCTCAGGCATGACTTAGAATGATTGAATCCTAGGGACTGAACACCAATCCTAGGGACACATAGGGGAAAGGGTATAGATGGGAGACATCCCCTGAAATAAAACTAGGATACTCTAAATAGAGTGTAGTCATTTGGTCAACTAGGAAAAAAAAAAAAAAACCACCCCCCGCCCCCACCGCCCAGAGAGAGAGACAGTGAAGATACATATTTCTTTTTGCCTTGCCACTAGATATAATGCCATTACAAAAAATCTCTAAAGATATTCCTAACAATAAAACTACAACTGAGTTTGGGGCTGGAATTCCCATTACCTTATGGGCTTCCCTGGTGGCTCAGAGGTTAAAGCATCTGCCTCCAATGTGGGAGACCCAGGTTCGATCCCTGGGTCGGGAAGATCCCCTGGAGAAGGAGATGGTAACCCACTCCAGTATTCTTGCCTGGAGAACCCCATGGACAGAGAAGCCTGGTGGGCTACAGTCCATGGGGTCATAAAGAGTTGGACATGACTGAGCGACTTCACCTCACTTCACTCTACAGTTTGGAAAACTTTAAGCCTAAAACACCATGTGAAGTGATCCTAGCCTTCCATGAGTTAGTCTTACCACCACCCCCTCAAAAATATATCAATAGATATAAAGTATGAACACTATATCCATCAAGCGTCTAAACAATCAACAATATCTTTGCCACATATCGTCCTGCAATGAAACATTACCATCCCTCCGTCAAAGAGCAGAGTCCATCCGCACCTCCTTGAATGGAGGCTGACACTGTGATTATTTTGACCAGTTGACTCTGGCAAAGGTTGAAGAAAACCCACACTTTTATTTCAACAGTCTTTTAGAAAAAGCATTTGTCTTTGCCTTCATTAAGAACAGTTACCAAGTTAAAATCAGAAGGATAACAGTGGCTTAGTGGTAAACAGTTAATGTTGCCGTCTCCGGTGGTGAAGAAAACATGACTTGAAACAATCTTTTCCAGGATTAAATAAGGTCTTCCAAAAGTAGTACACTGAGGAAATGAGTCCACACAGGGTGATCTATGATGCCGTCAAGTCTTAAATAGCATGCCAATTAAACTATCTTGCTTTTGAAGTAATTGGTATTTTTATGTAGTACTTACAAAGAAAGGAGAAGGCAATGATAGCTGTTGTTACGAACATTTACCTTGAGTTTGTGTTCCTTCCTGTTTACAATCACAGCTGTGATTTGCTGGTCCATGAAAATCAGGATGGTGACCAGCAAAGCAGGTATGGCAGCTGCAAGGTACACCCACCAGGGGTTTCCACCAAATGGTGCAACAAACCAGCCTCGGTTTGGACTCGTTGGCTTGAAGGAGAGAGAAGACATTATTTGAAACAATATTAATGCATACTCCATGATGAAACATAAGTGGCGAAGACAGTTTTCTATTTGGAGAGTCAACATGTTAAAAAACAGAAACAGTTTTACTGATAGGTTAGACAAAGATTATTTACCAAAAACTTCCTAAAGGAGGTTATTTTTAAGGCAATGTTTTAAATGAAGGAAGACTAAGAATATAGGGTGATGGAAAAGAAGTAAATGTCATTTTGCATGTTCAGGATGATCAAAGTAAGACTCAGGAGGGAAGAAAGTGATTTAAGGGACAGCCGTAAGAAAAACCCAAATGCAATACTCAGTAATGAGGGAGGCAAGAAACTACAAAGTCACCTTGAATTCTGTCGATAAGTTTTAGCAACTGCACTGAAGTTATGTCTACTACTGCCAAATTGAAATGGTTTCATAATTAATACATTAAAAGCTACAAATATTTAATGTTATATTAAATATTTAATTTCATATTTTCCTATTCTTTTCCAAATTTTAAACAATACAAATAAACTAAAATAGAATCCTATCTATGAACTATTTTCTCCACATTTACCATTGAGAAATCCTAACTTCTCCTAAAGATATTTCTGTTTCACTTTGCTCATAACTCCATCACTGAACCTATACACATTTTACTACATTTACCAGGCTGTGAGCTTAGAAAGAAAGCAACTCTGTCTTGCTCTTCAATGTATTTCAAATCCCCAGTACAGGGCTTGACTTAAAGCAAACATTCAATAAATGCTGACTTAAATAACTGAATAAATGAGAACTTATCTTTGCTAATGGCAGAGATTTTTTTTTTTTTGCTATAACACTGATATTCCTTTCTCATTAGGTAGTCATGAAGCTAAAACTGCTGTTAGTTTAATTTTTCTTAGCAAATATATGGTTATCAGGGATGAAGACAAAGATTAGGGGTATTCTAGAAAATAAGTGAAAGACTTAAAATGGAAAATTTAGACAGGGATATTCAAGAATGACTGAAATGTAAATTTTACCCATTAGGTCTTCACATACCAACAGGTTTATAAAATGAATAATTCTCATATCTTCTTTGTAATAATTAAAACTCACATTATATAGAAACATGTATTATATCAAGTTGTTTGGTAGCAGGAAAACAGCACTGAATTAGTAATGCAACCTTGGATAGTTTATTTAATGTTTATAAGCTTCAATTTCAACTTCACAAAATCAGGATGATAATAGTTACATTACATCCTAGAACTATTATATGCATCAAGGTTACTAGTTGTTTGAAAATGTTTTGGATATTTTAAATACTCTAAATAGATAAAACAGATTTCATAATGTATGTATTTTCAATCAAAATCAGTATAATGTGAACCTTGCATTTAGTTCTAGTCAGGCATTTAATTTTAGTGAAAAAATAGACAAAATGTATAGCAAGAGACCATTTATAACATAAAGAAATGGGTAACTATACAAAAATAACTTAGAGATAAGACAAAATAGAATAAGGGAAAGGAAACAAAATCAGGGAATGACCAAAAGACAGAAATTCACCTACCTTGAACTCACTTGGCACAATTAGTTTTGGAGTGTCCACACCTACTAGAGCATCTATTACACAAAAGATGAGAATGGACAAGATAATGGCAAAGTCACTGATGAGCTTTCTTGCCTGGGAAGAGAAAAAAGACACAGGAACCTTTAAGCATTGGATATATGTATGTCATACATATATATATGTCTCTGTTTGAAGTGAATGAAGAATTCTGTTATTTGCTAACAGTTTCTAGTAACAGCTTCATCAACAAATTAAAGGAGGTGTCATACGGCAGGGAGATTATTATTATTATTTTAAGTTGCTTTTGCATCCCTTTCTTATCAGTCCAGAAATAATCTAATTGCACCAAGCAGGTGTGTGTGTTGTGTGTGTGCGCATGTGTGTGTGTGTTTAGATAAAGGAAGGGAATCAAAGAAAATATATCCTTGAAGTACTGTACCCAGAAAGGAGAGCTGGATAAGGATGAAATTTCAAGACATATTATAAAAATCTGCACAGAGACATGGAATTCTTTTTACTATTTGGGAGGTAGTATTGTCTAAATGCACTGGAGAAGGAAATGGCAACCCATTCCAGTATTCTTGCCTGGAACATCCCATGGACAGAGGACCTTGGTAGGCTATAATCCAAGAGGTAACAAAGAGCTGGACGTGACTGAGTGACTAAATAACAACAATGATGAGTACAGAGCAAGATAAATTCCACAAGATAACCTGAAAACTCCAAGAACTTAGCAGAGAAGGCGTTACAGTTTCAGGCTAATAAAGTGATAGAAGACAGAAATGTGATGGCTTCACTAAATTGGCCAAAGAAAGAATTTTTCACTCTAGGTTAGTGCTTAAAATTTCCTGCATGTGGAGCCTCTCTCTCTCCACTACTTCTTAACTGTGGTTACCATTAGCTTACAGCCTTTAAACTTCCTAAGTACCGGCCTCTGGCTAGGACAAGGGCTGGGCTTTGTGGGATGTGCATTAAACTCAAGTCTTTGCCGCGGAGTGGGTGCAAAATGGCCATATCTGATTCAGCAGGGGAGCATGGGACCATTGAGTTGACTGTCAGGGCCTCTGCAGTGACTAGTGGCACTGATAATGGCCTACAAGCATTACTGGAGCACAGACAGCTGAGTTTCCCAGTAGGTGTGTATTCACGGTAGTACATAGTTCGATCATTCAACAGAAATTTACGTAGCACATTCAGCTCTCTGTATTCACAACTTCTGCTTCCATGAAAATGAAGGACCAACTGAACCTAATACTTTGCTTGATGCCAGGGATACCAGTGAACAAAACAGATACAATCCGTGTCTTCATGAAGCTCACAGTCAAGTCATATTTGAGGAAGCCTGCTCCTAAACAAAATCAGGATTGATTCGGCAGTGGTCACATTATCTCAGGGGGAGCAGTCAGCTTTCTGATGCTGCTAGATGAAGAGAGATCAGTGATGGGACTTCGTGGCTGCACAGTTCTTAGGACAAGACAGTCTTTTGAAAGAGCAGTATGACTACGGCAAGCAGGTATTCAAGAGAAACTAAAGTGGAGAATGGAATTACTTGGCAATGTGGGTATGAAGGACATGTTGTAGTTGTTCAGTCGCTCAGTTGTGTCTGACTCTTTGCGACCCCATGGACGGCAGCATGCCAGGCTTCTCTGTCCTCCACTTTCTCGCAGAGTTTGCTAAAGTTCATGCTATCTAATCATCTCATCCTCTGCCGCCCCTTTCTCCTTTTGCCTTCAATGAAGGCAGAGTCATGCTCAATTCTTGACTGTGACTGGGTGGCAGGAGCCTTGAGGACTCACTAGCAGCAGGATCAAAGATGACCCTTTTGACCAGGAGTTCCTTTCCCTCTTGGAGGACTGGTCTGGCTTTCTGGAGAAGTCCACATAGAGGAGCAGAGAGCCAGCTATGAGACTTTAGGGACAATTTAACACCAATCGCATACAATAATACAAGCACAAATAGATGGCAGGGATCAATTTGGGGACCATATAGTATAGCAGTTAGAAACACAGTTTTTATAATCAGATTGTCTGGCTTGGAACTCCAGCATCATTATTTCCTAGTTGTAAATACTTATCCTTTCTTAGCTTTAATTACTCCAACCACAAAATGTAGCCAAAGTAATCCCTATGACTTCATCAGTTTGTTATAAGAATTAAATAGGATAAGCCATGAAAGTGCTTAGCATAACACCTGCAACACCATAAACTCTCCTAATATACATTAACTCGGGTTATTTCAAGTTCCACAAAGTCTCTTTGGCTGCAGAAACCACTGGAATAACTCAATAATCTACTGTCAGGAGGTCTTTGAAAGGAATCTTGAATTCCAAGAAACAAGAAATAAAAGCCCAGTAATAATATGAAACTGCCACACAGAGCTCACTTTGTTTGGAAATATCTGGAACCACTGCAGAAAAAAGAATGTTTCCAGGGGCTTAATATTGGAAGAAACACCCATTTCTTTAGTTTGTGTGAGTTAAGTTTTGACACAGGCAATTCGGGATGGTCTGGCAAGTGATGGTTATTGTGAAGCAGGTTTAATATCAAGATGTTACAACTGCTCTGGTCCAGTAGGTTGTGAATCACTGAAGACCAGAGGTCACTGCAAAGGCAAAACAAGAGTTCTCTCTTCTTTATCACCCTCCCAATCCTTACTTAGCAAGTCCAAGTTTTTGACAACTCCAATATCCTAGAAATTGCTCCAAAAGAGGGTAATGGCTATTAAAAAGTCAGTGTTTCTCCTCACCTCAGCCCCCACCCCAATAAACAGGAGGAGGGAAGCAGAGGCTAGCAAATGAATCCAATCTTCCATTTCTCGGTGGCCCTCACCTCTGGCCCTTCTAGGAGAAAGACCTGCCTGACTGAAATCACTACCAAGTACCGGAGAAATGTTGCTTCTAAACTTAGGAGAGGAGCCATTCTCAGCCTTCCACACATGAGCACCAAAGCCCTAAAACTGCTCTTTCAGTAGTTTTCTCCATCTTCATTAACGGCGATTTTTTTCCCCCTCTACTGCTTAGGCCAAAAACTTTGGACCATCCAAACAACTCTTCTCTTCCTCTCACATCCTACACCTAACAGGTCAGCCAATTACCTTCAAAGATCCTGTCTCTTCTCATCACCTCCATTGCTATTCCCACCCTTAACCACTATCTCATATGGTTCCTGCGTCCCATCTTCCTGTCTCTCCACTCTCCTGCTTCAGAACATTGCCAAGGTATTACCCAGGATAATTATATAAAAATTTAGGTCAGATAATGTGGAAGGTAGAATAATGCTCCAGTAAAGATGCCTAATGCCTTGACTCTGTGAATATGTAATGTAACATGGCTAGGGAGAATTTGAGTTGCAGGTAGAAATTAAGGGTACTAATCAGATGACCTTGTGATTGGGGAAATTAGGATTATTCCAGTGGGTCCAGAGTAATCACAGTAATTCCCATTAACTGAAAGAGGGGGCAGGAGAATCTATGTCAGAGAGTGATGCAGCATGAGAAAGACTGGACTGATCACTGCTGGCTTTGAAGATGGAGGAAAGGGGCCAAGAGCCAAGGAATCTGGGCAGCCTCTAGAAGCTGGAAAAGGCAGGGAAACAGTTTCCCCCAAAGCCTTCAGAAAGAACAGTCCTGCCAACACCTTGATTTTAGCCACTGAGACACATTTCAGATTTCTGACCACCTGATCTCAAGACAATAAATGTGTTTCAGACACTATGTTTGTCGTTATTTGATATAGCAGCCATGGGAAAATAATATAAATAAACATAATTTATCTTAGTTTAATCATTAGTTTCACAAATTTATATATTATATATAAATTTGTAAGAACCCTTGGCAATGGCATTCTTGTCAAGTGTGGCAATATTACTGTATGTATCATTGTTGCTCAGTCTCTGAATCATGTCTGATTTCTTTTGCAACACCATGGACTATAGCCCACTGGGCTCCTCTGTCCACGAGATTTCCCAGGTAGGAATACTGGAGTGGGTTGCCATTTCCTCCTCCAGGGGATCTTCCTGACCCAGGGACTGAACTTGCGTCTCTTGCATTAGCAGGTGGATTCTTTACCTTTGAGCAAGCAGGGAAGCCCATATTATGTGTGTAACAGTTCTTAAGAAGTCAAATGCTAATAATTCAGGATTACATTTCTTAAAATGTATGGGGAAAGAAAAGCTACTCTATTCATAATATTGCTTAACCCCATTAAAAATCACAGCCAGGGTGATATGCTCTGTACAATATACTGGCTTCTATTTCCCCTTCCTTCCCGTTAAATTGTACAATACTGTTCAGGAACAGCAGAAATCACCCCTGGAGGGTGTTTATTGTAAGACATTCATTTCTAAGATATTGGATCTAATTTAAACTTCAGAGTCAAGGAAATTGATTTTTCCCTGGCCACTTTTGTATTCAACTCTAAATCCTCTAATTAGAGAAGGTAGGTAGGGGTGCTATTTTAGCAGGCTCTTCTTATCCTATACTAAAATTAACCTTTAATTTGAATGAGAACAGCAGAAACTAAAAAAACAAGCATTAAAAATGCCCTAAAAATGTCAAGCACTGAGTACATCCAGTTTACTAGATATATTCTAGGACTCGAATACAAGAGCGTGGCATCTGACTTTAAGGAATAAGAATCACCCTCTTTGGGCTTTTCTCACATTTTCCAAACATATTTAGCAAAAGAAACATGGATGGATTTCCTTTCATTTTTAGTTTATTTTATCCTCCCTTTTCACCAAACTTGATCTCCTTCAAAAACACCAAAATAGTACTCTTTTATATAAATAAAGAAATCAAATTAGAAACCCATAGTTCCTAATTTCCTACTAGCTATTATTGATAATGATTAGAAGTGCCAAAGTTTTCATGAGAAAACTGTTCCTACAAGATTTCATGCTAACCCTGTGGATTCAGAGGCCTCAAATTTAGCTTGGACAAACATCATAACTAATGGGTCTATCCAGTCAAATGCTCTAAGTCCCTAAGTCTCTCCAGGCTCAAACTTCAACATCCTAGGAATATAAACTATTACAATCTAAGTGAAGCACAAGTTGACTCATATATCAAGGACTAACTATAAAAAAATTTTTTTTTGCTCTTTTTTGAATGGTACACAGATGTGCTATGACATATAATAATTCCTCCACTCATGAATGGTGAAAAGCAAAGCATATTTCCATGAAGACTCTTTTATATCAGAATAGTTTGAGGTTTTTTTATTTACCATTTTAGCCACCTCATGTGAAGAGGTGACTCATTGGAAAAGACTCTGATGCTGGGAAGGATTGGGGGCAGGAGAAGGGGACGACAGAGGATGAGATGGCTGGATGGCATCACCGACTCGATGGACTTGAGTCTGAGTGAACTCTGGGAGTTGGTGATGGACAGGGAGGCCTGGCATGCTGCAATTCATGGGGTCACAAAGAGTTGGACACAACAGAGTGACTGAACTGAACTGAATTATAAAAATGAAAAGAAAAATATTTCCGTCCTCTTCAGACTTACAAAATATCTCAATGAATCTAATAAAAAGCAACCTGGCTTAAATATTTAAACTACCAAAGCAAAGAAGAAATTAAGTGGATGGGAAGGAAAATTCAAATAACCATACGCTGTACTCTTGTTCTTGGGCAAAAACAACCTAATAAATCTATTATACACATACTCTTCATGAAGGATGATACTATATTAATTATTAAGAGAGTCATAATTGTTGAGACACCAACAGTGAGAAGCTAGTTAATTTACAGGGATAAAAAATGAATTGGGTTCCTCAGAAGCCCCAGAGGGTATTTGGTTTTCACTTTGCGAGGATGCAGCTGCTCCCAAATTAACTGGGGGAAAGGCTGTGAGCCTGCACAGTGGTTCTCAATGGATGGAGCTGTTACAAAGAGACAAGCACAGCAGCAGGCACCCTGTGGGTTCTCAATAAATGTTAATTCATGATGTCAATTCCTCTCATGATTGCAGTGCATGGAAAATGCTAAACAATATTGTAAAAAAAAAAGCATTTATTCTAGATGGAAAAAAAAAAGTATGTCAGAAAAATATGTGCCTTTTGGCAGTCATGAAAAGGCAGAAAATATCATTAAAAACTTTAAAATTTGATCCCCTCAATTAGAATTAGAATTTGGTCTTCCCAAGTGGCACAGTTGGTAAAGAATCTACCTGCTAATGCAGGAGATACCAGAGACTCCACGTTTGATCCTTGGATCAGGAAGATTCCCTGAAGGAGGAAATGGCAACCCACTCCAGTATTCTTGCCTGGAAAATTCCATGGACAGAAGAGCCTAGTGGGCTACCATCTATGGGGTCTCAAAGAGTCAGACAAGACTGAGCCTGAGCACACACACACACACATAATTAGAGTTCACTAAAAGGAAAGTCTGATTTAGACTCCAGGATTTCTATGTCATAAGCTCCAGAGTCAGAGAGATTCAGGGAACTAAGAGGGGAACTGGATTGTGTTATTTATCTAGGAGGGCCTCAGAGCCTACCAGTGAAAGTCTACCAGAAAGAGACTGTTTTTCCAAGCAGGGGCAGAGGGGAGTGGGGCTGAGAAAGTGGTTCAGCAGGGAAGTTAAGGAGACTTCAGCAGTCACAGCCTCTTCCTCCATTCTGCCTCAAAGTGAGCAGAAGAAAAAGACCCACATGACTGAGTGCCAGACCCAACTAAGTAAATCACCTGGAAAATACTATGTCCCACTCTGGTCACTATATTCTAAGTTGAAACTGAAAATTTGGAACTGACTCAGAGAAGGATGACCAGTAGAACAGGAGTCCAGAAAACATACCATGAGAAAAAAAAAATGATGAGAGACCTCAAGAAGTTGTAGTGAGTAAACTACCTTCACACATGTGAAATCTGTCATAGAAAAGAAAGACTACACTTGTTCTGTGTAGCTTTGGAAAGCGAGGGCAGACCCCGAGGACAGAGGCCATGGAAAGGGTGATTCGTGTTTCTATCAGGAATGCCTTGGAGATGTGAAGTTCCCTGAGAGTCATTCAAGCAGCCCGCAAAGGAGCACTTGTCAGGAATGAAGAGGCAACGTTGGGTTTGATGCTGTTCGAAGTCCTAACACTAAAATCAGATGATTAAGACTCAGTTATCAAAACTTCTTGATCCTCTTGGCTATATCTCCTCTCCCTCAAACCATGATAATAAAGGGTTCCAGGGCTTTAAAAGAAGGTGGTTCTATAATTTAATATTAAGGTACAAAAAATAAACATCTTAAACGAATAGCTAATAAGTCATGTGTATAAATTAAGGGCTTTCCTGGTGGCACTAGTGGTATACAATCCGCCTGCCTATGCAGGAGACATGAGAGACTTGGGTTTGATCCCTGGGTCAGGAAGATCCCCTGGAGGAGGGCATGGCAACCCTCTCCAGTATTCTTGCCTGGAGAATCCCATGGACAGAGAAGCCTGGCAGGCTGCAGTCCATAGCGTCACAACGAGTCAGACATGACTGAAGCAACTTCACGCGTGTATAAATCAAACAATCTAGAAATGGCACAGGAGACCATTTTGTATTAATGGATAGATTTCAATGCTGGGGACTTTTCTGTGATGGATAAGTAAGTTGATAGTGCTTCTAACCCACAAGGTACCACAGCCAAAAAGGCTTCTTCTTTCCACAGATTACTTCTATGCAGTCATTAAAACCTCTCACATCACATAGCAAAATGGACTTTGCAAAAAACAGACAAACAAACAAACAAAAACTCTCAATAAACACTCCAGTCAATCAATGCTCCCAATATTTTTTTTTTCCTTTGGGTTTTTCTCGATTTAGGCTAACTGTAATTTTTGTCATATGTCCAAAATCTTTGTTGAATATTGAACAGATTGGGTTGTGTTTAAAACCAAATATCCCTTTGTCATTCTAAAGGGAAAAATATGAAAACCAGTTTTGGATTAAAAACAAATTTGACTTTAAAAATTATTGTTCTTGGTACAAAATAACACAAGAATTTGAAAATCTGATTCTCCTTCAATGAGAGCAAAGCCATTTTTTAAATGAGTTTCAATGGCAGGATGTGGTCTGATAGTTCTACAAGAACTAGCCAAATTATCACCTAGTGTTAATACTAGAATGTAATAAAGAGTACAGGCCCATTATTTCTTCCTCATATTTGGATACATTATTTATTTCAGTTTGATAGTTTTTACTATTCACCAAGAAAGCTTCTGAGAGAAAAAGAAACTGTAGGGATGACATCTGATTCTTGTAAAGAGCTGTTTATTAACTAAACACAGCCAACATTAATAGAATTGTTATAGCCCAAAATGACAAATAAGAATCAAGGTTCCAAAAATATAGCTAATTGTGGAATCCAGACTGGATAAAAACGAAGTATGTCACCTAAAAAATATGCTCATTATATTTTCATTAAAATTCCTGAAGCCCTACACTTTTTCTCATCCATAAAGCCAATACCTCAAAGACTACCATCAATTTATTCAGGTCACATAAATTCACCAAAGTGTGATCCCACTGTAAGTATGAATGGGGCAAAAGATTAAATTGAATCATCTCATTTAAAAATGCAAAAACTGAACTTATTCAACAAATATATATTAAGTTCCTATTATATTCCAAACCTAGACAGCATATTAAAAAGCAGAGATATTACTTTGCCAACAAAGGTCCATCCAGTCAAGGCTATGGTTTTTCCAATGGTCATCTATGGATGTGAGAGTTGGACTGTGAAGAAAGCTGAGTGCCAAAGAATTGATGCTTTGGAACTGTGCTGCTGGAGAAGACTCTTGAGAGTCCCTTGGACTGCAAGGAGATCCAACCAGTCCATCCTAAAGGAGATCAGTCCTGGGTGTTCATTGGAAGGACTGATGCTGAAGCTGAAACTCCAGTACCTTGGCCACCTGATGTGAAGAGTTGACTCACTGGAAAAGACTCTGATGCTGGGAGGGACTGGGGGCAGGAGGAAAAGGGGACAACAGAGGATGAGATGGCTGGATGGCATCACTCCCAGAATTCGTGATGGACAGGGAGGCCTGGCATGCTGCAATTCATGGGGTCACAAAGAGTTGGACATGACTGAGTGACTGAACTGAACTGATATTCCAAACCCACAAATTACTTGTCTTTGTATCCTTATCATCTAGTATTATATCAAGCACACAGAGCCAAAACAATTTTTTCAATACTGAATGAATATATTAACTATAGGATATAGAATACCTTTTTAAAAAAGAAGGATCTCAAATAACATTCTGCTCAAATATCATCTAAATAAAGCAAAGAAATTGTCAAAGCTATTAACAGTACTTGGAACTTACAGATTTTCTCTATTTAAATGACAATAACAACCAGGAGGATATTAAAGAATCTCATCATTATATCAGTGCAAGGAAGCATTAACACCATTGCTTATTCTAAGAGGAGGAAAAGAAGAAATTAAGTAGATCCTTGAGAAAAACACTTTCATGCCAATTACATACATCAGCCGGCCACGTTACATCTGACTATGCCAAAGTACCAATTCAGTTCAGTTCAGTTCAGTTGCTCAGTTGTGTCCAACTCTTTGTGACCCCATGAATTGCAGCATGCCAGGCCTCCCTGTCCATCACCAACTCCCGGAGTTCACTCACACTCAGGTCCATTGACTCGGTGATGCCATCTAGCCATCTATAATTCTGCCTAATTCAGAGGCTCTATAGATTTATGAGTTCTAATCACAATCCTGCTCTATCTTTAAGCTGACTGCTTTCATTTTGCCACCATATGTTGCAGTGATAGCATCTATGCTCCAGGAGTAGCATCATTGGTTGGTACCGGACTCTGGAAGAACATTTCCTGTTAAAGCCCCGAGGCATCTGCTAGGATCACCAAATACACTGTGATGCTTCTTCAGGAAGTTTTGATGACAAAATATTTGTAAAAGGCTTGAGGCTGATAGAACAGAACAGGAAATGTATGCGACAACAGACCCCTGCACCCCTCCTAAAGGGATGGAAAGCACAGGGGGTAGTCAGGGGTGTACCGCTACTCTACCGTATTCCACTGAGCATCTGGAAGTATCTGACAGATTAAATTCCTGGCACTTCCCTGGCAGCCCACTGGTTAAGTCTTCGCCTTTCAATGCAGGTGATATGGGTTTGATCCCTGATCAGAGAGCTAGGATTCCACATGACTCATGGCCAAAAAACCAAAACATAAAACAAGCAATACTGTAATAAATTCAATAAAGATTTTTAAAAGGGTCCACATCAAAAATAAGAAAAAAATCCTGATGGACTATTTATTAGTTAGCAAAAGGCTATTAGTTAACAAAGACTATTAGTTAGCAAAATTCCTGATGGACTACTAGTTAGCAAAGGCAAACTGTTTCATCTTAAGTGCTCAAACTGATGGACTACCAGTAGCTGGCTTCATGAGGGAAGGTGAGAGTGGATAATCAACCCTGATGTGGGCAAAGACAATGCTTGATGTGGGCAAAGACAATGAGAGAGACTGAACTGGGGGACAGAGGCATACATGTAAGTGAAAGTGAAAGTGTTAGTCACTCAGTAGTATCTGACTCTTTGCAACCCCATGGACTGTAGCCTGCCAAGGCTCCTCTGTCCATGGAACTCTCCAGGCAAGAATACTGGAGTAGGTAGCCATTCCCTTCTCCAGGGGATCTTCCTGACCCAAGGATCGAACCCAGGTCTCCTGCACTGCACCCAGATTCTTTATCATCTGAGCCATCAGGGAAGCTCATGTAAAGGAGAGCTATTACCGCAGGATAATCAAATGGACTGATGAGTTTAACTTGATAAAGAAAATCCTAGAAAGGTAAATATGATGAATATCATTTTTGTCATATCAGATCCTTTCCTACTCTTTTCTACCAAGCTCACTGCCTTGGGAAGCTGACCTATGTGGTCTACGATAGGCTCCCTTGCTCTCCAGATTTCAGAAGATTTCACCCCAGACAGGCTGTTGGGGGAAGAGAGAGACCAGATTATTGATTCCCATAGCTATATCCCTTTGAGGCTGACTCAGGCTGGCTAAATTCCTCAATCCAAAGGAGGTCACGGGGCCCCTCTGGAAAGCTCTACCACTCTCTCTTCTCCTGGGTTCTAGCAACCACTCCCATTCCACATCCTTTGAGTCAGGGATCATAACAATTCCAGTTATTATCACTGGACATTAAATGCTCCCTTCTAGTTCCCCTCAACCTAATGTCACCTTTGTCTATCACACTTTCATTAAACCCCTCAGACCATCCTAATCCGAATGTATAATTTTGAATTTGCTAGATGACAACTGTGGATCACCCACAGACAGAGGCTGGCAGCAGCTGCAAAGGCAGACCCGGCCTCAAAATGGAGATAATAATGGACTCTGGGGAATCTGTACTTCCTTTTCACTGCTATAAGCACAAACTAAACATAGAGAATTTTATTTTAGGAGATGGAATCAGAAAACTCTCTTTAAGATTATAGAGTTTAAAGGATATTAACTGCCATCTAGCTGGGCTCCCCTGTTATGGGTGTGGACTAAAGTCCACAGTCAGCTATCAAAGGGTGTACTGTTAGTTACTGGCAGAGCTGGCCTTCGCATCCACAGCTTCTGGGTTCCTGCATATGTACTCTTTCCATAAACTGTAGCATTGACCTCTACTTGACTGGGCTCCACTAGCCAACAAGAATTGAGGGTCTAGCCTGCATCCAATCTGTTGCTAACCGATGTGAGGAATAAAACAGAAGTGTAAGAGTTTCCCAGCAATTCTCAATCTTGATCGACTAACAACTCACACAAACATTTAGAAACAGAAGTACAAAAAGAGAGGGATGGCTGTGTGAATTAAAGGAGAATTGGACACTTTGTATGGCAAGGGCACTGCCATCCAGGATTAGCATTTTGCAATTTTAGAGGTTCCATGTGAATTGTTGGTGAGAGTGAAGAAGTAGTAACAGTTAGGCTTGATACTAGCACAGTAATCACATTTAAGCATATAAGTTTTAACTGTAGAAGATAAAATACAAGTATGTACTATGCTAAGTCAAGTCAGTTGTGTCCCAACTCTTTGCAACCTTATGGACTCTAGGCTGCCAGGATTCTCTGTCCTTGGGATTTTCCAGGCAAGGATACTGGAGTGGGTTGTCATGCTCTCCTTCAGATCTTCCTGACCCAGAGATAGAACTCATGTCTCCTGCAGGTGGGTTCTTTACCACTAATGCTACTTATGAAGCCCAAAATACAAGTATATGAATCTATAAACATATTTGCTCCCACTTACAGAGATCATACTTCTAAATGAAAACATATTTTGGCAAATGAGAGGAAAAAAAGATGTTCTTATAATTTATGTATGTATGTATTATTAGTTAGCTATAACTGTGAAGTGGGTAGGGGAGGGAGGTGATAGTGTGAAAGCCTACACACTTGAACATTTCTCCTTGGAAATCAAATATATGTCCTCCTACCAGTTTATTTGATAATTTGGTGTAAGCAGCTGTAAACAAAGTTGAGAACCTTCTCAACAGGAATTGTAACTGGATTGCCTTCACTATTTTATTTTCACATATTCAATATTTTCCCAACTTTTCTCAACAGTGTTTATCAATGTCTGAGAAACTACCTGCTTGGGCTCTTATAAGGAGAAATTTCTTTAAGTCCAAAGAGCTATTATCAATTTTGGAATTTGCAGGGAAAAAAAGGTGATGTTTACATAAACAGTTAAAATGATCACTATTCATCTTAAGGTTGAAATTATTTTGCTAACTACGATTTACAAGTGCTTCGCAAATTCTTTTCACACTATGGCAAATGACAGCAATAAAAAGGGTGATGATTCCCAAAGTGTGAGCCAAAAAAAAAAAAAGGATGTCCCATAAATTAATAATTAAGGAAAAATCTCAATAGAGAAGAAGAAATCATCTTCAAAGACCTTTACCCAGGAAACTGTTCTACACATAACATACCACTGAAGAGGTGGATCGAGTAAGCACATTTCCCAGGATGGGAACTGGTGTTACAAGCTCAGAGTCTCAGGGACAAGCACTTAACCTGAATGTGTGAAGCAGACAAGTCTTAGACAATAGAGAGGAGTAGTAGTGAGAACAATTAATTACCTGCAAAAGACAGTTTCCACCTATGCCCTCAAGTGTGTGTGTGTGTTTGTGTGTTTACAAACTATGGGCTAAATAAAGAATGGACAAGGGTTGAATTCTGCCTAAGGACCACCACTTTGTGATGCCCTTTCAAGGCAGACAAAGTTGAACACTTCTTGCTACACTTCCCTTTGAGGAAATTTTTCATCCTTTGGGCCAGCTAGTTCAGAACATTTCTAATGAAATCTGCAGACCACAGTAACCTGCTGTGATCTGAATGCTGTCCCTCCAAAATCCATATGTTGGAATTCTAATCCACGAAGATGATATTAGAAGGTGGGGCCTTCGGAAGAGCATGAGGATGGAGCCTTTGGGATGGCATTAGTGTTCCTATAAAGAACACCCCACAGAGCTCCCCAGCCCTTCTGCCACCTGAAGACACAGTGAAAGAGATGCTGCCTAGGAACCAGGAAGAGAGTGCTCACCCAACCATGCTGGCACCTGATCTTGGACTTCCCAGCCTCCCGAACCATAAAAAATAAATCTGTGTTGTTTACAAGTCCTCTAGTCTCTAGTATTCTGTTATAGCCACCCAGACAGACTGAGACAATCATCAACTCTTGCCTTTATTTTCCATTTCATAAGAGATATCAGAGATAAAACATTTCTTAGCGGAAAGTGAATATATTAATTTTCAGTCTCATTTCCCAGGAATAAAAAAAGGAATTTTATCAACCAAATCTCATGTCTTCCAAGTTCTCCTGCTCCTTCTACACAGAGCTAAGGAGGAAGGATTCATGAGATTCCAGTTGTAGAGAGCCAGCTCACTGATAAAAATCAAGTATAATCAAGATTACTAAGAACTACTGACATCCTAAATAGTGAGAATTGAACTGTAAAGCAAAGGATTAGCTTCGTTCTGCAGGTAAGAAAACAAAATGCCATTAACTAAATGTTGGTCTTATCTTGTAGTCTCTCCAGGAACCACAGTTCTGACTTGAAGCTCACCCAAGCATATTATTGGGAGACAGGATGTCTGCACAAGACAAGCCAGCTCAATTATCTGTGTTTCTCTACCGTGGCATTCATCACTATGGGAAGGGAAGGCCGGTTCAGATGACACCCATATCTTATACCAGTACTTGTGTAACAACACAGTTTACATTTATTCCCACAGCCCATAACCCAACTACTAAACTACTCACAAGTACAGCTGATGAACAAAGAATTCTGTGTCAAAATTCCTAATTAATATGGAAAGAGTTTTTGCTTATATACTTAAACACACCATGGATCTCAAAGATCCATGGATCTAAATGGTCTCGTGCATTTTTATATAGAATACACCTGCTTTTCCCTTTTGGTACAGTCAGAATTCAGACAGGCAAAATTTCAGATAGAATTATGCGAGCAAAATCCTGAAAGGTTTTTCAAAGCTAGACTATACTTATGTCAAAAATACGTATGCACAGAGACTGGAAAGCAATTTTTAACACACAAAATCGTATTGGAAAGGTTGAATTACAGGTGCCTTTTTCATTTTGTAAAACTGTATTTTTATTGAAACAGTGGAAATTCAATGAAAATTATTTAAAGCTCAAGTACTCACCGTGGTTGGAAAGTAAGGACTGGTTTTGAATTTTTTCAAAGCCATAGAAGAAGTGTAAGTGCCCAGGAAGAGGATGAAAGACATGAGTGTGATATCGGGAACAAAACCGCAGTTGTTGCCCACAAGCTTTCCTCCATATTTCAAACACTCCTTTGTCGTCAGAAATGCCCAGTCAAAGGTAGCATTATGGTACTGCAGAAGAAAAACATGAAAAATTTTCTGGAGAACACTGTGACACATCAAAAGCAGCTTTTGATCCTTGATGGGCTATATGGGGATTTATGCTAAAAGTTTCTGTAAAACAGTCCAAGGATAAACCACTGAAGGGTGAAATCTGAGGAGGTGTTAATGGAATAACAGGTAAGGGGGGCCAGGAGGCTGGCAGTTATTGAAAATATAGTGAGAATGGTGCAATCCATTACCTAGTTTGTACTACAACCGTACAATCACCCGTCTGTTCAACAGACACAAACCAAAAAGTCCTTTCCTGTGAACCTTCCTGAGAGTAAACCAAGACACAATAATCTCCTAAGTCTCCAAACGTGAGACTCTCTGAAACATCTCTGATGTCCAAAAAGCCTGACTTCTGTGCTGCACAGCTTCTTGCGCTTCAATCTGATGGCCCCAGATTCAATGCTCTGAAGTTTATATTTGGCTAACTAATTTATCCCACACTTTCACAATTGAGCTATTTCGTTTCAAAATAACTAGAGATCGGTGACTTGAGGAACTAAACTCTAAAAATGTTGGCGATCTCTGCTTTTCCAATTGTGTATCCTAATGAAACACAGCTTTTCTTTTCGACTCCAGGGCCAGCATCACGTGCATCCATTGCTGGAACGTATTGTCTTGGGCTGAGGAGTAGGGTATAGGATCTCCTTCCCTGTGTTTCATGGCCTCAAGCTCACAAGGCCGTTTTCAAATTTTCTTCTGTCTCCTGAATTGCGGTCACATTGTTAGTGCTGCACTTCTCGATAGCAGTGTAATTCTGTTCCTATTCACTGCTTCTAAAACGCGGGAGAGTCCTTTAGCCATGGTACTAGATAAGGCCAGGACACCTGTTCTCCAGATGCTGAGTTTTAGCTGTTATAAGCTCACAGCTGTCTTCTTCTCTAGAAAACTGCCTTTCATGACGTAAGAGCAGCCTCATTTGGAAGGTTATGCTCTCTTGCAGCCACTTACTGACCAATGCTAATGGGGTGCTACTGTTCGAATATCTGGGCTCTCCTAAAATTCATATGCTGAAACCTTACCCTCATATGTGATGGTATTTGGAGGTGAAGCCTTTGGGAAGTGATTAGGTCAAGAGGGTGGAGCCTTCACGAATGGCATTTGTGCCCTTGCAAAACAGAGAGCTCCTTGTTCCTTCTGCCACATGAAGACATAATGAGAAGACTATCTAGAACCAGGAAGCAGAGCTTCACCAGACACTGAATCTGCTGGTGCTAGGAGGTCAGACTTCCTCTTAGGTGCAAGGCTAATGTGTATGTCATGCGCTAACAGAAGCGTAATTTGAGGATACCTCGCAAATAAATACAAAAAGATAAATTTTTCCTGTCCTTTGAAGGCAGGAGTTCTACCTCACACCAAATGCACCATCAATATCCTTTACTATTCATGCATTTTCTTGATATAAGTAATCTAGTAATAAAAGAAGGTCACACACATAAAAGAAGACTCTCTGGCCAGAAAGAGTTCGTATTTTTATAGCACTCAAAACGTAACGTTCTTTCATAAGTCAGGAAAAAAAAATAAACTCTAGATTTTTCCCTGAAATATTAGTTTCAACTTATAAACAGCTGAATTGCAAAATTACTCTTTTATCAAACTCTTGTTTCTGAGAGGTGATTAATCATGTTTTATTTTGTTTTTCAGATTTCTATAAATTGATATTTTTAAGCACAATACCTTTAAAGTTTAGAGGTCATAACAGGTAACAGGTTTCTTTGGTTTAAAATAAAAATTTACCATAATTTCTGCACTTTAATATCAGCAGAATCCTTCATTATAGCTACAGCTCCCCAAAGAGGTGAGCAACATTAAAACAATCTCAACAGGAAGCTTTATTGATTTTCTTACAGAGATGAAAACTATACAGATGTGCATGAAATGACAGACATGTTTCTTGCTTATATCACCTTAAAATGCTAGTATCACATTTTTTGCATGCCTCAAATGATTCTTTGTGTCATTGTACAGAAAATATAGCCTCCGATATCATCTTCACTAAGAGTTCCAGCATAAACTCTTTAGGTAGCGTGTATAAACCTCGGTATCTACACCTTAACAAACAGTTTCCTACTCCCATAGTACTTAAACTCTAGCTAATAAATATATGCTCAGTTGCTCAGTCATGCCCAACTCTTTGCAACCCGAGGGACTGTAGCCCACCAGGCTCCTCTGTCCACGGAATTTTCCAGACCGTAATACTGGAGGTTGTTGCCATTTCCTTTGAACATGAAGATGTTTGTGGAGAAAGAACCCAGTTATGGGTAAAAACAAGAATGGAGGTAGATGAAAGATTAAGATAGAGAGAGAAGAAGATTGACTAGGTTCTGGCCTCTCTGAACCACAGATGGGTAAACCCAGAAAAGACTAAAGTAGAGTGTCTGCAGACTGAAGGGACTGTGTGTCAACAAAAAAACAAGAAAGAATGGACCAAGACAGGGGCAGAATTCAGTTTAGGATATAGCAAGCACCAAAAGAAATCTTAGTTAACTGAATGAATGAAATCACTCATCAAGGTCCTAATATTTGACGTATTTAAGGAAAATTATCTATGAATATCGGAGAAGGCAATGGCACTCCACTCCACTACTCTTGCCTGGAAAATCCCATGGACGGAGGAGCCTGGTAGGCTACAGTCCATGAGGTTGCTAAGAGTCAGACATAACTGAGAGACTTCACTTTCACTTTTCACTTTCCTGCATTGGAGAAGGAAATGGCAACCCATTCCAGTATTCTTGCTTGGAGAATCCCAGGGACGGTGGAGCCTGGTGGCCTGCTGTCTATGGGGTCGCACAGAGTCGGACACGACTGGAGCGACTTAGCAGCAGTAGCAGCAGCCATCTATGAATATAGCTACTCTTTCTATCTGGAGAACAAAGTTAAAGTAAAATAAACTTTCAATTTAGATTATCAGGTAAAATAAAGTATTTCCAGTTATATGTGAATTTCAAGTAAACAATGAATAACATTTTTAGCATTTCCCATGTAATATGTGGGGCTTTCCAAGGTGGTGCTTGTGGTAAAGCATCTGCCTGCCAATGCAAGAGACGAAAGAGACAGGGGTTCTATCCTTGGGTCTGGAAGATACCCTAGAGTAGGAAACGGAAATCCACTCCAGCATTCCTGCCTGGAAAATTCCATGGACAGAGGAGCCTGGTGGGCTACAGTCCATGGGTTCAGAAAGAGCTGGACACAACTGAGCACACACACACAACTATACACACACATACATGCAATATGTAAGACATACACTAAAAAAAAAATGTTCATTATTTCTCTGAAATACAAATGTAGCTGGGACTCTATTTTTTTCTAACTCTGATGATGCAACTTCTCTTAGACACAGGCTATTCTGAGTAACAAAACAAAAAGTGGAAAATTTAGCCAAAAGAAAACAGAAAATGCCCTGGGCCCCTATTACATGGATAACTATGATAAGCTTTAAGGGAGCAATAAATAAGAATAAAAACAACATTTTATTATTGGAGAAATAAAATATGTCCACGGATATATTAACTAATAATGCAAGGCAGTAAAAGAAAGCGTCTAAACAAATAGTACAGAGATTAGTAGATCAGAAGAGGGACTAACTAATTTCATTGAGCACAGAGAAAACAAGTTAAACTGCACCTTGAAAAAATGACCGATCTCTATGGAACTCTCATACGCAAAAGGCAGTAGGCAGAAGTATGGCAAGGCAACAGAACTAAAAAGGAATGCAGAGAGAGTAACGAAAGCCCCTGGAGAGGGGAATAAATGCGACAAACTTTGGGTGTATATTTCTTCTGTACTAGCAGAAACAGAGAGGTACACCATTAGATAGACACCGTGAGCAAAGATGTGGATCTGGGGACATATGATGCTTCATTCACTTATCTAGTAAGTTCTTTAGGCACCACTTATGAAATGTTCACCATGAGGAGGAACTCAGAGTGAATGGACCAGCTGGGCCAGAGCTGAGTGTCTGTGTAAATGGGCAGTGAGAGAAAAGATACAAAGGAAATGGGACTAAGTTGCTGAGGGTCTTAACTGAGCTCAATCTCATGAAAAGAGATTTCAACCTATTTTTTTCTGAATCTCATTTTCTAGAGAATGACCCTATTTGTATTGAATGGATACATTCATAAACTTTAAAAGTAAAGTGTATACTGAAGGATTAATTTTAAATTTTAAAATACCACAGCATCCTCCACAAAGACAAAAGTGGGGGATATACGAACGAGAATGGGCAAATGTTTGACAGTCATTGAAGCTAGGTGATGTGTATATATGAGGATTTATTGTACTGTTCTATTTTAGGGCATGTTTGAAATTTTCCATAATATTTTTAAAAGTAGGAACATGTAATCTTTAAGGAGATTTAAGGACAGAATGGTTTGTGCACTTGACTTTCTTAATGAGATAAAATCACAAAAATGTTATGCACAGGAAGATTAATATGACATTCCATTTCCCATGAAAAGAATGTTAACTCCTAGAATCACCCTGAAGGTACATCAAATCAAAGCATTTGTGCTTCCATGTCTGACTGCCAAGTGGAATTTATGAGACTGTAATAGTTCCTAGGCCCATGATTAACAGCATCTCCATGTAGACATAATATGTGTCACTGGGCAATACAATAAGCAAAAATTCAGACATAAAAATTAAAGATTCTGTATAATCGGAAGTAAAATAAAGTAAAATATTAAAAATTTTTTTAAAAAGTAAAGATTCTACATTGTTCTCTTTGAGTATCAACTGGTAAAATACATGGCTTTAAACAGTATATGTGTGTGTTTACATAGCTATGGGTAATGCTATAAATAAAAGTCTCAAGCCTAAGTAGTTAATGTACTCATTTAGGATTTTTTCCCTGTGGTGGGTAAGCCAGATTTGCAGTGATCTGCAATCTTACTTTATGACCTATGGGACATATATAAGCTGCAACTGTAGTTACATATATTGTTGTGAAATATCAAAAGTAATTGGTTGTCCTACTTATGATTAAGATATAGAAAGTTGCACGAGACTGTTAGTAGTCCCAACCTAACAACCAAAGCACAAGGCTAAAAACTGGAGTGGGTAGCCATTCCCTCCTTCAGGGGATCTTCCTGATCCAGGGATCAAACCCAGGTCTCTTGCATTGCAGGTGGATCTTTTATAATGTGAACCACCAAGGAAGTTCTCATAAGATCATAGTTTTAAAAATTCCACCAACAAGATAAGGATGTAAAAATCCTAAGTAAATTAAATGCCAAAAAGCTACAAGATCTTCATAGGAGAGAAAAGGTCCATGACTGCCTCATCCCTGGCAGAGTAGCAGGTGGAAGATCAATGCACTGGAGGTCTGGAGAAATGAGCCACATCTTTCATGAATTTTTAATGATTCTGTAGACTGGGTGACAAGTTAGAATTCTGTGAAGCCCTCCCTAGGCATCAACCAAGCTTGCATCCACCCACCAAACTTTCTAATTGTCTTTGCCAAATGCACAGAGAGTTCATAAAAGGCTAGAGATTTGACAAGACAGCTGAGAGAAAAACTACTTAGACACAGAATCTCCATCAAATGCAAGAAAGACACTTTCCTAAGACAGGAAAGGACAGGAGAGAGAAATCCCTGTGAGGCTTTCAGGCACTTCTGAAAGGGCTAAGGTATCTGCCCTCTAAAGGAGTGGAGTGAGCAGAGCAGTTGGGCAAAGATCTCTCAAGGCTCAAAAAGCTGGGTCCTAAAACAAGAAATAGGGCATTTCAGAGGACTTTCTGGGATGATGGAAATGCTCTCTATGTTGTTTCAGGTGGTAGTTACATGAGGTATAAGACTGTCAAAACTCATTGCAATGAGCACATTAAGAACTGTGCATCTTAACATATGACTGAATTTAATAAAAAATAAAATTATAAAAATAAATCTAACATGAAAAACAAATATCAACTGATCCATTCAATCATGTCTTCATAAGAGAAGCTTCTGACAGTAGATTCTGAAATCTGTTCTCTGCCTCTGAGAGCTGGTAATCTCGATTACCAGCCAATCTCAACACTTACTGTTCAGATAGAGTGTGGATAAATTGTGGCTGGTCTCAAAGACTTACAGAGACCTTTGCAAGAATTTCGTTTGCAGGTTAAAGGGATATTCCAAGTGA
Organism: Oryx dammah; assembly: GCF_014754425.2. NCBI lineage: Eukaryota > Metazoa > Chordata > Mammalia > Artiodactyla > Bovidae > Oryx > Oryx dammah. Next base: position 85,765,644 of record NW_024070187.1, on the reverse strand, counting down.
GAAATAATGGGAAAACTGATCAAAGAGGGAAAAATTTAAAGACACAATGATAGAAACACAGATATAGAAAACAAATGTATGGACACTAAGGAAGAAAGCAGGGGATGAGGAGTGAGAGGAATGGGGAGACTGGAGTTAACATATATATACTATTGATACTATGTATAAAATAGGTGATGAATGAGAACCTACTGTAGAGCATCTCTGTAGTGCACAGGGAACTTTACTTAATGCACTGTGGTGACCTAAATGGGAAGGAAATCCCAAAGGGAGCAGAGATATGTATACATACAGCTGATTCATTTTGCTGTACAGTAGAAACCAACACACAACACTGTAAAGCAACTATACTCCAATAAAAATTAATTTAAACAAAGATATAATGATTCCAACAATAAAAGGAAATGTGGAGAACCTGGCTTTTTATTCTTGAAGGGTTGTTATTCTAATGTTCTCATCTCTGTCTAAATGCTCTCATGCCCTGTTTTTCCTGCTCTTTCCCCTGAAAACATACCCACACCACTGGGAAGAAGAAAGCTTGTATTCATGCTGCTGTTGCTGCTGCTAAGTCGCTTCAGTTGTGTCCAACTCTGTGCGACCCCATAGACGGCAGCCCACCAGGCTCCGCCGTCCCTGGGATTCTCCAGGCAAGAACACTGGAGTGGGTTGCCATTTCCTTCTCCAATGCAGGAAAGTGAAAAGTCAAAGTGAAGTCGCTCAGTCGTGTCTGACTCTTAGCGACCCCATGGACTGCAGCCCACCAGGCTCCTCCGTCCATGGGATTTTCCAGGCAAGAGTACTGGAGTGGGTTGCCATTGCCTTCTCCGTGTCTTCATGCTAATGAAGCTAAAGAACAAAGGCCTCCCTTGCTCTGACAGGATGTTCTTGGGACCCTGTGAGAGGGAGTCTCACTGTGCCCAAGGGCTGCACGTCACTTTTATAGCATCTTCTTTCCTGACCTAATTATTGCTGAATGAAAAGAAGGAAATGAAGCCCTGTTGACTGTAGGTCCTAGGAAAGGTTCAGGCTAGCCGAGCTAGGGTGGCCAAACACAGTGGTCAGAAGCAGTGGCTATCAATTTCTTCTCTCCACCAACCTTAGTGATGGTGGCAAGTGGCCTAGTGGAATGATAAGTGAAGTCAAGCCACTAGGCCACTTGCCACCATCACTTAGGTTGGTGGAGAGAAGAAATTGATGGTGGCAAGTGGCCTATAAGAACACCTGAAAAGAATAAAAACAGCACAGAACATTGACCGAGAGACAAGAATGTGCCAGCCACTTTGCTGGCTGCCTATTTATTAATCTGGCTCTTCTAGTGTCTCTGAGGGAAATACTCTTCTCATCATCATTTTACAGACGGGAAGCTGAGAAGGTTCCACAGCTTGTGATTAAATTAGTGGAGTCTTGCATTTGCAACCAGGCAGTCTGGCATGAAAACTCAGTATGTGTTAAGTCCTTCTACATGACACGCTATTCTGCTTCCCTAAAGAATGGAAATAGGCAGATTGTGGATTTTGAAAGCCTGAGTTCAAATTCTGATTTTACTGTATACTGGTCATGTGGCCTTTCAAAAGTTAGCTAAGCTTTATAAGCCTCTGATTCATCTATAAAATACAGGTAACACCATAACTAATAAAGGTATTGTGAGGATTATAGACAATTAATGTAAATAGCCTGGCCCCTAAGTAGGTGCTATAATTGATGATAATAAATCATATTACCTTTCCAACATTCATTTCTGGATCATATATATATATATATATATACACACATATGTATATGTATATGTATGTGTATGTAGTATTTATGCAAAGTATACATAAAGGGATTGATACAGATAGAAAAGGAGAAATGAAGACTAGAAAAAAGTTGTCCTTTATAATTACATACACACACACGTTACATATTTTGCCATAATTTTTTTTCTAGAGGAGCTGGACATAGAAACTGGAAATATTAATTAAGGTACGTAATTGATAGGCACATGAGGGGCCTATTGCCCTGGAGTATAGAGCAATCATAGGGATGAAAAGAGTAAACAATAGTAAACATTCCAATTTGAAAACATTGAAGCATCATGGTGTACTAGCAATACCACAGGTTATGGAACCACCCAAATTTCAGTTCAGTCTTTGTTCTACTAACTTGTGGCTACGTGACCTAAAGCAAGAAAAGGTTATTTACCTTTTGGGGCTTCAGTTACTCTCATTTATAAAATGGAGATAATTATGCCTGGTAGGTTGTGTAAATGATCACAATACACATGAAGGTTTACAATAATGATAATATGGATAAAACACCTGGTCTCTTGTAGATGCTTTATAAATGGTAGCTAAACTATTATCATTAGTGTGAGTGTACGTCACAGTCGTATCAGAAGTCAACCATAACTTCCATGTGTTTTCCATGAATCTTACAGTGACATCTTAGTATAATTACATGTCAATTACCAGAGTCTCTCTAGGACTTGCCCAAAGACAGGACTTAAAGATTTATTAGTTCAGGCCTTCCCTAGTGGCTCAGATGGTGCAGAACTGGCTGATAATTCAGGAAATCCAGCTTCAATCCCTGGGTCGGGACAACTCCCTAGAGAAGGAAATGGCAACCCACTCCTATATTCTTGCCTGGACAATTCCAGGGACAGAGGAGCCTGGCGAGCTACAGTCCGTGGGGTCACAAAAAGTCAAACAGGACTGAGCAACTAACACTTTCACTTCAAAGTTTTACTTGATTAGCTACAAAAAGAATTAAGTTAGGAAACATTCTCTTTTCAAGTCATTGGAAGTAAATGTTTTATTAATTTTTATTCCAAATTAACCATCTTAATTAGTTACATATATATTTTTAAATTAGGTTTTAAATATGTTTCTTAAAAGTCTAGAAGGGAGTATTTTTCTCTGTTTTAAGCTATATCCTTTTAGACACCAGGTCAGCTGGCTGAAAGATTGAAAACTGAATTTTTTTCTCTATGTGGCCCTTACGACATATACATATCTCTTTCATACACACACACACACACACACACACACACACACACACACACTTGTGCACACATGCGTGCTCTCAAACATGGATGAAACAAAGAGGCAAAGTTTGGAGAAAGGCAGAGAAAACAGTAAGGAAAGAAGTCAAGAGAGCCACTGAAATGTGAAAACGAGAGAAACAGGGTCAAGTGAGAGATATTCAGGAAAGATACAAAGCGTCAGCTTTGAAAGGGATGTTGTGGGCACTGATTATGTAATATCTACAGAAGTGTTCTGGTCTCCTGAGAGATGGGCACTCTATCAAGACAAAGTATTACGGTTTCTGTCTTTATAACTGAGAGATTGATATTCCTTGGTAAGATTCCATATCCAGTGCAGAAGGAACACAATCGCAAGTCTGAAACAGCACTTGCCCCTTTTTCTCCAACACAAAAGTCTTCTTCCAGTGTGTGACCTTCCATGCAAATCAGCTCATTTTTAAAGCTTAGTTGCAGTCTCTTAAAGAGCCCTGGTTACAAGCCATGGGAAAGGATATCACGTGACAGAGCCACAGTCCTTTCTAAGTGACACGGGAAACATCCTGCTACAATCACCCTCAGTGCAGGGAACACAGGACCGTCTGGTCATCAGAAGAATTTGTAATCGTACTGGAAACAAAGAGAGGATTCCATGCTCTCATTTCGCAATGTACCTCACTTTCCCTTGTGAAAATATTTCAAGCTGATAATTAATGGATATAGCAGTCAAATTCCTGAGAAGATTTGAAAATTGTGTTATAGGAATAAATACTGAAGTTTGAAAGAAAAAAGGAAAAAAAACAGTTGATCAGAATGCAGAAAGTGTTTTTTCTTTCCCTACAATATCACTGACTATTAAATATGTGTTCAGACTAAGATTGCTGAATGGTAGGAAACATCATATAATGAATATTATAATTAGCATATACAATATGCAAATGATTTAAAATATTAAGTCACTTACCATGTCAGAAGACGAAACGGTTGGCAAATCTTCAGGAGCTAATGTGGTATCATTAGACACTGAGATATTAACTGTAAGAAAAACACCATTTTTCACTATAAAAATAAGATTAAAGTGACCCATATTCATAATTAGTAATTTTAAAAAGCAGGAAATGGCATTTAAAAAATGTCTTCAACAAAAACATAAAGGCATAATAAAATTTTCTTTATTATAACTGTATTTACCTTTCACCTAGATAAAATAACCAAAAATTTGGACACATCTTTTATGTTCTAATTTGATAAGAAAGAATGACAAATATTTAAGGAGATGGTATTGTAATTTGTTTAAGGTTTCCAAAAGAAAAAAAAAATCTCCTCTATTACAAAAACGCATTCAATATATTTTACCTAGTAGAAAAAAAATGACTGTTAATAAGTGAGGAAATTGGTTGATTATGGCTTCACATACAGTTAAATCTTATAAATTGAAGCTTTACTAGTTAAGAATCATCTGATTTTGGAACTGTGGAATTCATAGGAGGCAGCATATCTCTGCAAAATATGTGCAAACAAAAGAATAAATAGTAAATTATATATAATTTATTATAATGGGCATGTACATTTAATCTAATTTTAAGTTATCTTCATATAGTTTGACATCATTTGTGGAATTAATAAGATGTCACTTGCCTAACAACTTCTTGGGCTCCAAAATCACTGCAGATAGTGACTGCAGCCATGAAATTAAAAGACACTTGCTCTTTGGAAGAAAAGCTATGACAAACCTAGACAGCATATTAGAAAGCAGAAACATTCTTGCTGACAAAGGTTAAAGCTATGGTTTTTCCAGTAGTCATGTATGGATGTGAGAGTTGGACCATAAAGAAAGCTGAGCACCAAAGAATTGATGCTTTTGAACTGTGGTGTTGGAGAAGACTCCTGAGGGTCCCTCAGACTGCAAGGAGATGAAACCAGTCAATCCTAAAGGAAATCAACCCTAAATATTCATTGGAAGGACTGGTGCTGAACCTGAAGCTCCAATACTTCAGCCACCTAATGCAAAGAACTGACTCACTGGAAAAGACCCTGTTGCTGGGCAAGATTGAAGGCAAGAGGAGAAGGGGACAACAGAGGATGAGATGGTTATATGGCATTACCGACTTTTTGGACATGAGTTTGAGCAAGCTCTGGGAGTTGGTAATGGACAGGGAAGGCTGGTATGCTGCAGTCTCTGGGGTTACAAAGAGTTGGACATGACTGAGTGACTGAACTGAACTGAACTGTAGAAGAATGTAAATTATTTATTAAACCAACACTCCTCTTTGAAATATTTCATTGTTTTTTTTCCATATATGAGGCCAAAATTAAAATACAGTATTTCAAAATTATTCTATAAGATTTTTCTTTATCAGATAAGCCCTTTTCCTATTACACAGTTTTATGTATTAGAAAATATATTATTATGCAGAGACTATCTCTAATATATGGAAATATGAAAAAGCACATCAAGTTTTTGTTTTTGAGGATCACAAACCTCATTCAATATCCAAACTGCTAATTACTGTTTGGTCCCAGATCATTCCCACCCCCAACCCAGGCCCCAACATCTGTAACTTGTCCTCTTAGTTTGCCATGTTTTAGGTCTCACTTATATAAACTTTTTAGAGGAAACAAACAGGTTTATTTGACTGCTGAAAGTTAGAACATAAGAGCCCTGAAGGAAGGTAAAAAGGGGCATGCCCTATGCACTGTTTTTTCCCAGAATCTGCCTAGTCTGGCACTTAACTAACAGGAGCTCAAAAATATTTGTTGATTATTCAACCTTAAAAAAACCAAATCCTGCCAGTTTCAAAAACATGGACGAACCTGTAGGACATTATGGATGCTAAGTAACATAAGTCAGACATGGAAAGACAAAACTGCATGATACCATTTCTATGTGGAATCTTAAAAAAAAAAAAAAAGAAGTCAAACCCATAGAAACAGAATAGAGTGGTGTTTACCAGGACTTGGGGGTGAGAGAAATAGGGAGAGTTGGTAAAAGGGTACAAATTTCCAGTGGTAAGAGAACTAAGGTCTGAGGATCTGATTATAAGATGATGACTATAGTTGATAATACAATAAATACTACATGACTGAAATTTCCAAAGAGAGGATAACTTAAGTGTTCTCACCAAACACATATAAATATGTGAAGTAATGGATATGTTAATTAACTTAATGGAAATCCCTTCACAATGTATATGCATAATGAGATCATTGAGTTGTACACTTTATATATAATTTTGTCAGTTATACTTCAATAAAGGCTTCCCTGGTGGTGCTTGTGGTAAAGAATCTGCCCACCAATGAAGGAGACGCAAGAGACACAAGTTCAATCCCTGGGTTGGGAAGATCCCCTACAGTAAGAAATGGCAACCCACTCCACTATTCTTGCCTGAAAAATTTCATGGACAGAGGAGCCTGGTGGGCTACAGTCCATGAGATCGCAAAAGAGTCAGACACGACTGAACACACACACACACACAGACACACACACACACACACACTTCAATAAAGCTGAAAAAATATTTGTTTACTAACAATAAAAGAAGCTAAGAATGGGGTCATATAGTGACTCCAAATGAATGACAACAGACAAAGGCAAAAGAATTGAAATATGGAAAACAAATAAAAGGGAATAAAATACTTAGCTTCAGTCCAAGTTTTTCCTCAATCCATTCTGATCTTTGAAGGCTTTGGAATTGTTAAACTTTTAACTTAATTCTAGCTGCTGCCAGGGAGGGCTTCCCTACTTCATCAGTAAAACTAGCACACCTGCAGACTCAGTTTTCTCATTCTTAGTGTTTCATTACAGGTCACAGAAAGAATCAAAATAGGATAGAGGATGCTTGGCCCAAAGAACGAAGATGTTAGTAAATTATTATTATTAAAGCTGAGAAGTCTATTACTATTATGTTTTAAAAAGCTTCAAGTACATTTTCTTACATTATTCCATTTGTTTATTTTAAAACACAGAAGACACATGCAGCAGGTATACTTTTACACCTGCTTTAATGCCAGGTTTCTTGCCCAGGATTACACAGTCAACCAGAAGGAGAGCTGGTGCCAAAACCTTGTTCACCTTTTTTTTCCCCCACCTAGCATTTCTATTTATCAGAATCAAAATGATTTATGTTGGCCACTGAATTCAAGGTGGGGAAATTACAACTCACCCACATTAGATGGCTCTCTCTACCATAAACTGAAATGTCTGAGCTGTCTGAGCATCTGAAGAGAAATAGCATATGTGACCTCAAAGGGACTATTTAGCTGGTATTTGTGAAGCTGTCCTTTGTAAGCTAGATTCTTTAATGCAATTTTGTGAGTTTCCTGTCATAAGAGAGTGCAGGTCATTTTGTAACATACTTTCTACCTAAACTCAAGGAGTGAGGAGGAAGGAGGATGATATTCCAGGCTCCTTTTTTTGTGTGAAATAAATGACAGATAATAAAGACCATTGAGTTCCAATCTGAACTTTCAGTAATTGCTCTCCAGTTCTTGATATATGTCAATTTGCTCATCTAAATACCTTTTGTCTTTTTGGTTTTCCTCCAAGACAAGCTATGCACACTGGCTCCCCAAATCCCAAAAGACCAGTATCAAAACGATAGTAAGAATAATATACTCTTCCTATTTATTACAATAAGTAGTTGCTTCAAAAGAGAAGACTTTGAAATATATAAGCGAGCACTTCTACAAATACATATTGGCAAAATATGGTTGAGCCCATAAATAAGATTGAAAGTAAATTTCTGTAAGCTCACAGGCGAGAAAATGATCAATTCCAATTGGGAACTTGGTCTACAAGAGCACTTGATCACCACTTGGATCCAGACACATAAAATGCAAATATTTTGGCAACCAACTGCAGAATGATCTGTGCATACAGAATCTGTAATATCCTTAATTAGGATTCTGGAAAGGTGAAACAGAAAAGCCAAAACACTGTATTCTGTGTCTTCACTATTTGCTCAGCACCACGGCTTATGAAGCAAAGAACACTTTGCCCTAGGAACCTGGCTAATTTAGAATGAGCCAGTTATCACTGGGACAGTCTGTGTCCCATACTTGGTCTCAGGTAATTTACACAGGTTGGTCATTTTACGTTCCTTGGACTTTCACATCTTGATCCTCTTTTCTGTGTATCAAATGCTAACTGATTCTCTGGAATGGAGAAAGGAACATAGATAGTAACAGACATTTAAAAATGTGTCTGTCACACGGATGACCAACAGGTACATAAAAAGATGCTCAACACAGCTAATTATTAGAGAAAGGCAAATCAAAATTACAATGAGGTACCACCTCACACTGGTCAGAATGGCTGTTATTAAAAAATACTGGAGTGGGTTGCCATTTCCTACTCCAGGGGATCTTCCCAACCCAGGGATCAAACCTGCATCTCTGGCATCTTCTGCACTGGCAGGAGGATTCTTCACCATTAGTGCCATCTGGGAAGTCATTAAAAAGTCTACAAATAATAAATGATGGAGAGGAAAACCTTCCTACATTGTTGGTGGGAATGTCAATTGGCACAGACACTATGGAAAACAATTTGGAGGTTCCTCAAATAACTAAAAATAGAGTTGGCATATGACTATAGTCTCATTCCTGTGTCCATATCCAGTGAAGTGAAAGTCACTCAGTCCTGTCCAACTCTTTGCAACCCCATTGACTTTACAGTCCATAGTATTCTCCAGGCCAGAATACTGGAGTGAGTAGCCTTTCCCTTCTCCAGGGGATCTTCCCGACCCAGGGATTGAACCCAGGTCTCCCTCATTGCAGGCAGATCCTGTACCAACTGAGCTACCAGGGAAGCTGCACACATATCCAAACAAAACTATAATTCAAAAAGATACATGTACCCCAGTGTTGACTGCACCATTATCTACAAGACATGGAAAAACCTAAATGTCCATTGATGGATGAATAAAGAAAATGCGGTGCAATGGAATACTACTCAGCCATAAAAAGAATGAAATAATACCATTTGCTGCAATATGAATGAACCTAGAGATTATCAACCCTAAGTGAAGGAAATCAGGAAGAAGAAAGCAAATACCATATGATACCACTTATATGTGGCATCTAAAATATAACACAAATGAAATTATTTATAAAACAGAAACAAACGCAGACACAGAGAACACACTTGTGGTTACCAAGTGGGAGGGGAGAGTGGAGGAGGGAAGGACTGGGAGTTTGGGGATAGAAGATACAAACTATTGTACAGAGAATAGATAAGCAACAAGCTCCTCCTGCACAGCACAGGGAACTGTATTCAGTATTCTGTGATAAACCAAAATGGAAGATGCAAAAGAATGTGTGTGTGTGTGTGTGTGTGTGAATCACTTTGCTGTACAGTAGAAATTACCACACTATAAATCAACTATATATCAATAAAATATGTTGCATTTGAAAGGCACTTAGTAAATGTTAGTCAAATCTGAATTTGTATCTTCAGCCTAGCTTCTTAGGGGGGAACTGATTAACTTGCTCTGAATAAGAAAAAATTTAACAAGATTCTCCATGATAATGAAACTTTAATGCTGTATTGCATTCTATTTAAGCAATATCTTAAGGTAACAGAGTAACTGGAAAATAAGTACAGAATAAAACTGAGTAAGTTTCTTGCCTGCAAGGTAACAGAGTAACTGGAAAATAAGTACAGAATAAAACTGAGTAAGTTTCTTGCCTGCATGCCTGTATGGGTTCTGAAAAACTTGAGCACATGAGTGCCTCTTGATAACTCACATATTTATGGGTTAAGTGTCCAGATCAATAAAAGGGCAAATACGGATTTTCAAGGATGACAAAGTGAAGGAGGAAAACTTTGGGAGGAGTAACTTTTGGGAAATTATCTGTCATTATCCCAGCTTGAAGTCTTAAAATTAACAGAAAGTTTTTATTCACTATTTCTTGTTATTATCCTTTGTTTTCCTGTGTTAACTGAGCCTCATGCTTGAGATTTTCAAGGTCAATGGACAAGTTTAAGTTACGACGCTCTTTATTCCATGAACACTATTCACATACTCACTTATAATGTTGCCCTGGAGCTGAACTCCTATCTGGTATTAAGCTGGATATATTTAGCCACTACTTTCACGAAAACTTCTCTTCCATCCCCACCCATCTTTACATCTGCAATATACATAAGACATTATTCTGGGATACATTTTCCTAGTCTGGATTTTACACAAACTCAAAGCTAGAGAATTAGCCAGGTCTGGTGATTATCCAAATTCATTGCTTTTCCTTTTCTGATTCTTGCAAGTGTTATACAGATGCTACTGAAATATGTTAGGTCAGTTAAAGGAAATTAAAATGATGGGTCTTTCAAATGTCCATGGTTATCTCAAAAGACCATGTTACCATGAAAAACAAATTGTCAGCTGTGCTGGTAAAGTAGCATGGCAAATGCAAACCTAAGCAAGACTATACCAGAAGGCTCTGCCCTTCCTCTTCAACCCTCAGACCATAATTTAAATCTACTTTATCTAAAGAGGGAATAACATATAACAAAAGTCAAACTGCATATAATATGACACAGGTCATGGAAGATGTTAGGATTACCTTTTATGTCCTAATTTTCTTTTAATGGGCTAACTATGGGTGGCTCAGAGGTTAAAACATCTGCCTGCAATGCGGGAGACCCAGGTTCGATCCCTGGGTCGGGAAGATCCCCTGGAGAAGGAAATGGCACCCCACTCTAGTACTCTTACCTGGAGAATCCCATGGACAGAGGAGCCTGGTGGGCTGCAGTCCACGGGGTCGCAAAGAGTTGGACATAACTGAGCGACTTCACTTTATGAAGCACTTATATGCACGTGCACATGCTCAGCTGTGTCAGACTCTTTGCTACCCCAAGGACTATATCCCTCCAGGCTCCTCTGTCCAATGCTCAGTCGTGTTGGACTCTTTACCACCCCATGGACTACAGCCCACCAGGCTCCCTTGTCCACGAGATTCTCCAGGCAAGAATACTGGAGTGGGCTGCCATTTCCTCCCCAGGGGATCTTCCTGAATCAGGGATCAAACCTGCATTTCCTTCACTGACTGTAATATGGGACCACAGGAGACAGTGAGCCAGCAGTTCTTTTTTAATGGTTATGACACATAGGTGCATAGCATTTGCGAAGATAATAGAAAAATTATACACAAAAAAAATAGTAATAAATTCCACTCTAGAAAGAACTGTTTTAGAGCATTTGGAAACCTCCTCAAGCTGTAAATAAAACCAAAGTGTAGCAATGGAAGCCATGCTTACTACCATCACTTGGTCTGACAGTTTCATGCCATGGAAAAGGCCACATTTTACTTAGAAATACTAGACAGTAATGCACTGGGTGCCTGCGAGAGGTTTTATTCCTCTTCATCATTCATCCATTATTAAGCATGTTCTCCCTGGAACAGTCAACAGTGAATCAATAAAATATATCCCTTCTGTTAAGAGAAAAGTATCGCGTCTGTCCCCCTTGCGGCTATTTTTCTTGCCTATCTAATTTGCTTGTCATATTTAACAAGCCTTTTTTTCTCTCCAGATACAAAACCAACACCTGCTCAGAAAATTTATTTTGACCCTTTCCAAAACATTAACCATGCCCTTAGGTGTATAGTCAGTGCCACCCTTGACACATTAGGTAAATGAACACAGGTATTACAGTAGAAATTTATTTCTGAAGTCTAGGTCAAATGCATTTCTGACCTTATTCATTCTAAAGGTAATTAACACTATCTTAAAAGTAAATTTTATAAAAAGCAATGCGCACATGAGGGGCATGTGTTCTACTTCATTGCAAGTAGCACAATTCTTAAGCAATGAACTAGAGATTTAGTGAATTTTGTTGATGGCAGAAGGGGAAGGGAAAAAAAGGCAGAAGAAAGAAGAAAAGGAGTGGGGAAAAAAGGGAGTCAAGTCTACTTCCTGGTCCCTATTTACAGAATTCTAGCATTACATTTTTGAATAGATAGTTTCTTCTTAAAGGAACTAAACATCTCATCTCTGGGGCTTGAAAGCCTTTTTCTACGACTCTGTATAGTGTACAACACTTCTGTAGTCTTGAGATTCAGGGGAATGATAGTAAATGATCTAACTATGATGCACTGAACTTCTTAACATTTTTTCTAACAATTTTGCTACAATGTTTCATATTTATCTACAACAGTTCCTTGGTTTTTGTTTGTTTGTTGGTAAGCTTCCAGTGGAAGCCTGCTGCTGCTGCTGCTGCTGCTAAGTCACTTCAGTCGTGTCCGACTCTGTGCGACCCCATAAACGGGGGCCCACCGTCTCTGGGATTCTCCTGGAGAGAATGGGTTGCCATTTCCTTCTCCAATGCATGAAAATGAAAAGCGAAAGTGAAGTCGCTCAGTCATACCCGACTCTTAGGGACCCCATGGACTGCAGCCTACCAGGCTCCTCCGTCAGTCTTTTCCTAGGAAATTTCAGGGGAAGTTAAATGCTTGAATCGCTTTTAAAGAATACAACTAAAAGATTTAACTGCTGGGGCATCTTTTGTGGGATAATGGGAATGAGAAAAATAACAAAATTTTACTCAGTGTCTATTATGAGCCAAATAATTTTACATATACTATTTCATTTAATCCTTATAGTAACCTCTAAGAGTAGGTACAATTACTAACCCAGCTCACAGGTTATGAAACAAAGAGATTAGGAAATTAGCTTGGTCCAAGATCACACTGCTAACTAGAGCTAAAATTCAAACTCAGTTTTCCTTACTCCAACACACTTCTGGTTTACACTTTATCACACTAACAATTTTCTAAATTGGGATTTTGGTGACAAATAAAATACTATGAGTTGCCTTTCAACTGGATATGTTTCAGTTTTCACTTTGGCCTTTAAAAAAAAGTTTATTGGCGTAATAGCTGCTTTGCACTTCCCAAGTGGTGCTAGTGGCTAAGAACCCACCTGCTGGTTTAGGAGACATGAGATGTGGGTTTGATCCCTGGGTCAAGAAGATCCCCTGGAGGAGGGTACGGCAACCCACTCCAGTATTCTTGCCTGAAGAATCCCATGGAGAGTGGAGTCTGGCGGGCTACAGTCCATGGGGTTCCAAAGAGTCAGACATGACTGAAGCAACTTAGCAGCAGTAGCATAGTTGCTCTACAATGCGTTGTTTGTTTCTACTGTACAGCAAAATGAAACAACTATACATATACACACAGTCCCTCTGTTTTGGATTTTCTTCCCACTTAGCTCACTACAGAGCACTGAGTAGAGTTCCCTGAGCTATAGGTTAGGGAACTAACTTATAGGGTCTCATTAGATATCTATTTTATACATAGTATCAATCATGCATGTATGTCAATCCTAATCACCCAATTCATCCCACTTTGGGTTTTCTGAACCATCTGCTTCCTTATACACCTCTGCAATGTAACCATCAAGGCATAGTGGGAAATAGAATACCTATTACCTCTACATTAATTAATAACTATCATATTTCTAAGAAAAGTGAATGTAAGCACAAAAACCATGTGCTAAAAACCTGATGTATCCTATGGCTAACTTCCCTTTTAGCAACTGAAGACTGAGGTTCCCTAGTCTTTCAATATATGAGAAGCTGAGTATATGGCTTGGGTTTACTGAGCAGCAGATGGGAGCAGGAAGAAGGGAGGAAAAGGTGCCTTAAGAAATGGAAACTCAGGAAGTGATAAAGTTTTATGGAAGCAAGTGAGAACAAGAAAGATCAGGTAGGGAGGAGAAAGAGCTGTCTTCATGAAGCAACAGAAAAAAAAAACCCACAATGTTATTGTGGCCATGAAAATAGTTTTCTTAGTGATTAAATGACCCCGATTTCCTTTCCTGTAAAATCATTCCTCAGTTTGCAGGATCACGACTCCATCTGCGCAGTTGCTGGTTCATTGTTACAGGCTGTACCAGTGTTGAAAAACAAGTCATCCGCCAGTTTAAATATTATGGACTCATTGATTGAATTCTTTTACTAGGAGTGCATGTTGCGATGAAAGGCCAGTCTTCTGTTGCTTTTAGAACACTTACTCTAGCTGTACATGCAACCATATTATTCTCTCACTATTGGTTTTCAGTTTGTTGTCAAAGTACTAAATGTATTGTGGGTCTATGTATCTATGTGGGTCTTCTATCAAAAAGTATTAAGATTGTGAGAGAAATACACAATCATTAACCTTAAAAGTTTTGTAAAACATGAGATTGTCCTGGAAATGCATTTCCTTTTGTCCACACCAGAAACAGATTTCATCTGTGTGTGTGTGTGTATGTTACTCAGTTGTGTCCAAATCCTTGCAATCCCAGGAACTGTAGCCCGCCATACTCCTCTGTCCATGGGATTCTCCAGGAAAGAATACTAAAGTAGATTGCCATGCCCTTCTCCAGGGGATCATCCTGACCCAGGGATTGAACCCTGGTCTCCTGCATTAGCAGGCAGATTCTTGACTGTTTGAGCCACAGAGGAAGCCTATACTCCCCTCACATTTATGTACATATCTTCCATGAGTGCCACTTATCTGAATAACTCTAAAACTAAGGGGTGCAAGCAACAGTCTTGTTGCAGAATGAGCCAACTGTGCCACAACATTTGCTTAGAAGGGAAGATGATGAAGACTGGTTTGTTTGTCCTATTGTTCATACTTACAAACCCTAAATTTTTATAACAACACAATTATAATGGTTGTTAAATGGGTAACATTTAATTATTTATTAGAAACTGTCCTAAGTATTTTGCAATGCCTCATTTTTTTCCTTCAAAACAATTCTATCAGGTAGGCAGTATTATTAACCCCATTTTACACATGAGGAAGGTGAAACAAAGCTACCTTGGAGAAAGGAACTTGTCCAAAGTCATACACAGGGCCTTAGCCAAGCAGGACTTGAACACAAGATTTTCCGACTTCAAAATCCTGCTACCCTGCTTTACTGGTACCCCATAGAAGTAGCAGGAGTTGTCAGAATCCTTCCAAGACAAAAACTAGCTATTTAAGACAGGCTTGTTACACAACCGAGGGGAAACACGTCAAAGGAAGAATTATCACCATTTTAGCTAGCACTTGCTATACACGGATAAAATCGGTTCAAGCCTCAATACCAGAGTCTCAAGAAAACAGAGATCCTTTCTGAAAGGAAAATTACATGTAAAATCTTTGTTGTATTTTTCGCAGTGAAAATGCATTCAGGTATGTCTTCCTGGATCCAAATGACCTACTCCACCAGCATCCAATTAAAACAATACATGCAAGTTTTTCCATTAGCCTCAGGTCGGTGTGGGGCTGACACCAGGGAGATTTTTGTGGCAGGTGTGCTGACAAAGCCCTCATCTGGCTTTATGAACACTTCAAACCTCAAAACAGCTGGCAGTATTTTCTTTCCTCTAGAAATTCTTAACATACAATTACTCAGAATGCCTAAAAAAGTCAGCATACAGACTTTTCCACAAGTAAAGAGACATATAAATGCATAGAAATAAATAAGTAAAAGGGAAAGTCCAAAATCTCACTATTAAATATGTCTATGATCCAGTATTTTGCACATGTGTAGTTTAGATTTCACCTCAAAGTCTAGGATGCATGATTAAAAGAGGTCTTATCACCTCCTCTCCTAGGACGAGCTCTAAGACTTCTGTAATGGTAATGCACGCCTTCTGGGTTTCTCTGGGGAGCATACTTAATTGATTCTAATCATATTTATCATGTATTGTTTACTCTTTCTAAGCACTTTTTAAGTTCTGAAGTACTTCTAAACAGTGTACCTCTTAACGGTAATAGGCCTTTATGTCTATGCCTGAATCTTTAAATTTCCACTTTTTACTTGTTTCTCCTTGCTTTTAAGCATAGGGTTTATTTTAATGTGAATTGACTTTCCTTAAAAAGAGAAAAAGAAACCATAAGTGCAAAACCCAACAAGGCCCCATCTTCTCACCAGTGTCACTGACCAACCCATCTGTAGAGAGATGCTGCCCTTTTTCGTCTCTCAAGGTCTTGTAAGACTTCGCCACCAAAACGGTAGAGAACAATGCAGATACATCACCAAAATATCTGAGAGTCATAGGACACAGCCTGCACAGGCACTGAAACTCTTTATAGGATCTTGCTAAGTTTTAAAAAATTCATAAGCATTGTTCATTCTAGTCTATAATATAACCATGTCTGTTTTATTGTGACTAGTAAGTGGTTTTTCCTTAGAATCTATAGATAAAAGTGGCTATTACATGGATGAGTCCAACTTTTAATGGGCTTCCCTGATGCCTGAGGAGTTAAGAATCTGCCTGCAATGCAGGAGACCTGGGTTTGATCCATGGGTTGGGAAGATCCCCTGGAGGACGGAATGGCAACCCGCTCCAGTATTCTGGCCTGGAGAATTTCATGGACAGAGGAGCCTGGTGGGCTATATAGTCCACAGGGTCGCAAAGAGTCAAACACAACTGAGTAACTAACACTTCGACTCCGACTTGCCCTACTTAAGCCCAGGTGTACAAAACCCTCAAAACACTGCTGTGCTTCTGGAGCTACAGGATCTTACTCAAAAAAGCATGGTTCGTGCACTAATTTTTATTTTAAGCTAATGTAGCTAATGTTACAACCAAGGACCACTAGGACTATTAGCATTAATTGTCTGACACAAATGTTTACTCCTCATTCTACCGTGCTGTGCTTAGTCACTCAGTCATTTTTCACTATTTTGCAACCCCATAGACTGTAGCCCACCTGGCTCCTCTGTCCATGGGGATTCTCTAGGCCAGAATACTGGAGTGGGTTGCCACGCCCTCCTCCAGGGGATCTTCCCAACCCAGGGATCGAACCCAGGTCTCCTGCATTGCTGGCAGATTCTTTACCATCTGAGCTACCAGGAAAGCTTCATTTGACTAAAGCAGATGTTAAAGCAACTTAACCTGAAGTGATGCTTTTTTCCCAAATGCCTTCCATATTATAAAATATGATGAATTTTATAATTCCAAGAAAAGATTCAAAGAAAAATAATTCCAAGAAAAAATTCCAAAGACCAAATTTAGCATTTTTTTTGTGATGAAGTTCTTATGCTGACTCAGGTTTAGCAAGATGGATATCAAAGTGCTAGGTTTTATAGAATCATATTCTTTACTAAGAAGTTATTTTCACATCTTTCCTAAGTCTAGAATATAAATATCTAAGACCATAATATTCTTCTTTCATTTCTTTTATTCCTTCCTTCCCTTTCCTTTCGTATTTACATTGTCTAGCACAGATGAACTATAAAGCTCTATTTTATCACTAGGTGATTCTAGTCTGAATTTTTTTAATTTCTTGCTTCAAATTATATAAAGTGAATTAATATTTGTTTATTCTGTACATTTAAAATAATCTACTTAGAATTTACTTAAGAAGGAGATTCCTAGAGAAATAAGAAACAGAAGTTCAGAGGACTAGGTTCATCTGGTCCTTATGTCTGTCATAGAGATACAGAGAAGATCCAGAATAATGTACACAAAATTATTTCTCACCTGTCAGAGATGATCAAGAATAAGGTACACAAAATTGCCTTGCAAATTCTGTCACTTGAGTTAGTTTCAAAGCATTGAGCTAATGTGAATGTACGTTCACATTCCAGAGCTCCTGGTTACACCTCCTGGTTGAATCACATGGCTAAGACACCTCAGGCAAAGAGACTATAAATTCAGCTGCATGGTTTCTCAGAGGAAATAAAAGAAAACCCTTTTTTGAGGATCATAAAACCAGGTGGAAAGTTTGCATGCATGGAGCCTCTGGCTTCTTCCAAATACAAGGTAAGCATAAACACTAAGCATGATGTTCTGACCTGGGTCGGGCGGCATACAAACACAGGAAAATTGAGTATTGTAGCCCACTTTGAAGTTGGAGTTGATGGGGTAGTAATCAGCTAGCTTGATCATCTTCTTGAAAGCATCGTAGATAAAAATGAAGCTAATCAGAGAAGAAAAGCCCTCTTCAGTGAAGCGAGTGAAGTACTGAACCAGAAAGCTGGCATCGGTGGCTACTAAAATGAGACACAGAAAGGCCGACCAGAGGCCGATCCAAAGGCGAAACTCCAAATAGTCAAAATTATGGTCCCTGGAAAGAAGAAAAAAAGGTATTTAGACTCCTCCTCCATGGAACACAAACTGCAATACAAAAGTACCAAACGACTGTAGAGTAATTGTTAAAAATATAAGATCACTTATAGCTACTAGATATAAAGATCATTCTTAATTTTATCCAGAAAGTATTACCTTTAGGATTTGGCCTAATGACACTAGCCTGAGAAATAATTCACGTGTTTGAGAAAAAAGCACAAGAGTAATCGTACCATTTGAATGTAAATGACTCATTAATTTTCTTCTTGTATTGATTCTTTTATCATTATGGAGTATCCTTTATCATTCTTTATGGTCTTTGTTTTAAAGTCTATTTTGTCTGATATGAATACTGTGACCCCTGCTTTCTTGTCGTTTCTGTCTGCATGAAATATCTTTCCCTATCCCCTCACTCAATCTTCTCATTCAAATTGATGATCCCTATGTAGAAAAAATAAACAGTTTGAAAGCGTAACACTGGTACCTAGCACATGTTCAATAACTGTTTTGGGAGCTTTCTGGTTAAGAAAGTATTTTCTCTTCCCCAAGTCATCAAAGTCTACTGAGAAAGACAAACTGATAAACATAATCACAACGCAAAATCCTAAGTGATACCTAAAGTTCCCACAGAGTGTCACAGAAGTGGGACTACTTTGGGCTCAGCAAGGTGGTGGGGATAGATAATCTTGCAGAAAAAAACTAAAAGTATTTAGGGATAAGCAAGAACTTTTGAGATAGACCAGGGAGGGTCAGGTCAGGAAGACGAAAAAGAGTGCTCAAGGAGACGTGTAGCATGAACTGCATGCAATGCCCCTTGTGAACTGAGTGTCACCAATACAGGGAGATGGGATCAAATGAGTTTGAGTCAGCTGTAGTGAGGTGGACGAACCTAGAGCCTGTTACACAGAGTAAAGTGAATCAGAAAGAGAAAAGCAAATATCACACATTAATGGATATATGGGGAGTCTAGAAAAATAGTACTAATGAACCTATTTGCAGGGAAGGAATGGAGATACAGAAGTAGAGCATGGTCTTATGGACACATCTGGGGAAGAAGAGGGTAGGACAAATTGAGAAAGTAATATTGACATATATGCACTACCAGGTATAAAATAGATAACTAGTTGGAAGCTGCTATATACACAAGGAACCCAGCCTGGTGCTCTGTGATGACCTAGAGGAGTGGGATGGGAGCAGGGAGGGAGCTCAAGAGGAAGAGGACATATATATATATATAATATATAATTATGACTGATTCCCACTGTTGTACAGCAGAAACCAACACAACACTGTAAAGCAACTGTCCTCCAATTAAAAAGTAAAAATAAACAAATGATTCAATATTTAAAAAAAGAATATGATGCCTCCATTTAAGTAGGCCATTTTTCAATACCCTTTTCACTTCTTACAAGTGAATTAGTTCAAGATTCATATTTAGGAAAACATGGGTCAAGGTTGGCATTTTACCACTACACAGCCATTATTTTACAATTATGTGGACAGTGCATTTAGTTTTTTTTTTTAATCATCATTTGCAATGAAAAAACAGATATTGGTAATCACATTTCTTGTATGAGAAAAAAATAAATCAAGGATCATTCATGCTTAAAGCTCTATGGCTTTCCTTTTATACAATGAGTTTCTGATAACTGACAGCCACATGTTTTAATGCTTCCCCAAAGACATCATGTCCACATGTCCATTACCAACAGCCTAGTCTAGGCCACCAAGAAGCTTTTCCCTGATTCTTGTAAGAACCTCCTTACTAATATCCATGCTTGCCTTGCTCAAAGCTGTTTTCCACATCACAGCCAAAATAACCTTTTCAAATGTAAATCAAATGTCCTAGTTTAAAGTCTTTTGGTGGCTTTGCACTGCTCTTAGAATAAAAATTCAAATTCTCTTCCTAACACAATGTCTGGTGCATAAAAGGGTTCCAATAAAACTATACCTGCAGGCTACAACTTGAAAGTTGTAGTGTCAGAAAGTTACTAACACTGGTTTATGAGCTATCACAGGTACCCAAGTGATGACCAACCAAAACTTTTTACTGAATATTAGAATTAAAAGTTGCTTGATTTCATATGTCAACTGGACTAGGCCGTGAGGTACTCAGGTATTGGGTCATACATTATTCTGGGTGTTTAAGGGTAGTTTGGGTAAGGTTAACATTTAAATTGGTAGACGTGAGTAAAGCAGATTGCCTTCCATAATGAGAGTGGGCTGCATCCAGTCAGTTCTTCAACTGAAAAGAACAAAAAGGCCAGCTTCCCTCAAGCAAGAGAAGACTCTCCAGCAGACAGACTGCCTTTGGACTTGATCGGTAACATAGGCACTGCCTAGTTCTCCAGCAGAAGGCCTTGGAACTGGAACATCAGTTCTCCTGGGTCTTCAGGTTGCTAAGCCACCTTGCAGGTTTTGGACTTGCCAGCCTCTAGAACTGTGTGAGCCAATTAGTTATGATAAATCTCTTATAGATGAATATACACATCATATTGGTTCTGTTCCTCTGGAGAATCCTAATTAATCACCAAGTGGTCATATGTGCCTCACTTTATGGATGAAGATACCAAGGCCAATGGAAACTAAGCCATTTATCCAATGTCAAGGTTTAAATGGCAGAGCTGGACCAGAAACCAATTCTCTGTACTACTGGACAGGTTCTTTTAAAAATTACAGTGTGGTTCTTCCTGTTCAATTTATATTCTGTGTGTGTGTGTGTGTGTGTGTGTGTGTGTTAGTTGCTCAGTTGTGTCTGACTCTTTGAGATCCCATGGACTGTAGCCCATCAGGCTTTTCTGTCCATGGAATTCTCCAGACAAGAATACTAGAATGAGTTGCCATTTCCTGCTCCAGCTCCCTGACTCAGGGATTAACTTTGGGTCTCGCGCACTGCATGTGGATTCTTTACCATCTGTGCTACCAGGGAAGCCCCAGCACATGAGTGGGCCTTAACATCACTGTCCTCTATTTCCTTCCTATCAAATCACACACATTGGAATACATTACCAAAGCAGGAGATTAGTAACACTTGGGTAGAAAGTTATCTTCTACAGATTTCCCAAAATCTTTCTAAAGACATCTTTGACATTTCTTCACAGTTCCCTTCATGTCTGGAACCCCAGTGTTTAATCCTATGCATGTCTTTCTGAGATAAGTAGACTCTAGAAAAAGCTAAATTCTAGGAGTTTACACTATAATTTACATTATCACACAATGAGTCAGAGCCTAGAAACAGTTTTATTACTTCAGACATTTTCCTTAAAACAAAGTTTTAAACAATTACCTAGTTTTGCTTTCCTAACAAGATTAAAGTTAGAACAATCCTTAAAATGTTCTAAGACTGCTAATGTTTGTTTACAGAATTGATGTTTACAGGACAGGATAAGAAATAATCTAGTCATCAGCTAATGGTCAGGAACACTATCAGTTTGAGTACAAAGGGGAAAAATGCATGTATAAACTTGAATCTTAGGACCTAAACAGGATACCCAAAACAGCTCCTCTAAAATACTTAAATACTCCCAGAGTGTCTCTGTAAGAATAACCCTCATAAATTCACTAATACCAATCACTCCATTAGGAAAGTGATATGTTTACAGCAGCAAGAAGAAAGAGGAATAAAAGATGAGAAACTTTAAACAAGCCAATCAACAGTAATGACTACAATAAAAGGCAATGTTAATGTCCAGTAAGACTATCAGGCCCCTTGGTGCCAAGTTTAAATAGCAATTAAATTATAAAAAGTTATAAGCTACAGAAAGGAAATGATAGTAGAGACCAAAGAAACTATGATGAGTTAGAAGGACAAAATCAGTGTATATTTTTTTGGTAACACTCAATGTTTCTAGAGATTTACATGATAGTTTTGAGCAGCAGAAACCCAAAGGTATAGGAAAACCGAAGAACTTACCTTTGAAGCATGTTTCAGAAATCAGTCACTGAAAAATATAAACTCCCTAAACTGAATGAATAAATCCAGGTACTTAATAGAAGACAGTAATGATTTGAAGGCCTACAAGTAAACTGCTCAAATAATATAAGAAATAAATTAATAAATGACCAAATGACAAACAAGATAAAATCCAACTTTAATCACAAGGTTTTTATATGACTTAGACCACACTGCTTAAACTCCCTTCAGATTTCTCCCAGAAGAAAAGGAAAAGGAATCCGATTATTGTTGTTAAATCATGTCCAACTCTTTTCCAACTCAATGGACTGTAGCCCACCAGGCTCCTCTGTCCATGGGATTTCCCAGGCAAGAATACTGGAATGGGTTGCCTTTTCCTTCTCCGGGGGATCTTCCTGACCTGGGGATCAAACCCATGCCTCCTGCACTGGCAGGTAAGTTCTTTACCACTGAGCCACGAGGGAAGCCCATTACTGAAATACAGTGTGTAAAAATAGTTCAAAAGAGATTGCAGAATTGGAGAAACAAAACTATGTGTGTTTTGGAAAGTTGTGAGCTATTCTTTCATTTTGTTACTAATTTTAAAAAGAAACAGCATATCATTCATATGCCTTTTTGTGGTTTTCCAGTTGATAAGGCAAATATTAAATCCTGTATTCCAAGTCAGAGATAAATCTGTGGATTATTTGGAGTTACTGTTTAGGTCCATTAAGCTTACAAAACAAGAATTTATCTATTTCTCAAAAAAACAAAGAAGGTAAAATATGATGGGGAAAACCTGGGCAAAAGATAGTAAAACACTTTCTTTACTGAAGGATTTCTCAGATCACTTAGTAAACTGAAGGGTAAAGTGAATTACCAATAGGGGGATACAATAAGTAATGTACAGCACTTCCTAGACTTATTGGGATCACAGATTTTTCTTTTTCATTGAGAATCTAATGGAACTAGTAAGTGATGAAACACACTTTGGGAAACAGTGGACTCCACAAATACTCTGTATCTAGACATATCAGCACTGCTGTTACCGTATGTAAGCAAATGATATAGCATTGTGAATAAAAGAATAACGTCTGCCACATAAGTGTCATGTTACTTGGTGATGGATTTAAAGCACAGTTTCTCAAATGTTTCTTGTTGCTTTACAGCTGTTTTCAAATAAATCACTTGAAGCTATGTTTAAGTTTCCAATTTTGATGAAACAGAAGGAAAAATGAGAAAGGAACTTGCTTAGCAAAAGGAAATAATCTCGATCCTACAATTATCTAAAGCAAACCAGGGTGCAAACATTTTCTGTAGATTAAGGCTCTGATCACATTGTATACAATAAATCTTTCTGCAAAGGTTGCACCGCAAAGGTTGTACAGTTGTCCCTGTTTATAGAATGTGCTTGTTTAATCTTCCCACAAAGGCTTTCTTGTCTCACATGATGTTTTCTTAAACATATAAAAACTGTTTGACTCTTTCTATAAACTGACAGGAGCAGAATTTTTTCCAATGGTCTCCTGAGAATTATAATGGAGGAATTTCTGGTAATGATCTACAGAGAACATTACTTAAAATCTGAAGCTTTCAGTGTTTGGAAGACCTTTAATTTTTGCCCTCAACCCAGTTTTCAAAACGCTCGTTTTAAATTCTCATTCCCTCTTCTCTCGTGATCACTTTTGACAGCATACAAGGCTTCTTTCTTTCTTTTTTTTCTTTTAGTAATTTTTATCCCTCTAAGTTGATTTTGTAAGATTTCATTTATCTATTTGTCCGTTATTTATGACTGTACTGTGTCTTCGCTGCTGTGCAAAGGCCTTCTCCAGCTGTGGAGCACAGGCTCTAGGCACACGAGCTCAGTAGTTGTGGCGCAAGGCCTTAGTGGCTCCAAGGCATGTGGGATCTTCTTGGACTACGGATCAAACTTGTGTGCCCTGCATTGGCAGGCAGAGTCTTAATCACTGGAACACCAGGGAAGTCCCCACACAATTTCAAAGCCTACTATTTGAGTCCTTAAGTGTACGAGGCATTAAGTGGGTATTAACATTTCTAACATTAAAATCCTAAAACTGTATAATGGTAGAAGTATATGGAAATTCCAACAAGGAATGCTAGCAAGCCATATGAAGTTCTGCAATATCTGTGTACTGAGATCTACCAGTAAAGGCAGTTCTCTCTCAGAGGTATCAAGTTCATTAGAAAGAAGCTGGAATTCCCAATTTGATTTTGAAGCCATTTGTGCGCTAATGTGGCTATTTAGATAATGTGGTTAATTCAATTTTCCCCATCTTAAAATGATCCATCAATTTCTAAAAGAAAATACTGGTACCACAATTGCCAAGCCCATTAGTAACGTCTAGTGATTCCACAAGAGGTTTAGGCTCTGGAGTCAGAAAGCAGGGATTCAAATCCCCGCCCTGCCAATGACTGGCTGATGCAGCCTTCAGCAATTTATTACCCACTCTGTGCCTGCTCTCTCATCGATAAAACAGGATCTAGTCCCTACTTCACAGGACTGCTACAAGAAATAAATGAGGGAGTACACGAAATGCACTTAGGACAATACTTGGAACACGGCCAAGCACTCAATGAATGTTAGCTGTTACCCAGTTGATTCTAGAAATCCATCATTAGTTAAGAACACAGGAATGGGATTTAGGAGCCGTGGCCCACGGGAACACCCGGCCTCTTCCACAGACAAGCTATGTCACCTTGAACAAGTCACTTCACTCCTCCAGTGTCAGTCAGGATCATAGCAGGAGATTCAAGGCAACCTCAGATGGGATTCCGAGGAAAACTTTAAAGACGTGAGCTATTTACAGAGGAATGAGTAACAAAAATGGCAAGGTTCTCAGGGACTAGAGATGTCAGGAAGCCATTTCTACCCCCGTCCCCTGCCCCCCGCAACAGCTTAGAAAGGCCAAGGGAAGAAGAGTCACCAGGGCCTGGCGAGGGCAGAGCCAGGGTGGGGGAGCCACCGATGGAACAAGCCACTGCCAGACTGCCCGGGAGAGCAGCGACCGAGCGGAGTGGGGGAAGCAGACACGCCCTGACCTCTCTGCCTTCCTGTGCTCCTGAGGCTCTGCGTTATCCACACCCAACAGGAAGCCAGAGGGCAGAGGAGCCTGCGTGCTGGGGTCCACCGGAGACAGCCTCCAGAGGCACAAAGCAGGACAATAAGGCAGAGAAAAATGAGGACGGAGGAGAGGCAACGCGACAGAGGGACCTCCACTGAACCAGATGCTAGCACCTGCCGGGTGACTTAATCTCTGAGGGCCTCTCAATCTCCAGATGCTAAAATTTCCAAATCCACTTAACTACTATTCTGTGCAGGCTTCCCTGGTGGCTCAGACAGTAAAGAGTCCACCTGCAATGCAGGAGACCTGGGTTTGATCCCTGGGTCACAAAGATCCTCTGGAGAAAGGAATGGCAACCCACTCCAGTATTCTCGCCTGGAGAATCCCATGGACAGAAAGGCCGGGGGGGCTACAGTCCTTGGGGTTGCAGAGAGTCAGATGCAACTGAGGAACTTTCAGTTCATTATTCCGTGCTGTGTCTAGACTGTGAATGTTCTACAACTCAACAACTCTAATTTATAATTTGATATCTAAATACATACTTGCTGAAATTAAACAGAAGTCTCTCAAAAACGAGAACAGGTCCTGTGCTGCTCAAAATAGTGAGTGGTTGACCAGCAAAGAGGCAAAAGATGGCTCCAGAGACAGCAGTACCCAGGAAACTCTCCAACACACCCTAATAGAAAGAAAACAGAGGTGTTAATAGAAACATGCCTTATTTCTTTTCATGTGTGATGTCACTAGGGGAATCAAACCACATGAGCATGCTATTTTGAGGGCTTTCACAAACATATCAAACACATGCAAAGAATATTGATTTTTACCAATATGGATATCACCTTCTATTTCACACACATATGATTTAGCCATTCCTGCCTATTCCAAGGGTTGAACTGCTCCTAAGTACTAAAATGACTGTAATGACTAGCAGTTGACTACAGAAGGCAAAGGATGACTCCAATACTCTTTTAAAAAAATATTAATTGACACTTCCATACATAAAATCACACAATACAATCCCACCAAGTGTGTAGAAGTGATTTAGTACTTCTGGTGTTGTTCTCTCCGTGGTTACTTTCAGTATTTGTTTTAGCTGAATTTCACTTTGCACACAGCAGGTACTTATAACTAGCTACATTTTATGCACAGTAGCTATTTTCTATAGATGAAAACTTTTTAAGAGGAAAGGAGAGCAAAGAGAATAGAAGAAAATGATTTGCCCTCTATCCTGCATTCTCTAAGACATCAATTCCAAAAAATAGTCTATTGCATATTCATTGTCCAGTGTAAATATACACAAGAGCTGCAAATTACTTTCTCTCTAAAGGTAATAAATGTGTGGGGACATGAGTAACTAAACCTTTGTGGCCATGTCACCCTGTAGATGTATCTCTGAGAATCAACCCATTATTGCCCCTTGGCATAATAAGAACAAAGGATTATAAATATACATATATACATACACATATATACAATATCATATAATCATATAATGTATATATATAATTATTATAAAGAAATTGGTCTTTTAAAATTGATTTACAGACCTTTAAGTGCTATCCCCACTAAAAAGCCATCCCAGGAGACTCTTATTATGATGATTACTTGAAATATTTTATGATGTGGCTTTAGAGCTAGTAATATTCTCTTCAGAATGACATTAACAATAATACATCCTTCTCTTTTAAGGGTAGGGTTCAACTGGGAAAACACAAAAGTCCTTTAGCACAGCACTATGTAATAATGAGGCTGAGGTGGAGATGGCATAAAAAAGCAAGAGTTAACAAGTAAAAAGACTAGTTCCTCACACAGTGTGCAGACACATTCTAAATACCTCAGTACACCTACTTTTGCCTAAGATGTTTAAGTCTGAGATCTGGCAGGTGAGTGTTTCAAGAGGACCCTATTTACATAACTATTGCATGGCCGAAGGGTACCATCTTGTTATTTATAGCCTTTGCACACATAATCATTCTGCACACAGCTCATTCTTCCTAGGGGAGCAGCAAGCAGAATGATAAACAAAGCCAGTAGAACCAGGCTGCATTTATGCAGAGAAGAGAGAAAAAGTTTCCCCAGTGCCCACTAAATAGTACCAGTCTTGATCTCTTATCCCTGAAGATATGGAGCTTCAGGGGGTTAAATGATATGCACAAATCCATGCTCACTGTGGCACAAGTCTTTGGAGTACGGTCACCTGCCCAGCTACTACTGCGTCCTTGGCAAAGGGAAAAGGTGTGCATGCGGCTGGGATTTTCTCAGACTTGCACTTTTTTTACCTCCTGTGCATTGACACTGGGCTTTTCATGTCTTTGTCATTTATCTTTGTGTGTGTGTGTGTGCCTTATTTTAGTGTGTGTGACATGAAAGAGTAGGGGCTGGAAGGCTCCTCATGGCAGGACAAGCCATGCTCTGGGCACAGGTGACGGGCGAAGCGTCACTGCATCATTCTCTCTCAAGCAGGGATGAGTAACTATTTCTCATCACTACTGCAGGATCAAACTAAAGCACACAGCCTGGGTGTAGGAGAGAACACAGTGAAAAAAAGGAGGAATATGAGATTAAGAACACTCTATTTGATTTGATGGGCCTCCCAGGTGGCTCAGCAGTAAAGAATCTGCCTGCCAGTGTGGGAGAGGCAGGTTTGATCTCTGGGTCTGCGAGGTCCTCTGCAGGACGAAATGGCTACCGACTCCAGTATTCTTGCCAGGAACATCCCATGGACACAGGAGCCTGGCAGGCTACAGTCAATAGGGTTGGGAAAGAGTTAAACATGACTCAGTAACTAAATAAAAACAACAACAAATTTGATTTCATGTCGCTATTAACCTCTGTGAGAGGCAAGAGCATGACACCAGCAGCATCTGTATTTCTCTTTCCCCCATCATGCTACACACCATTTCCCACATGCTCTTCAGGCACCCAGGAAACACTAAAGGAATCTAAGAAGACGCCCAAATCACACCCTAGGTCCCGCTTATCAAAGGCCAACAGCCATGACTGCTCATCCAATAAAGATAACAACTAATCTCTTCCCGAAAACAGCTTTGATTTATGGCAAGTCACGTGATCGTTTAAAAGGTAAGATTATTTTTATTTCAGTACTTGATCCTTTGCTAAGTGCTACAGTTTCCATTTGTTGCTGACAATTTTAAAACAGAGACAGATGATTTATTATACACATTACACTGGAAACTTGCTTAAACTCAGAGGTGTTTCCAGTGTTTCTGAGAAAAGAACTATTTTCACCACATTTTGACATGTTGCTCTTGACAATATAGAAATTTAAAAAAATAATCTCATGCAATGAATAACTTTAACTAGAATTTACAGTAATCTGTAAAGTAAACTATCAAAAAAGCCCTTTTTGACTTATTATAGTCAGTGTTCATGAATATAAAAAGGAAATAATGTGTGGATGTGTGCATTTTTAATAGCTATGGCTCATAAAAACACTTCTGCATCTGATTCCCCACAGAGGTACACACTCCCTAGCAATTCATGAGAATGTAATGTACATGGCTGAACTCTGAGCAGGGCAGAATCAGGTGCAGCAAAGCACTCCAGCTCCACTTTGATTGGGTTTTTATTTTATTCCATTTCCGATCAGATGATACCCACTGTGTAACAGAGGAAGGAGCTAATAACTTGCCCTTGGAAAACCCAGAGACTGGACTCTGTTCTTCCACCAAAGAGCTGATGACCTTGGGAATGTCACTTAACCTTTGTCAATTTCAGTTTCTTCATGCAGGAGAAAAACATGGAGGCATAGTACATATACTGTACAGTATAAAAATGGACTCTGGAGTCAGATCACCTCAAGTTGACATCCAGACTGTATACCATTTACTCTGTAATGACTTAAACAGGTTACTTAACCTCTCTGTGCCTTGTAATGTGAACATCATGTCTAATGTTTATCACAGTCATTGACAGATGTGTTTTTGATGAACAGTATAGTCTAAAGGAGATCAATCCTGGGTGTTCCTTGGAAGGAATGATGCTAAAGCTGAAACTCCAGTACTTTGGCCGGCCACCTCATGCGAAGAGTTGACTCATTGGAAAAGACCTTGATCCTGGGAGGGATTGGGGGCAGGAGGAGAAGGGGATGACAGAGGATGAGATGACTGGATGGCATCACTGACTCGATGGACGTGAGTCTGAGTGAACTCTGGGAGTTGGTGATGGACGGGGAGGCCTGGCATGCTGCAATTCATGGGGTCGCAAAGAGTCGGACATGACTGAGCGACTGAACTGAACTGAACGTATACATCAGTCCCTGATTCTGGGAAAGATGGAGGGCAGAAGGAGAAGAGGGCATCAGAGGGTGAGACGGCCAGATGGCATCACCGATGCAATGGACATGAACTTGGGCAAACTTCAGGAGAAGGTGAGGGACTGTCATGCTATAGTCCGTGGGGTCGCAAAGAGCTGGACACAACGGGGTGACTGCACAACAACAACAACAACATACACATGATGAATCTACTCAGATAAGAGATGAAGAGGCTGAACTAGGTCTCTTCCAAGGTCTCCTCCAGGTGGCTCAGCACAAACAGCAGGTCTTGGAGTCAGGGATATCGGAGTTTAATCCTAGCTCCGCTACTTACGAACTTCTCTAAATCCTAATTTTCTCCTCTGTAAAATCAATGGCTATTTCACAGGATAATTACTTGGACTGAATATGATAATACCATATAAAAAGCTAAGAATAAAGTAGAGAGATGATAAGATGCCAGTTTTCTTTTCTTCCTGCTTCCAGTCTCCTTCTTCCCAGTTACTTCTCTCTCCTTCAACAGAGGAAGGAGATGGAGCGTGACAGTCAATAGGAGCGACAGGAAAAGATGAAGATGACTCCTCAGATGAAAAGAGGCAAAAGCCTCTAGATTCTCAGTGTTTCCAGGGATGGGTGTACTGTTCAGTCATGTCCAATTCTGCGATCCCACGCACTATAGCCCTCCAGGCTCCTCTGTCCGTGGCATTTTACGGCCAAGAATACTGGATTGAGTTGTCGTGCCCTACTCAAGGGCATCTTCCCTCCAGGGATCACACTCAGGTCTGTGTGTCTCCTACACTGGCAAGTGGATTCTTTACCACTAGTGCCACCAGGAATCCACAGAAGCCTTAGACGGCAATGTTCCAGCCACTGATTTTGGTGCTTCTTTTCATTACTTGTAGTATCAAACACATGGAATTAGCCATGATAAAACAAAATGGTTTATTTCCCTTTATAGTAATGAAGTAAAAATCCACATGTAAAGCAATTTGTGAACATTTTTCTGTTCACACGAGGGTATAACATTAAACCAAAGATGTTCCTTGTTTTATAGAAGGGCCAAGAAAGTTAACTGAAGCCTCAGAAAGATCAAGCATAAAAGAAATTTGAGGGAGGGAGGTTCAAGAAGGAGGGAACATATGTATACCTATGGCTGACTCATGTTGATGTATGGCAGAAACCAACACAATACAGTAAAGCAAGTATCCTCTAATTACAAATAAATAAGTTTTAAAAAGTGATAAGAACATGAAACAAAGGAAAAAAATCTCACCATAGGAGCAAGTTTCTTTAGGAAAAAAATCCAACCACAATTGGTAGCACCAGCATTTTGTCTGTGAGCTACTTGTGATAAGTCAAGGCCATCACACCTGTCATGGCTAACACAAAGCAAATGCATTCAAGATGATAAAACATTCAACATTTATGCTGTCAACTTTAACTTTAATGCAATTTAGTACATTTAATATCTTCATATAACACTAAAGAATGACCTTTGTTGTTTTATGTCCTTTTTATTAAGAAATGTATTACTTGGATTAATAATTAACCCCAAACTGCCTTAAAATACAAAGGATTTTCTATCTCTTTGACAATTATCAACCAAGTAAAACGAGACACGGAGAAGGCGATGGCACCCCACTCCAGTACTCTTGCCTGGAAAATCCCATGGACAGAGGAGCCTAGTAGGCTGCGGTCCAGGGGGTGGCAAAGAGTCGGACATGACTGAGCAACTTCCTTTCACTTTTCACTTTCATGCACTGGAGAAGGAAATGGCAATCTACTCCAGTGTTCTTGCCTGGAGAATCCCAGGGACACGGGAGCCTGGTGGGCTGCCGTCTATGGGGTCACGCAGAGTCAGACACGACTGAAGTGACTTAGCAGCAGCAAAATGAGAAAAGAATATTTAGGGGGCAATAAATGCTAAAATATTCACCAACATTATTGTTAGATTTTAAGACTTAAAAAAAAATGTCTACTAACCATAAAAAGAAATTTCAGCCTGTATTGGTGGTAATCTATTGAAACTGTGTAGAATGTTGATCAATCAAATTAAACATCTCTAGCATTTGAATCTGAAATTTAGCCAAGAAAACTGATGCAGCCTAATGACTTTTAAACATGGCCATTGGAAATAAGCAAACAAACCTGAATTACCTGCAGATCAGATCCCCAACATAAAGCCACAAGATCAAAAATAAGTGATGAGATGATGCAAGTACCTAAATCAAATTTGAGTCACGTGAAAAATATCTCAGAGGGTTGTTTTTGTTTGTTTTGTTTTTTGTTTTTTAGGGAAAAGAAATACTGAATTTTTATTTCCACTTTAGGTTTCCCAGGCGGCTTTGTGGTAAAGAATCTGCCTGTCAGTGCATGAGTACAGGAGACACATGTGGGAAAGATTCCCTGGAAAAGGAGAAGGAAATGGCATCCACTTCAGTATCCTTGCATGGAGAATCCCATGGACAGAGGAGCCTGATGGGCTTTCGCAGGGGGTTGCAAAAGAGTCAGACACGACTGAGCAACTAAACACATCTTCACTTTGAACAACTAAATCAAGATCTCCAAAGGTCAGGTCCCAGGAATCCATAGGTTTTCAAAGTTCCCAAACTGATTTTTATATGGTCCAAATTTGAGATGCACCCATTCAGGCAATCTCCCTTCTTCTATCAAAATAAAAACTACCTGCTAGCATGGTTAATGACCAGCAGTTACACAGACCATTCACCTACACTAGGAAGGAAGACTGGATATACAACCCTCATTTTTTACTTCACCTGTGTAGCTACAGACTATAAATCAATGATTTCTCTCCTGACATATCACAGCTGCCAAATCCTTAGTGTGCCATCTCTGCCTGAAAGTGCTTTGTCGTCATAAACAGGATTTCTGTTTACACTGCCCAGCAGGAACAGAAAAAAGGAGGCAAGACTTGAAAAACAAATTATCTCTCTGCTTGAAGAAAAGTATGAGCCAAAATCTCTACTCAAGAGCTCCAGTTCCAAGTCCAATAGAATGGATAGCAAGAAAGAGAGGCTTTACAATATTGTTTTGTTTGAAGAGCTGTGAATATGTATCTAGATCCTCTGAAGTGTCCAAACATCAAATAACAGTATAACCTTACACAAAAATTAAGTCCAGATGGATGAGAAATGTAAATGAAAACATAAAAGAACTAAGATATGTGGGTAAATATTTTTCTAATCTTGGGGTGGGGAAACTGCTCTAAATATATCATGAATATAAGAAACTATAAAAGACCAAAGATTTTGACTACATAAGAATGGAGATCTTTACAGCAAAAGAAATCATAAATAAGGTTAAAAGATATATAACAGATCTAGGAAAAATACATTTGTGATATTTCTGACAAGCAAAGGGAAAATATCCTTATTATACAAAGAGTTCTTATAAGTCAATGAGAAAAAAAGAATGCCCCAAAGAGAAATATCCCAAGTGTACTTACTTATAAAGACACGTAAGTAAGCAATAAGTACGGAAGGATATTACCTCTCACTAAAAATCAAAGAAATGTAAATGGAATAAAAATGAGCCATCATTTTTAAGCCACAGAATGACAAAAATGAGAATATGAGACAAATTCTGTTTTTGCAAGAAAGTGAGCAAGCCAGCTCTCTTGTCCATTACTGGTAGAAGTTTAAATCAGTATAGCTTTGTGAAGTGTAACCTGAAATCAGTATCAAAAATAAAATAAGTATCTACTGCAATTACATTCTGCTAAAAATTTAGCTAAAGAGGTAATGACAAAGAAGGAAAGTGGAGTTTAGCACCAAGATTGTTTACAAATGAAAAGACTGAAAAAAACTAAAAGTCCACTAATAGAGAATTTATTAAGTAAATTATAGCACATACACCATGTGTATAAAGAAATGCAGCCATTAAAAACGCTGTGTTCAAGACCCATGTTGAGGTGGAAAGACTTTCTTAAAATGCTAGTTACATATATGATTGCATATATGATCTCATTTCTAGAAAATCCTACACAGTAATCTGTTTATACAAGCATTGCAAGACACAGAAAGATATTCATGAACAGGTTAATAATGGTTATTCCTAGGTCATGGATTTAAGGGCAAAACGATCTTCTATGCAATGTTTCTGTACTATTTGAATTTCGTACAATGCTTAATTTTATCTTATTCAAAACAAAGCTATTTCAAAATGATTTCAAGCTAAACACAAAATATTGTTTAGAATTTAGCATTGTTTGGGATCTTCACCACTGCTCAAATGACCATCATTTTCTGACCACCAAGAAAATAGAGTTGACAAAGGTCATTTACATGAAAAAAACAACCAAATAGGTTTCTGCTAAATGGAATTTGGTAAAACAAAAAAACAAACTTCAATCAAACAGGTTTCATTCAAAACTTATACATAAAATGAAGCAAAGTATCTAAAGTTTCTTCCAGGGACAAGGAATGACCAACATACCCTGGAGGCAAGAAAACAATGCGGTGCCCTTTACTTTGTAACTGATACACATTTATTGTTTTCTTACCAGCACAACCTAACTGGATCATTCCAACAGACAACCTTGCCCAAACTGGAATATGTTTCTGGTGCAGATTAACACGTCACCTTCTATTTCCACTTCAAGGAAGAAACACACTTTGGTACCAAAGTGTAACATTCAGGGAAGATGAAATTATTATATAGTCTTCATGCAGTAAAGTAATTATCAGCTGCTTTAATCCTGCTGTTACAAATTGCGCATGATGCTTTGTAAAGAAGTGTCTATCTTATTGAGGAATATCATATATGAGTAAGAAATGATACATTTCCAGCTTAAGCAGATTGATCGAATATTCTCAGCACAGCAGTATGTTAAAATAAAGCCTCAAAGTTGGAGATGCCAAATTTATATTTATAAATGTTCCTTATTATGAAACAAGTTCCCTTAAAATGTGCTCTGTTAGGCTCCATAAATATCACAAAATTCAACAAATTCTAAAATCCTAAAAATCTTACGGTCTTCTTTTACTAAAAGGTTTGTGAAAGTAGGATTATATTTATTCCTGAAAAAAATTTAAATTACTTTCTTCACTCAGTCTTCACTCTAGACTGTGCTCAGTCATTCACAACCAACAACAGTCAATTTAAATTAAACCACTTCTCTGTGTTCCATAAAGCTAAGAAGGACAGCTTTGAAATAACAGACTTGCCACAAAGTATCAAAACAATGTTCCTTATATCAGTATCTTACCCACAGACTAACCTATTCATAAATATTTGTTAAATCGACATTTAACAATTTAATTAATAGAACAGTATACCCACTTGGCAACCAAGAATATAAATCTAATGCAATGAGTTCAACGCATGGTCGTAAGAGACTTTAGTTGTGGGAAGGACATGTTTTTAGGATAGTGAAGATAAAAGCCCTTATTTTTACTTAACAGTATGGCAGGGCTCAGTGGTAAAGAATCTACCTGTCAATGCAGGAGACAAGGATTCAGTCCCTGGGGTCAGGAAGATCCCCTGGAGGAGGAAATTGCAACGCACTTCAGTATTCTTGCCTGGAAAATCCTATGGACACAGGAGCCTGGCAGGCTACAGTTCATGGGTTGCAAAGAGTCAGACATGACTGAGGGGAGAGCTTCCTGGGTGGTTCAGATGGTAAAGAATTTGCCTACAATGCAGAATATATGGCTTGGATCCCTGGGCTGGGAAGATTCCCTAGAGAAGGGAATGGCTATCCACTCCAGTATTCTTGCCTAGAGAATTCCATGGATAGAGGAGCCTAATGGGCTACAGTCCATGGGGTCACGAAGTGTCAGACATGACGGAGGGACTAACACACTTTCACTTCATGGCAAGGGGAATAGAGCATTCTAACAGTGGAGCTTACTGAAAAGGGCAATGAGAACACTGCATATTCTTGGACCTCAGAAAGCCAATGCTCTAATACTTTGTTGCTTAAGAACAGGAAACAAGCCAGGGCTAGATCCCAGAAGAATGTAAGGTCAACTCTTGGCAAAGCAGTTCAGTTACTCCCAGAAGCCCAGGCTAAACTTTAACTGCCTACACTTAAGGAATCCATGCACACCCACTCTGGAAGCTTCAGAGTCCTCTCAAAGAAGCATGATGGCTCAAATGTATGTGGCAAGTTGGAGAATTCATGCAGCTATCTACGCTGCCATTATAACTTGATTATATCTGGAGAGAGTTCAGAAAAACATCTACTTCTGCTTTATTGATTATACTAAAGCCTTTGACTGTGCGAAAGTGAAAGCGAAAGCCACTCAGTCCTGTCCAACTCTTTGCGACCCTATGGATTATACAGTCCATAGAATTCTCTAGGCCAGAATACTGGAGTGGGTAGCCTTACCCTTCTCCAGGGCATCTTTCCAACCCAGGGATCGAACCCAAGTCTCCCATATTACAGGCGGATTCTTTACCAGCTGAGCCACAAGGGATCACAACAAACTGTGGAAAATTCTTAAAGAGATGGGAATACCAGACCACCTGGCCTGCCTCCTGAGAAATCTGTATGCAGGTCAAGAAGCAGCAGTTAGAACTGGACATGGAAAAACAGACTGGTTCCAAATAGGAAAGGAGTATGTCAAGGCTGTATATTGTCACCCTACTTATTTAATTAATATGCAGAGTATATCATGCGAAATGCCAGGCTGGATGAAGCACAAGCTGGAATCAAGATTACCAGGAGAAATATCAATAACCACAGATATGCAGATGACACAACCCACAGAAAGCGAAGAAGAACTAAACAGCCTCTTGATGAAAGTGAAAGAGGAGAGTGAAAAAGTTAGCTTAAAACTCAACATTCAGAAAACTAAGATCATCATGGCATCTGGTCCCATCACTTCATGGCAAATAGATGGGGAAATAATGGAAACAGTGAGAAACTTTGGGGAAATAATGGAAACAGTGAGAGACTTTATTTTCCTGGGCTGCAAAATCACTGAAGATGGTAACTGCAGCCATGAAATTAAAAGATGCTTATTCTTTAGAAGAAAAGCTATGACAAACCTAGATAGCATATTAAAAAGCAGAGACATTACTTTGCCAACAAAGGTCCATCTAGTCAAAGCTATGGTTTTTCCAGTAGTAATGTACAGATGTGAGAGTTGGACTATAAAGAAAGCTGTGCTGAAGAATTGATGCTTTTGAACTGTGGTGTTGGAGTAGATTCTTGAAGAGTCCCTTGGACTGCAAGGAGATCCAGCCAGTCCATCCTAAAGGAAATCAGTCCTGAATATTCATTGGAAAGAGTGATGCTGAAGCTGAAACTCCAATACTTTGGCCACCTAATGTAAAGAACTGACTCAATGGAAAAGACCCTGATGCTGGGAAAGATTAAAGGTGGGAGGAGAAGAGGCCGACAGAGGATGAGATGGTTGGATGGCACCAACTCGATGGACATGAGTTTGAGTAAACTCCGGGAGTTGGTGATGGATAGGAAAGCCTGGTGTGCCGCAGTCTGTGGATGGGGTCACAAAGAGTTGGACATGACTAAGTGACTGAACTGAACTGACTGGAGCCTCTGGAGTCTCAGTTGATTTATTTTGAACACAGTTCCATGGGAAATGATCCATATGCCTCTCAAGATTTGCTTCAAAATAGGTGTGTGCATATGTATATACACAAACACACACACATAAATGTAATATATATATATTACACATATATGTGTGATTATTGAATTTACATAACTGAGAATGTATGTGAATACTAATTACATATATATTTCTTCTCTGAAATGAATGCTGAAATGTAAATTCCTGTCATTGAGTAGGCAAGACCTCCTGAAGAGAAGTTGGCAGAAGAGTTTGCTTAAACGACACCAGTGTGGGTGACTCACTCGTGTTTTCACAACATACTTCTGCCCAGCATCCATGTCTATTTGTAGCCTCACAATAAAGGTCCTACGTGAACGTCTCTCAGCTGCCCGCCTCTAAAAGCAAGGACACTGTACTCAGTTGACTCATTTGAGCTGCCTGTGCTTTTGTGAATAACCCACTGCTACATTCATGAAGGAATGTGATACAATTGAAGATTATTTCAGGCTATGCCAATGTTTTTCTGCTCAGTTCTGATCTAGTGTTTAGAAAGTCAAATGAAGAAAGATTTCACCCCTTTAAACAGGTCCACTACAGACCACTACTGGTATCTCGGGGGAGCATAAAAAAGATTGCTTTATCAACTCTAGATTGTAAATACCATCAGAATAGGGATTCTTACCTACTTTGGTCATGTTATCTGTATCCTCAACACTTAAAACAATGCCTGGTATACAGTAGATACCCAATAAATATTCACAAAGGAATATATCAACGTCTGCCTTAGACTGGTGGAATAAGCTGGGCCTTGACACCAAATCCACAAAGTATTTTCTTTTCCTGATGCCAAGTCAAGAAGACATTTACTGCCAGAGCATCAAAACCTCTGTATGTTATAAGATGGCCAACAGGCTCATGAAGAGATGGTCAACATCACTAATTATTAAAGAAATGAAAGCCAAAACTACAGTGAGAGTTTTCATCTCACACTGGTCAGAGTGGCTGTCATTTAAAAAATCTACAAATAACAAATACTAGAAAGGGTATGGAGAAAATGGAACCCTCTTACACTGTTAGTAGGCATGTAAACTGGTGCAGCCCTATGGAAAACAGGATGCAGGTTCCTTAAAAAATCAGGAACAGAGTTGACATATGATCCAGCAATCCCTCTCCTGGGCATATATTTAGGAAAAAAACCCGATAATTCAAAAAGATGCATGCACCCCAATATCCATATCGCAAAAAACACCTCTGTATGTTAAAGAACATATCCTTTCAGTTTTGAGACACTTTTCAACATATTAAATTCACCTTATTCCCTGGTCTTCAAAATAGATAAAACCAATAGATACACCCATCTAAGTCATCTACCACTGCAAGAAAACCTAATTAGATGACTATAAGCAAAATTTTTCCATATTTAAATTCTAGGACATGTAAAATTACTATGTAACTATTGAGTTGGGTATGCGTGCGCACGTCCTACTCAAATTATATTTACCCATATTATATCAAAAAAACCCCATTGAATCGATGAACTCATTTACTAACAGCATCATTCCACCCAAAAGAAATTCATAAGAGAGTATTCTGTTCAAGAAATAGCTATTAACGATCATTAATTTTTTAATCCCTGTTTTTCAATGTTTCTGCCACCCACTGAAAGTACCAAATTTTAGTATTTCACTCCACATAGTTCTTAAAACAAAAAAGTCTTCAGAAATGACATGAAGACTAAATATATGTATATATGAGTGTTAAATATATCCAACACTATTTTCATTCAGAGAAAAGTTTTAAAAAAACGAATTCAGTTTCAGTGAAACTATCAATGGAGGTTACATAATTTATTGATACAATGGTCCATTATGTCTGACAAATTATCCTCATAGGTTTCAATTAGATACTTGATTAAGTCAACTCCCAGAAGAAACATCCAGCAAATGGTCATTTTAATGGACATCCTGACACACTGAAAGCATTATATTTCTCCTCAAATCTTTAGAATCCAGAAAGTAGCTTACTCCACCAGCAAGGCCTTTCCCATAACACTTGTCACAGAGGAAAAACACAGTAACTATATATGTTAGATCACTGAATCTTTACAGAACTCGCTCATATGCAAAATAATGCCCCACCAGGAGGGATCAACAATAGACTTGAACAGATTTCTCTCTCTCTCTCTCTCTCGTTGTGAGATGCATCATTTTAAAGCTAAGTCTCATGAAGTTGAAGAGTTCAATTCAGCTTAAAAAGGCAAAAGGGTAACACATAAGAAGTGTCATTATGTCTCCATCTCAATAAGAACATTTAAAAAAAAAACACATGTTGAAAAATTATCTTCACCTGAAAGTCTATCTATATTGTGCAAGACAGAAGGAGGTTTTGCTCTTGCTACCCTCTCAAAATCACAGCTTTCTGTGATTTTTCTTTTTTTAATATAAATTTATTATTTTAATTGGAGGTTAAATACTTTACAATATTGTATTGGTTTTGCCATACCTCAACATGAATCCGCCACAGGTGTACACATGTTCCCCATCCTGAACCCCCTCCCTCCTCCCTCTCCATACCATCCCTCTGGGTCGTCTCAGTGCACCAGCCTCAAGCATCCAGTATCATGCATCGAACCTGGACCGGCGATTCGTTTCATATATTATATTATACATGTTTCAATGCCATTCTCCCAAATCATCCCACCCTCTCCCTCTCCCACAGAGTCCAAAAGACTGTTCTATACATCTGTGTCTCTTTTGCTGTCTCACATACAGGGTTAGAGTTACCATCTTTCTAAATTCCATATATATGCATTAGTATACTGTATTGGTGTTTTTCTTTCTGGCTTACTTCACTCTGTATAATCGACTCCAGTTTCATCCACCTCATTAGTACTAATTCAAATGCATTCTTTTTAATGGCTGAGTAATACTCCATTGTGTATATGGATCACAGCTTTCTTATCCATTAACATGCTCTTCAGTCGCTCAGTTGTGTCTGACTCTTCACGACCCCAAGGATTGCAGCATGCCAGGCTTCCTTGTCCTTCACTTCACATGAGGTTGCCTGTATTATCTTCTTCATGCTGGCCTCAGGGTGCTTCCCCAGTGCTTTTTTCCTCCACTTTGTTCTTTTGAATGATGTATTTTAATTATCATTAAACTTTCATTTAGATGAAGAATTAGCCATGCAATTTGAATACAGACAGATTTTGTAAAAATATCATTACTGAATTACTGTTACAATTAATTTACTCATTTTTGTCTATGAATGAGGAAAAAAGGGGAAGACACCCTCTTTGTATACTTCATCTCTGTGTCTACAATGCTTGGCTTCTATTTCCCATACTTGGGAATATACAGCTAAGTGCTTTCTGGCCAGCACAATGTAATTTTTAAAATGTTGATCATTGGCCAATATTTCAGAATCACCAGATTTCACTTAAGAATTTGAATTCCAACCTCTCTTTGAAAATCAGAAAATGAATAATGAGTGCATATCCACATGGCAACAAGGAAAGCCAAATGGCAACTGCCCCCTTTCAAAGGAGAGGGAGGTCATGGGAGGCATCACAGTGCCCAGCTGTGAGAAAACCCAAGCCAGCCTTGGAACAGTCACAGGGGGAGCCCCCAGCCCAGGCAGCAGTCACGGGAGGAAAGAAGCCCTCAGGCAACTCCAAGCTCAGCTGCCAAAACACTGGAAGTCTACAAGGACCAAAGGGAACCAGCCACCCGAGTCCATCAACCACCAAAACCGAAAGAGAAAAGGAAAAAATGGTTGTTTGAAGCCTCAGATTTGGGGTAACATGCTATGCAGTAATAGACAAAGACTAAAAGATGGAAATGCTCTTAACAAGCAAAATAAAATTGTTTAAAGTAATGTCTCCCTTTTTGCTTGGGTCAACACAGATGTCACAGAGCGTCTCTATCTTAATTTTGTGTTTAAGCAGAAATCTAAAATATGAAATGTGCCCAGGGGAGAAAACAGAAGTAGAAAAAAAGCAATCCTTTGGAAGCAGCTCTATTATTTTAAATAAGCTGGTTGGCAGCACTTATTAATGTCACATAGGTTAAACAGTAATAAGTAGTAACACAGAAGAACAGTGTTTGAAAAGGGCTTGAATCTGGTTCTTTTCAGCTTCACTCACTACTCTATACTCCACAACTAGCACAATGCCTATTTTTTTCCATAATGAATGGATCAACTAAAAGAGGTTTTGTACATATCTTTCTGATTATGGGAATTAAAAATATCTTTTCTATCACTAAAACTTCAGCTATTATGGCTACAAAAGAAGGGCAAATGCCACCTGCAAACCAAGAATAAAGCTAGAATCTTAATGGCTTAATGAGAGACAGATCCAGGAATAGGAACACCAAATCGTAGCTTTTATCCTTAAAGCTGAGTTCTTCTCATAAAGATACAAATTCATTCTTGGGCAAAACACCCATCGTCTGCTCACATGTAAAAGGAAGCTAACCAGGCATTCCCCCAAAACTTGATATATCAAGTTTAACAGTGTGGTCCATCCATTCAAGGTAATAGATCAAAACCTTATACCCAGCACAAAA
This sequence comes from Oryx dammah, assembly GCF_014754425.2. Classification (NCBI taxonomy): domain Eukaryota; kingdom Metazoa; phylum Chordata; class Mammalia; order Artiodactyla; family Bovidae; genus Oryx; species Oryx dammah. The sequence goes on along the minus strand of NW_024070187.1, from coordinate 85,724,230 downwards.
TTAAAGCAGCTGATCTGCTTTTGCCCAAATAGAGCTATATATCCTCATTTCCTTCCCTTCTTTTCCCCACTTGTGACTCAAGCCAGATTTCATCGAGCTATTTTTGTAACTACTAAAATGCTGGAAATACAGCAGCAGACCAGAAGCAAAGTAAAATGCAGCATCCAGCAAAAGAAAGAAAATCACGCTGAGTAACTGAAAGGCCATCTGCTTCTCGCTGAGCTGCAGGGGTGAGGAAGGCAATCTGGCTGTACTATTTGTGTCTTCCCCCAAACCAAACCCACCTGCATGTTGTCAGTGGCATCCCCAAGCAGTCCTCCAAAAGTGATAGCATTAGTTACAGTTGCCAGATAAATGAAGAGAATTGCTGAAAGAGCCTGAATATTTAAAGCATCATAAAAATCACTGGCAAAAAATGGTGCTTTCCTCTTTATGTCCTTAATTAGTCCACCACAGAACCTGGGTAGGGAAAAAGGAAACATGACAATATAAAATAAAGTATCGGCCAATGAACCAAGAGATAACTTATTTAATCACAGAGAAGATGTATTTAAAGTGTTTGAATCAGCAAGATACTATTTCAGCCCTTAAGATAAAATCAGAAAACTGTAAAGGAATACATTTTCTTCTGTCTTCTTTTTGATCACCAAGTTAGGCAGTCACATTCCCTAGACTGTTGGTCTTTAGATGAGAGTGAATTGTGTCAGTGTCTGAAAGAAAACATCCCAACATGTGAGCCGATCCTAAGGCCCTTTCTGATCTGGTCAGAACTTCCATCCCAGCCTCATTCATTCATTCATTCCACAAATGTGTATTGGTCATTCGGGATATGCCCAGCACTATTCTGAGTACTGGAAATACAGCAGTGAATAACACAGGAAAAATACCCACCCTCCTGGAGTTATTTTCTGAGTGAGGCGACGAAATAAGTAAAATGCATGGGGCTAAAAATCAAAGAAAAAAATTAAGTGGGGATCTAGGTTAAATGCTAGAGTTGCTATGGCAGAAATATCAGAGTGGCCAGAACAGGACTCCTAAAGGGTGACTTTGGGGTGAGGATCGGAAAGAATGAAGGGAGAGGGTGAGGATCGGAAAGAAAGAAAGGAGAAAGCCATGCAGGTGCGTCACGGAGGAGCGCAGCAAGCTGAGCCTCCTCATATCCACAGGCAGGCCAGCTGCCTGTCATGTGTCAGCTCACTCCCTCAAACAAACCTCACTCAGCTTTCCCCACGTTGTGCCTTCTGCCTTTGATGTCTTCCCTCGGAGTGCTACAACCCTTGGAAGTCTTGATCCTCCACTCATGCTAAGAGTTGCACTATGCTCTCACACATTCTCAGGATTGTGTGTCTGTCTGTCTTAGGGGTATTCAATGCCCTGCTTCAGTTTTCTTTGTATGTACAGACATATTGCACAGTAGCAGACATATTGCAGACATGCAATGCACTTAGGAAAGTTAAAATATCAAAGATTACAGTCTGATTAAATAAAGAAGTTAAATCCCAAAAATTGTATCTATAGAAGAGGAAAAGGATATTTCTAATGGGAATAATTTGTAAAGAACCGTTCAGGGAAAAACTGGGGGAGAGAGAAGGTTCTGTTCTCTAGTCTTTAAGAAGGAAGAGGAGAGAAATAACATCCTCTTCATTTGGGAAACAAACCCAAGTGGGTCATTGGAGGAAGAAAAGAACGTCATTTCATTCAGATTCAATTGTCTGTTAAAATGACATACCTTTGGTGTTTTCAAAAATCTGAAGTGTTTTTTTAAAAGTCATATCTTCATAAATGAGTATCCTACTTAAAACTGTACTTAATTCAGATTGAAATGGAGAACCTAATAGTGAAGGCATAATTCTAATAAAAAGAGATCTAGCCAAAGCTGCCTGAGGAACCTGAATTTGCCCCTGCAGGCCGAGGAGACGTGGCCTGGCAGTCACTCATTTCTGTAACATGTAACTCTGTACATGTTCTATAACTCTGTACTCTGTTCTGTAATATGGGTACACTTCTGAGTAAATGTATCAGGAAGAGATGGAATCAAGAAAGTCAAGGGCGGGGAGAGACTGGCCTTTCTGCCACACCCACCCCCCATCTCTCTCTCTAACAGCTCTCATTCATGCCACTGCCGTCACACTGGTCTCTGTGCCAACCCAGCACCCACTAGGCACCCTGCTGTTCTACATCCCCCCCCACCCTAGGATTTGCCTCCCCACTCCTTCAGGACTTTCCTCAAATGCTGCAATTCCCTTTACAGCCTTCCCTTACAGACCACCCTATGTAAAATGGTATTACCTAGTACCTTTCGCCTGTTGCAAAACTCCCTACTCCCGCTTTGCTTTGCCCCATACAATCAGATTCACATTTCGTTATTTGCTCACTGTTTGTCTCCCACCACTACAAAGTAAGACCCCTAAGGACAGAGGTTTTCCATTCATTCACTGCTGCAGCCCAAGCACCTGTGACTAACAGATACGCCATAAACCTGTGTTGGCTGACCGAACATACAAACCAGTAACAAAGCACTGATGGAAAGATTAAGGGGAATTCAGACCAGAAGGGAACCTCATCATGAACGACAGAAGAATCCATCAGGTACCTTCCAGTGCGCTGCAGTTCCTCGCAATCTGCATGTCCTCCTCCTCCGTGGCCTCCATCGTGGGGCGTGTCCCCATTCATCTGAACATTCTCTCCACCTGAGTACATATTCTTTCTAATCAAGACAGCAGAGCCCAAGAGAAGATTAGTTTTATTTTATTCGCCTGCCTCTTAGCTATATCGTGCACTAACTAATGAAGAGACGGACCAAAAACCTTTTTGGAGAAAGATCATTATTTCCTGCCACCATCCTGTGTGTGCTTAATCGCTCACTGGTGTCTGACTCGTTGCGACTCCATGGGCTGTAGGTTCCTTTGCTCATGGGGATTCTCTAGGCAAGAATACTGGCATGGGTTGCCATGCCCTCCTCCAGGGGGATCTTCCCAACTGAGGGATCGAACTCAGGTCTTGCACATTTCAGGCAGATTCTTTACCGTCTGAGCCACCAGGGAATCCCGTGAATACTGGAGTGGGTAGCCTATCCCTTCTCCAGGGCATCTTCCTGACCCAGGAATTGAACCAGGGTCTCCTGCATTCCAGGCAGATTCTTTACCAGGGAAGCAGACAACTTTAAAGTGTTCTAGTTAGAGCCAAAAAAAATGAGTAGATGAATAAAAAGTTGAATAAACTGTATGTTGTATGAAAGGGAAATTGTTTCATCTGGAAAACCACAGATTTCTAGAAAATGGCTTCCCCTCAATTATCTCACCCAATTTCTTAACCTCTTAAATCTATACGGAGTCACCTTGAATAAACTGATCTTTCCACCCATAAAGGGGTCCCAGAAACATCCCAAAAGAATCTCTACAGTGTATTCCAATATGATAACCTGAGATCTCTAATTTGTAATCACTGAAGAATATCACCACATGCTCATTTTCCAGTGTCAACCAAATGTCAAACAAAGGCACATGTGTGATTCATTTGAGATAATACCTCAAGTTGAATGGAAATCTGTCAATATTAAGGCACTAGACAGAACCTCTTCCCTCTTCCAAAAAAAAAAATCTCCTTCTCAAAGATTAAAACTCCCAACGGCCTGATCATCTTACCTTTTGTCAGACGATGGAAGACTCTTAGGAGGCTCTATCCTGATCGCTGGATCCCATTCCCCAGGTGGAAGGACAATGACTTCGTCTAGGAACTCATCTATGCCAGCAATCAGGTCCTGCCTATCTTTCGCTTTATAAGCAATGTCATGGAACACCTAAAGAATAAGGAGAGATGTGCTGATCCAACAAGAGAACTCTCCACATGCCTCAGATGTTGAGGCTGAAGAATGCAATCCATAATCTACTTTAACGTTACTGCGGCCATAGCCTCCTATTTCCTACTGTTCAGCTTAATCCAAAATTTTTCAGTATCCAGATTATGAACCCAAAGAATATAGGTAGAGGCATGAGAAAACAGCTGTGCTTCTTTTATACGATTTTTTCCTAACAATACCATAAAATAGCATTGCCTTTCATCTCCCACTGGTATGTACTATTACTGATATGGTTGCTATGGAAGCCAGATGAAAATAGTTTAGAGAAATACACAGACAATCATTCCCTGAAATAAAAACTACTGGGCCAAACCACTGCTTCTAATTCAAGAAGGAAAAGTTCAAACTGAGTGTTAAGACTGGTTAAAACTCAAACTCTGCAGCTCTCAAACACACAAATAATGTGAGTTAAAGCAAAGGGGTTTTAAGTAGGTGATCATCTGTCTGTTTTTTAGGAAGCCAATAACCAAACCATCCAAGGTAGCAAACGTTCCATGTGTTTTATGCAAATATCCAAAGCAGGAGCTTCCAGATGTGTATCATACTCTTTGTCAATCATTCCATTCTTCTAACCTGCCTGATAAATCTGAAAGTCCTTTATACATAACCCAAGCCCTTCATACCTCGTAAGTCAAATTCTTTAGTCTCCAGGAAAGAAGATGGCCCCTGTTTGATACCTTTGGCTATTCTTAAAGATTGCTAAGTCTTTTCTCCTCAGTAGAACTTGTAAAAGCTATCAAACAAACAACACATAATGGTGTGGGGGTTTTGGGATTTATGGGAGATCATTCAAAGTGTAAGCATAACATCTACAGTGGACACAACTGGCTACAGCCTTATTTTCTCTTGCTACTTCCCACTATGGAGGCTGGAAAGCCAGTCACTTTCTCAGCCTAGCCTGCAGGTAAGGATGGGCAGTTCTGACTCATGGGATTAGAAAAAAAGAAAAAAAAATGTGTGGGGGAAGCATTAAAATACCAGTTCAAAAAGACAGACACAGCTAATACACCCTGCCTCCTCCTTCCTGCTTTGCTATAGATGGTGTGACTGGAGTTGACAGCAGTAGCCATCTTAAGACCACAAAGCAAGAGCCTTGGCACTTGATTTACCATTAAGTAGTTAAGTTAAGCCAACTCCAGCAACTGCTTACCTCCAAATTTCCTAATATGTGTACAAAACAAACCCTAAATTGTTTAAGCCACAATAAGTCAGACTTCCTGTCATTTGCAGCCTAAAGCATTTCCTTTTCTTCTTTTTCTTTTTTGCCTAACACATTTCTAATCAATACATCTTAGGGTGAAGAATTAAGCAATTGTAAATATGCAGAAATAAATAAAAGAACCCACTGAGATGCTTAGTTGCCTCAAAGGGAAAAAACAGCATTGCTATTCATCAGTGTTCCCAAATTAAGTAACCATCTGAGTAATCACCAAATAGAACTGCCATAACTAAATGCTCTATTCTCCACTCAACACATGGAGAAGCTAACATATCAAGCAATGAAGCAAAAACAAAACATTTGGCAAAATAGCAAGTTAAGAAAGGCATAAAAGCAGAAATCAGTGATCCTATATTCTAACAGTATTTCTCCTACTATGAGACTAGTTCAGAGTTTCAACATGTCTAAGATGTGTGTAGTGACATTCAAGCTATTATGAGAGTACAGTCATAATTCCAAAGTGCTAGATACTTTGCAGAATGGTTGCTAATGCATTTTAGTATGTGTATCATTCCTTCCCACAAGATAAGAAAACCACAAAAACAGGTACTTTCTGATACCTAAGGGAAAATGCATTTTACTATGTGTTATTTTATAAAACCCATTTCTGAAACAAAACACTTGAATTTGCAGGATGAATATATTAAACATTATAAGAGAGTATGTTAATACAGTGGCTTGAACCTTTTAAATAATATTTAACATACTTCAGTTTTCAGAACTGCAAATGTTTAGAGAAAGGAAAATATGACTTATTCTAACATAAAATTTATTTTTTGAAAACTATTAAAAACAGATGTCAGCTCATTTGTACAAATGACTGTACCTCATGTTTTAAAGAAGGTTGGTAACTGCATAATTCTAATTGAATAAATTGTGACAGCCAACTCACAGTATGAGAACACAAGAATGACATTCACAGATCACCATCTTCCCGATTCCCTACCTCATCAGACATCAAGGTGGCAATGGCTCTGCCGATCTCATGGTAAGACTTGGCTTTCCCCTTAGGACCTAAGAGAATGAATAAGAACCTAATGGGAGAGGAAAGAAGCAAAGGCTATAACACATAATTCATCAAACTCAATACACATAACACTGAGACATGTTTAATCCTAATTCATAAAAAGGTTAGGTCTAGAATTCATCTTTAAAACAAAGGTTATAGTCTTGGTAATATGAAAGGCACTCTTCCACACTATTGTGAAACACAAATTGCTGTTCGTTTCATTTGGAAGCAAGGGAGAATTGAGCATGGAACCCTAAAAAGCTTCTTCATGAAAAAGGAAAGGTTCACTATATGAGGAAGTCTTTCTTTTCCAAACTTTCTTTTCTTTCTCTTTCTTCTGACTTTTCAGAATCTTTGGAGAAAACCCATTGAGCACAATAACTAGAAAGACTTAGCACATCTTCTGATTTTTCTGACTTTTCTTCACCCAATATTGATGGTGACAAATGATCCTCTCCATATTTTAAAGAAATATTTCTACTCAGAAGTGGCTGGGAGTCAGCAAAATCCAACTCCTCTACAATAAGCCACATGCTGACAACCAAAGTAAAGGAGGAAAAATATGAGAGAAATTCAATATAAAACATCATTCACAGTAAAAATTCTTCTACAGGATTCCTCATTTTCTTTTCCAAACTTGTTTTCTTGATAATGCACTGTTCCACAGTAGTTAGGTCCTGAACCTTGCAATAACGAGCTTATCTCCACTCAAGTTCACCCCTTATCATATTGGAAGGAATGCCTCACTGATCACAAGGGCAAAGATGCAACTCTCAACTGGGGAGCAGGAAGTAAATGAATTCAAAAACAGACCAAAGGCAATACTAGACAAATCCCTGCCTTGCTTATTTATGATCATATCTTACCTAACATGGAGATACTGAGGACAATAAAAATGATCACATCCTATGTTTGCACAGCTTTCTAAAGCTTACAAAGCATTTCACACTCACATATCATTTAAACTCCTACTATCCTTTGCTATAAGGACATGTATCTTACTCCCATTTAATGGTGAAGAAACATAGGCTCAAGGAAGGTAATGGATGGGCTCAAAGACTGTCCCTAATGAATGACAGAGTAGATGGTTGGATGGCGTCATGGACTCAATGAACATGAGTCTGAGCAAGCTCTGGGATGTAGTAAAGCACAAGGAGGCCTGGTGTGCTGCAGTCCATGGGGTCACAAAGAGTTGGACATGACTAAGCAACTGAACAACAAGATAGATAGGACTTTTTACCTCCTGCTTTTTTTCAGCACACAATTCTGCTTAATAATACCTGTGCAACCTATACACCAGAGAAAGCTATCCAACTATGACCTCCATAGGCCACTCTGGGGAAAGACATTGTGGATACTTAGCTGGGGACAAGAAAGCTTAAGTAAGATCTTATGAAACCACAAATGGCTTAGGACATTTGTTGGCAAAATTTTCTTTTTTACTAATTTATTCATATTTTTGTTGTTTAAGAAAGGGCTATTGATAGCCAACACTCTTCAAGGTATTAGGGTCTGTTCTCAAATGCCCTTGAATAGATAATTCCATTTTTCATCATAAAATTTAATCTAAAGAGTAAAGAAAAAAAAAACGAGAATGTAAGAAGGTAAATCTGAATGTCTGAATACTCAGAGCTTATACCAGAATAACCATAAAACCATTCAGTATTTATTTGCTTAGAAACCAATTCTGGAGTGGAGCGGTGAACTCGCTTTCAAGTGTTATCACAGTAGATGAAATGGGCAAAAGCAATCAGCAGGCATGAAAGTCATTCAAGTATGAAGGAAGTCATTATTAGAACTGGGTTTTAATTCTTCTAACTAGGACTTGCCTTTTTCTGAAGCTGAACCTAAATTATACGCCACCACATACAGTATTATCAAGAGCTTTTTTTATTGACAGAAAAGTACAATGCACTTTTCTGAAGGGATGGCTCACTGAATGAGTGCAACACCTGAAAAAAATATTTAACAACTAAAGTAAAATACAAATCTCATTAAAAAACACCTACAGTACTTTTCATATGTCCCAGTTCTATTTACTTGTCTACCAAAGGCCAGCTGTCAGGCAGGACAATAGGGCATAGATTTAGACAGAAGTGGGCAAATGTGGTACAGCAAGAGAACATATATAACACCTGGATGCTTTACTTAATACATTTTTAAATAATGTATTTCCTTTGCCTGTCATTTTTTTTTAATTTCAGGCTTCCTAGGTGGCACAGTGGTAAAGAATCCATCTGTCAGTGCAGGAGAATCAAGAGACCCAGGTTTGATCCCTGGGTCAGGAAGATCCCCTGGAGAAGGAAATGGCAACCCACTCCAATATTCTTGCTGAGAGACCCCGTGAACAGAGGAGCCTGATGGGCTACAGTCCAAAGGGTCTCAAAGAGTCAGACACAACTGAGCATTTGAGCACATCCAAATATTAGCATCTGAGCACTACACAATATCTAACCCTTTCCAGAACCACTGTCTACATCTTCCTACCTCTCCCTAGTATCTGCATCATGATTATTTTACATTTATAAATATACACTATGGAAATGCATATTTATCAACTGACACGTGAATTAATCATCAGGTTGACTATATGGCAACAAAACCAAAATAGTGTTATTAGAAAGTGCAGAAAATGCTCTCAGTCATTAATAGTCCTCAAATAAATTCTGGCAGACAACGGGCAGCTGGTCCAAGGGATAACAGAGTAATGGATCCTCCACCTTAAATCCTATGAGATGAGGGGATATATTTTCTACAAATATTTACTCTGCTCTTTAGTAAAGAGCACCAAAGAAGAAATGGCAGTAGCAGACCAGTGGTGATCATAAAAAAACCATTTATTATAGTAGCAAACCCAGTATATGAGAGCTACAGTGTTTTCATTAAGTTAGATACAAAGGCATAATTCCTCTTTCCTGAGTAATGTGATTTTTATTAAAACATATATATATATATTCATATATATATATATATATACATAAAGTATAAAGAAAATCATCAAGTCCCAAACAGAAATAAAAAGTTGTGTATCAGTTAAAATTTTCACATTACTTCAGTCAGGAACCACTGAGTAGATAGAGAGGAACTTTGGACACCCACAAGTAGCAGGAAACATCATCTCAGGTCAAGAATTTCATCTGTAGGGAACCAGACCCTTAGGAAGACTGTAATTTGAAGTGCACTGTTGAAATGGGGGTGAGAAATGAGAGATCTGGGAAAACTAACAACACAGAACAACTCATCGAGTTGAAGTTCCCTCTGCCTAAAACATGTTCTCTCCTCTTTAACCCTCCAAGACGCAAAAGCTGTTACAACTTGTATGACAGAAGCACATCTTGCCAAACTCGGCTTAAATAACATACTCAAAACTTCTTTCATGACTCAAGTGGTTTGTTGTTTTTTTTTTTTTTTTGTCAGTGGACAGATGTTATTTTTAACCAGAAGCTTTTTTTCTTTATTAACGAATTAGAATAAACATTACATTTCTGTGGTTGAAAGGGCACAGCCCATATTGCTGGCTCAGGGGAAATAATTTATGTTGCTGAGCTCTTTGTATTCGCTTATAACTAGACACAAGTCACAGAATTTATAATAGTGCCTGGCTGTGTCAAGAATCTTCATGAGGCCCTTCCACTCTGATGTGCTCACTTTTCCATGTAACGAATCGTGCCTTGCGGAGAAGGCAATAGCACCGCACTCCAGTACTCTTGCCTGGAAAATCCCATGGATGGCGAAACCTGGTAGGCTGCGGTCCATGGGGTCACTAAGAGCTGGACACGACTGAGTGACTTCCCCTTCACTTTTCACTTTCACGCATTGGCGAAGGAAATGGCAACCCACTCCAATGTTCTTGCCTGGAGAATCCCAGGGATAGGGGAGCCTGGTGGGCTTCCATCTATAAGGTCGCACAGAGTCAGACGCGACTGAAGCAACTTAGCAGCAGCAGCAGCAGCAGCAATCGTGCCTGGGGAGAATGCCTCTAGCATTCACCACAACAAAAATCAGTACCAGATGATCTGCGTCCAAAACCAAAGGACTATACTCATATTCACAAAATAATTATAGGCATAAACAGAGCATAATATCAGAAAAAGAGCCAGCCTTCCTAAACTACTCCATCTTTTCAGAGATGTGCACCCCTCCTCCTTCCTTATATATCACAGCCATTCTAAAATAAACTCAGCAATCCCTTGCTTCCTTTTTTTAAAACAATAGTGAATCAAATAACCCATTATTCATATTTAGTGGCTCTGGAAAATGTGGCTAAACTGTAGCTTCCTCAATAAATTCATAAGGAGCACAAACCCATCTTAACCAACCATATTGCACATAGTTAACAGCAGTGAGCCACTGGAAGACTGTTACACAAGACAGAACTGAACTAGCAAGACCTCCATCCCAATTCCGCTATTAGAAATTTTATGGTTTTGACAATTAGGCACAAAGAATTGCTTTCAGGCAGATCATTATTTATAACATAAAACAGATGTTAACTAAGGGTGACACAAAGGGGTAAACATTCTAATTTTATAGAGGGCTAGAGCTCCCTTTATAATTACTTGCCTCAGATGTGAAAATCAAGGTAAGAAAAGCATAAATTGATCAAGGGCTTTGATTAGTCTTCACGGGAAAACCCTAAAGCATTTTATTGCAATCCATTCTAGGAGTCTCCTTAGATTTTCCCTAAGAGCCTGGCTTCAGAGTTAGAAATCTGCGCTGACAGTGTGTCATCCATGTGGCTCCATCTCTGAACTGTAAAATGGGAATTATATTCATCTCCATGTGGCCCATAAATATGACTGAGTGGCAGCCTCAATGGAACAGATGTAAGATGATGGCAAAGCAAAGTGCCTCTTAAGACACTAAGAAAATCATAAACATACCCGACTAAGTCACCAAAGAACAGAGTTTATCTGCTTTCACATGGATGACAAGAAGGTCCTCTGTGTGGAAAACATCTACCCAGTTTGTAGGAGTCCAGCTGAACAGAAAGCTAAACTAGATCAAGCAAAGAGCAGAGTGGATAGAGAAATTCGTGAACTCTATGCAAAGGGAGAGGCTATAATCATATTTCCTAAAAGACGCATGGTAGTAATGCTATTTATTATAAATAGTAAGAATAATAATAATAAGTAAAAGAGCCTGTCTTCCACCTTCAAAAGGAAAGGAAAAATGGAAAAATTTTTCAAAAGAAAAAATGATCGTCATTACAAGATGTGCACAGAAACAGATTTCTCAGGTTTCTGTGCAGGATAGCGGGGTGGCATGCATGTTAAAGCACACAGCTGAGTGCAGAGATATCCTCCACAATGACCACCACGCTCCTTGTGGGATTTCCTTTATTGGATTTCACAGGATGCAGCCATTGTAAGTGGCCCTGTATTACTCACACACAAAAAAGCTAATGAGACTCCCTTCTCAGTGATTACAGCTTGCCCTGGTTCAGAGGATAGCAAATGGATAAAACTATTTCCTGGAAAAACGTTAACATGCTAGGATATATTATTCAGATTACTGCCCTGAAATAGCTTTATGACATTATTGAATTATATTCCCTTGAATAGACTGGGCTCCTTTTCTCAATTCAAATAATGCTTGATTTTTTACCTCTAGACTAGTACCACTGTCCAGGACAGAAAAAGATGAGCCAGAGAGGAGCAGATGATAAGAGGGACTCCAAAATGGTCATGACTTGCTACTCAATGAGCTTGTGTTATTGTTTAAATAAAAAACCTTTTAAAATATTTTTATTTGTAGCTTCTACAGAAAAAGAATAAAAAAATTAAAAAGAGCAACTGAACACTTCTTGGCATGTCTTTTTCTTTCAAGCTCCAGAAAAGTTGGTCCAAAGAGACATAAATAAAACCAAAGGGACATGCAAGCTGGAGTTCGGCCATGACTGAGTCAGCTAGCTGTTCGCCAGGTGATTGCTCAGATGGACCTGCAAGGCTCTGCTGGAATGTTTTCAAGCAAAAAGCTAAGTTACAGAAAACACAAATCATGATAATCCCATTAACTGAATAAGCTATAACTATCCCCTTTCCTCTGCTATTTGTCCAATGACTGCTTATAGTATTCTCCCTGTTGTTAGTGTCTAAGAAATAGAAAAATGGGATAAAAATGCCTGCGTGAAAAAGAATGGCCTGTAATGTATAAAATGGAAGGCCATAAGGAAATGTTCTCCTAATTTTCCTCCTGAATTGGCTCAGAACAAATCTTGAGCCCATTATCTTGTTGGTTTACCTTGCTCAGACCATCTGAGACCACTGGAAATCCATAGCCTCTCCTGCTCACCTGGAGAAACCTAAAGAAAAGTTCCCTGCCCTTGCCCTGGGCACTACCCCCCACAAAAGGCCCTATTTTATAATAATTTTCTAATGTCAACCTGAAGATTATAGACTTCTCTTTAACCTATTCCTAAGCACAAATGTATTTGAAGCATTAGCTTCCATTTACCTACTACACTTGACATTGAAGTCAAGCTTCCTAGCTCCTCTACTGGGCTCAGTTACAGAGGAAAATAAAAAAGGATGACTTCTAAGGTACTGTGCAGTATGAGTACATAATTGTAATAACACTAGTGTACTATCTTTTAAAATAAAACTTTATGATTCCTAACACATAACAGTAAAATATACAAATTTAAGTGTACAACTTAATGATTTTTACTTTTGAGCATATATATATAATAAATACATATTTAGTTGCTCAGTCATGTCCAACTCTTTTGCGACCCCATGGACTGTAGCCTACCAGGCTTTGTCCACATTCTTCAGGCAAGAGTACTGGAGTGGATTACCATTTCCTTCTCTAAGGGATTTTCCTGAACAAGGGATTAAATCTGCACCTCCTTCACTGGCAGGAGGATTCTTTACCAATGAGTCAAAACACATATATACATGTCTATATATGTACACATAGACACATTTACATATATTGATATATATAATGTGTCAATGGCAACCTACTCCAGTACTCTTGCCTTGAGAGTCCCATGGATGGAGGAGCCTGGTATACTGGCTACAGTCCATAGAGTCGCTGGGAGTCGGACACGACTGAGAGACTTCCCTTTCACTTTTCACTTTCATGCATTGGAGAAGGAAATGGCAACCCTCTCCAGTGTTCTTGCCTGGAGAATCCCAGGGACGGGGGAGCCTGGTGGGCTGCCGTCTCTGGGGTCGCACAGAGTCAGACACGACTGAAGCAACTTAGCATATGTATGTATGAACATACTCACTATCAGTTTTCTAATAAAACAGAGAGCAAATGAAAGCAACTCAGATCTCTGAACCATTTACCATCTATATGATCTTAGAGAAGTTACTTAAACTCTCAAACTGTTTCTTCATCTATAAAATCCCATATAGTTTATACCTTAAAAATTATTATGAGTATTAAAAAGGCTAATCCATCAGAAACTATTTCATAGTCCAATGAATTATTATAATCATTACTACTACTACACATCTGCCAAGTCAATCAAGAGCATGAAAGTCAGACTGAACCATTATTTCAAGTTTAACCTTTCCAACATGCTTGCTTTGGATGTACCCTCATCCTATTGGCTCTCTAGCCTGAGGGGGAGGAGTTTTCCCTATGACCACACTGTGGACCCCAGCGGGTCAGGGAGCAGCTTACCTTGTGGGCACAGGGACCTCAGTCAGGGCACCCAGCATGACTGCCTGCTGCAGCCGAACAAAAGCAATGAAAGGAGAATCCAAGAAGTCTACCTCGCCAACAAGCACGTTGGAAGCTTCTGCATCACGTGGCAGTTTTTTCATGAACTTATTCTTCAGCTGCATGGGAAGAGCCAAGAAGACACAACTTATTTCCAGAGAAGGGAACTCAAAGAAATTTCTTTATGAGTCTATGTGCACCAGGCAGGCCCTAGCTAGCCATTCATCTATTATGTCTAACCATTTTATTATAATAAGTATTTCTCTGTATTTTGGATGCAAAAACATTAAGTGTATAGTCATGTGGTTTACATATAAAACAATGTTTACATACATATCAATTCATTTACTTATTCAACTCAATAAACATGAGTTTAAGAGTCTCCTGGGAGCCAGGAACTGATCTAAGCCCTGATGATAAGGGATGTGTCAACTAATGACATGGCCTTCTTGAGCTCATATTCCAGCAGGGGAGAAGTAAAACAGAATTTAAAGTAGTGGTAAGTGTTGAGAAGAAAAAGTAAGACATGTAAAAGGATACGTCTTTAGACAAGGAGGTCAGGGAAGGCCTCTGAAGAAGCACATTTGACACTGGGGTAAGGGGACAAGCCAAGTAAAGATCTGGGCAAAGAAAATTCTAGGCAAAGAGAAGAGAAAGTGCAAAGCCTCTGACCAGGCAAGAGCTGGGCAGCAACAGTAGGTGGCCAAGTGTGTGGGAGTAGATGAGCACAGGAGAGAAAACACAGCAGATGAAGTTGCAGACGTGAGGGGGGCCAGCAGGTCAGGATCTTGAAGGCACAGGAAGGAGTTTCAGATGTTTTAAACAGAACTTACCCACTCAAGACAAGTCCATGGAAAGGTGGAGTACAAAGACCTAAATTTAGGAGATATCACCATGTAATCAGGATTTACGACCATGCGATAAGATGACACAACCTCGGGTGTAAGTGTAGACAGAGGAAAGGGCTGTCCATTGACCCTTAATATCTGTCCATTGATCCTAAACCCTGGGCTACCTTACCTTTTATAGGAATGGAAGCAGATATTGGCAGAGGATGCTGAAAAAGAGCAACCCGGCCTTCACCAACCAGGACTTTAGGTGAAGAAAGGGAACAATGAGGAGAGGATTATCTGCTTCGGTGTCAAAGGCTGCTGGAAGTTCAAATAAGATGAAAACTAAGAAAGGACTAATGATGGAATCTGGACCACGAGGGAAGTCCCAGTGGTCTTATGGGAGACTCCATACTCCCAATGCAAGGGTCTTGGGTTCAGTCTCTGGTCAGGGAACTAGATCTCACATGTGGCAACTAAGAGTTGGCATGCTGCCGCTATAAAAAGAATCACAGCTAAAAAGATCCCACATGCAGCAACCAAAAGACCCAGCACAGCCAAATTATTAAAAAATGTTTTTTAAAAGAAAGTAAAGACCAATGAATTTGACAAGAAGGAAGGGCTCGATGATCCATACAAGAGTGGACATGAGGCTACCCAGTAAAGAATAAGATGTGAAAAAATGGAGACAGGGAGTAGAGAAAATTCTTCTGAGATATGTTGCTACCAAGAAAAGCCAAGAATTAAGGAGGTAGGTGAAGAAAGGGATAAAATGGAGATTTTTCATGGGGAATGTGATCACAGTTTGGAATGTTCATGAAGATGATCTAGTAAAGACAGATTACTACTGTAGGAGAAATGGGCATAACTGCAAATCAGCTCAAGCAACCTGGAACTATTGAGAAGAGAGATATCCATGCATAGCTAGAGGGATTAAATCCAGATGGAACACAGCTCATCTATTCTAACCAGGCAAGGCAGACTCTAGGTACAATCAGGGGTGATCTGGGAAGACTATGGGGTGAAGATGAGGATTCCAAGGACTTACATTTTTTCAGTGAAATATGAATGACCTGATGGTGAGGGGGAGGAAGACGGATGTACATGGGAGCTTGAGGAAAAAGGTAAAGGTGTAAAGTGCTTTTCTTGGAGAGTAATGGTTGCCTTTGCCAACAAAGGTCTGTCTAGTCAAGGCTATGGTTTTTCCAGTGGTCATGTATGGATGTGAGAGTTGGACTATAAAGAAAGCTGAGTGCTGAAGAATTGATGCTTTTCAACTGTAGTGTTGGAAAAGACTCTTGAGAGTCCCTTGGACTGCAAGGAGATCCAACCAGTCCATCCTAAAGGAGATCAGTCCTGGGTATTCATTGGAAGGACTGATGTTGAAGCTGAAACTCCAGTACTTTGGCCACCTCATTCGAAGAGTTGACTCATTGGAAAAGACCCTGATGCTGGGAGGGATTGGGGGCAGGAGGAGAAGGGGACGACAGAGGATGAGATGGCTGGGTGGCATCACTGACTGAATGGACACAAGTTTGGGCAAACTCTGGGAGTTGGTGACGGACAGGGAGGCCTGGCGTGCTGCAGTCCATGGGGTCGCAAAGAGTTGGATATGACTGAGCGACTGAACTGAACTGAATTTAAAGGTTGCCTAACAGTCACTTTGAAAACTTATCCTGTAGATGTTATTCATTCATTTCCCCTCCCAACCCAGCTCCCACTTAGAATAGGCTTGTTCAAGTATCCTACAATGAGTGGGAAACGTCTCCCAACAGCTCAAGGAAAACATCTCAACAATGACAAAAATATAGAGATAAGAATTTTGCAAGAAGATTTCTGATATACCTTTGCCACCAATATGAATGTCTCCCCACTTAAGTTAAAAGTTACCAGTGAACTTTTTTCTGCCACAGGTTATCACCTCTATGGGAAGTAGGAGGTGTGGCCCAATTTTCCCCAGTAATGGAAAATTACAGTAGAGTTTTATTTTCTATTTCCATATAAATAGTTCTCAAAAAGGGAAAATAAGTGCCATGAAAACTGATCCTCAAAACCATCACCTTCAGTAGCATTTTAACAAGATTCTTGCCTTTGGAACTTCATACAAGAAGAAAACTGAGAGGCAAAAAGAAAAAAAAAAGAAGGAAGTTGGAACTAATAATTTAGTGGAAACCAAAAAAAAAGCCACAAAGGCAAGATATATATTTTTGGATGTTAGAAACATGACTACTTCTAGCAGTAAAAGACTTTTCCAAAGTTTATACCATTAATCTTTCAAATAATACTAATATTTCCAAAAAGTTTGTTTATTTCTACAGATACAAAAAGAGCAGCCATGGGAATAGTCTAAAACCATCAAACTGTTATTATATTCAAAGGAAGTTGCAGTAATGCACTGCTCTGTGTAACACGGAGTAGAGTGTGGGATATGGTCAAGTGACCCAAAGGCATAATGAAATACCACTGCTAGAGTAATCTTCTTCCGACTCTTTCCAGAGAGAGCTCCCAATACCAACACGGGCCATGAAGCTCTATAATCATCTGATTGTACTTGCCATTCTCTCCAGCACTCTTTGCTGTAGTTAGGTAGGTAATCTGATCATAATCTCCTGTTTTAGGTACTTAGCTTCCCACACTTAGGACCAAAACACTGTCCTTTCCTCATTTCTACCTTTTCTAAACCTCCTTCAGAGTTCAGAACAAGCCTTTCCACTCTCTCAGCACTGCTCCTTGGGATCTCCAAAAGCACTCATTTGTTTTTTTTTTAATTTTTTCAATTGGAGTATAATTGCTTTACAATGTTGTGTTTCTGCTGTAAAACAATGTCAATCAGCTATGTGTATACATATATCCCCTCCTTCTTGAGCCTCCCTTATAACCCCCATCCCACCTGTCTAGGTCATCTCAGAACACTGAGCTGAGCTCCCTGTACTGTACAGCAGCTTCCCACTAGCTATCTGTCTCACACATGGTAGTGTATATATGTCAATCCTACTCTCTCAATTTGTCCCAGAAGCATTCATTTTGGAATCATGCTTTTGCCAAGGTTGAAGTCTTTGCTCTTAGCTCCCTGAGGGTTAGAACAGTTTATCCCCCACAGAACTGATCGCTTCCTTTGCAACATAAGTCAGTTATTGTAAATATTTTGAATGGAAGGAATGAGCTTTGCAGCATTTACAGTCAGACCATAAGAACATTAAATACACAGGAAAGTTCAAGAGGTTTTAGAGGCCCATTCTAGAACATACTAACTGTCTGGATCTATCACTAGGCAACTACTGACTCACAGAACATGCAGAATATCCCACAGTCATATTCTTCCACAAAATGTTTTACTTGTATGGTACCTTTACTGAGATGAGTACACCATTTTGGAAAAATCGAAGCATGTTTTTAAAGCTAGAAGAACTGCATTTTACGTACTCAGAAGAGAAGTAGTTATAAAGATATATTCTTTGAGATCAGCAAATCTCACACTGTGCTTGTAGGACACTACTGTTCTTGAAGAAACTAGTAGCTATTCCAAAATTAAAATGTGTGGTGCCTGAGGTGCCCTGGAACTTAGTCCTCAGATGACTCTTTTCTCTACACACATTCCTGGGTGATCTCGACAAGCCCCCTGCGTTTAAATTCCATCTGTGTCCTGATGGGCTTTCCTGGTGACTCAGATGGTTAAGAATCTGCCTGCAATGCAAGAGACCCAGGTTCAATCCTTGAATAGGGAAGATCCCCTGGAGAAGGGACCCACTCCAGTATTCTTGCCTGGAGAACTCCAGGGACAGAGGAGTCTGGCAGGCTACAGTCCATGGGTCACAAAGAGTTGAACAGATTTACTTCAGCCAGGACCTCTTACCTGAAGTCCAGTCCTATTACATCTATCCTCAGAAGTCTAATAGGCACTGCAAATTTTACAAATCCAAAACCGAGCCCCCCTCCCAAGAGTCCCCTCAAACTAGCTCATCCTGGAGTCTTGCTCATCTGGTTCATGGCAGCTCCATTTTTCCAATGCCCAGGCCCAGACCTTGCTGTCATCTTCCACACTTTTCCTCCTCTCACACCCCATGCCCATTCTATCAGTGAATCCTGTTGGATCCACCATCAGAGATGTCCAACCATTTCTCACCATCTTCACTGCCACCACCCTGGGCCACATTACAAGCACCTCCCTCCTGGGTTATGGCATTGGTCTCCCAGCTGGATTGTTTGCTTCTGCCCTTGCCCCCCGCCCTACTCCTGTCTGTACACCGAAGCAGCCAGAGCAATCAAATCAGGAGTCAGTTAAAACCTTCTGTTGGTCCCCATTTCACCAAGAGAGAGGGCAGTCTTATTATGACAAGCCACAAGTCCAGCACCATCGGGCTCCCCATCAGCTCCCTGACCTCGTTTGCAGCTGCTTTTTCCCAGTCTTCTTCAGACCCACCATCCCAGGGGCCAAACCTTCCCTCTGACACACCGGGCACACTCTTCCCTCAGGGCCTTCACATCTGCTGAGTGTCTGAATGGAATGTCTGCAGGGCTCCCTTCCTCACTTCCTTCAGATCTTTACTTAAGTCACTTCTCAACACTGAGACCTTCCCTGGCCACATCTGTTAAAATTTCCACCTCCCTTTCCCCACAGGTTCTTCTTACTCCTCTGTCCTACCTTATGTTTTTCTTTGTACTTATTACAAACATGCTACAATTTTTACTCATCTTCCTTATTATCTGCCTCCTCACTAGAATGTAAGTTCCCTAATAGAAGGATAATATCCATCTCTTTTGTTCAGTGTTACATCCTTAATGCCTAGAAGAAAAGATGAAATAAATGTTTGTTCAGTAAATGAATGGTGCTTATTATTTCTGCTCTTTCCAATAAGTTTTCCTAACTCTTCTCTTAAAGCAGCTGTTTCTGGGCATCCCACCACCACCCAGTCCATCTAAGTGGACAAAAGGCCTAGATAGGACTCATCTTAGTAAACTCCCCTACTGATAACAGTGATCGGTCCAAAGGATGGATGCACCATCTACACAGGGACCAAAACATTTTGGAAAATTAACATTCAAATAAATGCCCTTTCATCTAAGGTTGTTACCCTCTTTGCTGGAAGGGCCTGTCACAAGATTGTCCACACTAGGAGAGAATGAGGTCAATGGCCAAAATGAAACACAAAATCGGGAGAGAAAAATGGATGAAAAGAGAGACTGCTGAGTCCCCAGCCTCAGGCCCTGAGGTCCTGTAGCCTCTCCATTCTGTGAACTCATCAAGAATTATTACTAGTTATATAAGCCAGAAAATTCCATTTGGGGCTTAAATTAATTTGAGGTGATTTCTGTCTACTGCAGTCGAGACCCTTCACAAAAAAGTGTTTTGTCAAATAAATTTGAGGAGTACCAGGTCAGACAGAATTAAATAAGTTTCTGTGCTATATACTCTGTTAGAGCTTTGAATAGGCATGTATGCCAAAGAATGCTTTATCTCCCACTCGGAGATAAATAAGGCACATTTTGATATGAAAACAGATTTTAAAATGCTGTTAGGGACAGAAATTTTCTCATCTCTCATTTAATCCTACTCTCAGCTCTATTTAATTCTCTTTAAATTTAACAGGTGCCTCAAATGTTCAAGGCCTGATGTGGGCACTGCAAGGAACACACAGACTCTGCTCGCCTAAAGTTTAAAATCCAATGAAGAGAAGCAAATATAGAAATAGCTCTACTGAAATAAGACACATAAAGATAGTATGAAAGGTATATTGTTCAATGGAGGTCACAAAATATAGCAATAGAGTTCAAGAGTTCTTCTATGAATCACAGTTTACAGATTCCTCTCATAAAGGTGGCTCATCAAATATTGATTCATATAGGTTCCCTTTTTCAAGTACCTTGACAATACCTGATAATGGAAAAAGTAATGACTGAAGTATAAAAAGCAACTATGGGCTTACACAATAAAAAGTGAACAGCAATAAAGTACTAACAAAAACATTATTAACATTACACAGAATGGTGAAGAACAACTCACAAATTACAAAGAACAGCAAAACATAATGAAAATAAGAGCAAAATCAGGTTGAGGATCACTCAACAACCTTATCTGGATTGCATTACAAAGATAGTCTGACATTTCTTTCTTATAGATCACTAGTTGATGCTCCAAGGGATATATAGCCTGGATTTCATGCAGGGCCAACTATGAGAACACACAGCGGAAAAAATTGCTTTAGACAACCTTGATTCTAAAGAAATGAATTTCAAAGGGCTGCATCTGGTAAGAGATAATTTGGCTAGCTCAGGGGCTTCCCAGGTGGTGCAGTGGTAAAGGACCTGCCTGCCAATGCAGGAGGTACAAGAGATGCAAGTTTTATCTGTGAGTCAGGAAGATCCCCTGGAGGAGAAAGTGGCAGCCCACTCCAGTATTCTTGCCTGGGAATCCCATCGACAGAGGAGCCTGGAGGGTTATAGTCCATGGGGTTCTGCATGCACGCATGCAATTTGACCATCTTAGCAATTTGGGAGCACTTTTTGTCTACCAGATAACAATACCAACTCTGTGAATCCGGGGATGTACATTTCAGGTTCCTTTAATGCTAGCAATACAGGTTAGCATTGCTATAATGCTACAGGTTAGGTCTGGCTATAATAATTTAGTTAATTACTTTCTGATTGGCTTTCTAAGAACCTAGTGATCACAGTACTAGCGTAACAAGAAACTAGAGATAAACAGATAAAGCAGAACAACAGTGATAGCTTCTTGGAATGATCACCCTCTGTGATGATGGGAAAGTTACTCATACTCAAGTGATATGCATCACATATAGCTAACTGAAAAAATCATACTGTAATCAATCTCAACTGACCGGGATAACATTATATCCTCCCACCCATACCATCACCCTCAGACCTTCAGCATCACCTGGTAAGTAGGTTCAGGCTATCATATTACTGTAGTCACGAGGCAAGTATTTAAACCCTACCTATTATTCTTTGCCATTAGCAGCATATGCTAAAATAAATGTAATAAAGTGTCATTTATAACCAGGAGTACTCACAATTTGTCATTTGAGTCTGATTTATTAGAAGGTGACCCTATAGGCTGTTCAATGCCCTTTTTAAAAATGAATAAACTAAAAAAAAAAAAAGATGGAAACTTACATGAAGCCCCCAAAAATAGAAAATAAAAACATAATTGCCAATGTCATGTATATTTACAGCACATAAATAAAGTTTGATAATACCTGAAAAAAAACAAAAATCATCTAATTTTAGTATATTTTCTCATTATTTTTCCAAAGCTAACACTGACTGCTATCCCCCATTACATACATTCTCTATTCCTCTCAAGAAGAATGATTTTAATCTTCCAATCTATACTTATTCTCAATTCGCTTAATGCCTCATGTCAACAGGCTACCTGGGCAAAGAGCTGATGCCCAGCCTTCTTCCTGTTATTCTTTCCTCTCTTCTGTTCTTCTTAGCTTTTTTTCCTGCTGATCTCCTCCCTTCTATTCTCTTTGAAAATTGGCAGCTCTTATTCTTTGCCAAACAAACTCATCTGGAGATCTCAAAATCCTGCTAGGCTCACCCCACTACCATGCCTTTCCAGTGCAAAGGAATCTATTTGTGTTAGTGGTAAAGCAGGGTCACCATACTTATGAGTTGAGTGACATGTATGAAAGCCCCAGTTTACCCCCATTGTATTGGGGCAGATATTAATATTACCTTCTTTCATTCTCAAACGTTTCTCAGGCTAAGGAAAAAACTATATGATCACCCCACACTTTAAGCTCACTGAGGTCAGCTCCTGAGCAGGATGCCTAGGATATGGCATTGGAAAATAGTTATATGCTATGAAGGCATAAAATTCAAGGAATTCAGAAGTATGAGGAAATGACTGGATCAAACAGTATCTTAGCAAACTATGCTCTCTGAGTATGAATTTATTTGTTTACTATATACAAACAATACTAACTGCTGGGGCAGGAAAACAGTGTTCTCTTGCTCACCATAAATGAAATAATTCTGCCTCTGCCCCCTCCTTCTTTCTACAACTTGGGAAAAGTAGCCAATTTGATGGATTAAAGTTTGATAAAATTCACTTTTTCCTAATGAGAAGGTTGTAGTGATGAAGACAAGAAGTACACTATTTTCTCTTACAGCAAGTCAAATGAACAGAAAAACAGAGTTACATCTTAATCCATGTAACTGATTAAATGTACCAGAACTCATGTCTCTTTAAGTCTATCAATCTCAGAATTTATATTCTGTTTATGGGTGGTTTTAGGCATGGAGCTGTATATTTGGTGAACTAGAAATTTCTGACCTAATTGATGTTTCTAAGAGACTTCAGCTCCAGCTATCATAAATTAGCTTGTATCACACTAACCCTTCCAGTAAGAAAAACTGAAAAGCTGGATTTCCGTAATCTGTTTAAAGGAATCAGAAAATCACTATGACATTAAAAAAAAAACAAAACCCTAAGCAGCCATCCAATGTCCCTAAAGAAGAAAACTGCATGAAGGTGAGGCTAAAATCAGCTCATCTGTTTCTTCTAAAGGCATCTGATAACTCCTAAGTAGCTGTAGAGATTGACTGAGTAGAGCCTTCAGCAGTCTCAAAGTGATGGGCAAACATGCCAAGCATTCAGTCGGGACGCCTAAAAGACAAGATTAAAGGCAAAAGGGAAAACTAGTAATAAATCAACCCACATAAAGACTTGGAGAAGGAAATGGCAACCCACTCAAGCATTCTTGCCTGGAGAATCCCATAGACAGAAGAGACTAGCAGGTCACAGTCCATGGGGTCACAAAGAGTCAGACTAAGTGACTGCTGCTGCTGCTAAGTCACATTAGTCGTGTCCAACTCTGTGCAACCCCATAGACAGTGGCCCACCAGGCTCCCATCCCTGGGATTCTCCAGGCAAGAATACTGGAGTGGGTTGCCATTTCCTTCTCCAGTGCATGAAAGTGAAAAGTGAAAGTGAAGTTGCTCAGTCGTGTCCGACTCTTCACGACCCCATGGACTGTAGCCAACCAGGCTCCTCCATCCACGGGATTTCCCAGGTGAGAGTACTGGAGTGGGGTGCCATTGCCTTCTCTGGACTAAGTGACTAACACACACATAAAGACCAAAACCTAGGTTCCAATCAGTTCAATTCCAGACTAAATATTAAGTTGGCCTGCCCCTAGCCTAAATGCCAGCCAAAAGCAAAAGAAATAATCTCTGAAGAAAATGTTATCTAAAGTATTAACTTAGCTCTAATATAAGTATAATATCTGACATTCAATCAGAAATTACCAGGCATACTAGTACACAAGATCAAATGATGAGAACCCAAGAGAAAAAAAACAGAAATTAGAAAGAAATTTAAAGGAGCTATATACTAGGTATCAGAGGTAGACTCTGAAATAATATTTTTAAAACACTGACGAGATGAAGACTTTCAGAAGAACCATTTAAAACACAAAGTAGATGTCCTAGAGATTAAAATGACTAGTTATTTTAACATCAATAACACCAATGACTTGTTAAAGTCAATATTATTCATAACATAAAAATGGGACATATCAAAATTTGTGGAATGCAGCTAAACGTACACTGAGTAAAATTCATAGCCTAAGTGCAAATATTTCAAAAGAACAAAAGCTAAAGTGTGATGATCTAAAACTATATCTCATGGAAAAGACTAAAACAGCAAATGAAACTCATAGAAGGTATAAAGAAGGAATTAAAAATAAGAGAGGAAATATGGCATCAAAAAACAAGTATACTATGCTGATCATATTCTATTTCATAATCTGTATGACAATTATGCAAGTGTCCACATTCTAAAAAATTATCAAGTAGATTTTATCACAAATATGTTTTACTTTAATAAAACAATGATACTACAAAGAATGTCTTAATAGATAAGCTGTTATTTCATTCCAATACTGCTTATATTCCCTTGGCAGGAAACTTTTAAAAGAAATCAAGGACAATGAAAAACAAAACTGTATTCCATAGCCCTACCTCATATGTCAAAGGCTTTTGTAAAGATAAGAAAAGATAAGAGGTAAAATGCCTAGCAAGATACAAATATAAGGCTCACTCCTCCTGGCTTCTTTTTAGTTTCTCTAACATGGAAAGCAAACCTCTCTACTCCCTTCTTTCCTCCTACCATGCATATCCAGGAGACTACCTGATTGTGTTGTGTTAGAGGTAACATATTCCTGCTTTTACCTTCCAAAGGTGCGTGAACCCTATGCAACATAAACATAACTTAACCCAGTATGCTTCCCTTGGGTTAAAATTAGCTTCCAACAGGGTTGGGAAGAAGCAGCAGTTCATCAAAAGCAGCCTTGTGAAAACTAATCCCTGGGGTAATTTTGAAGTAGGTTTGACCTAGCAAGTACTATATGTATATATTTGGAACAGACCTACCATCTCAAATTCTGGGAATCCTGGGGTATGATAGGTGGAGGCCAGGCACTGGCTATAGTTGGCTTCTGTGGTTAATTGAAGACTGACACTATTGCCCATCCTCTCCCAGTTTTCCAGCAGCCCTCTCATCTCCCATATCTAAGGAAGAAGAGGACTGATCTGAACGAATTAAATTCTAAGTCAATAAGCTTACACTAGCTTTTCTCAGGCACTAGGAAAATAGTTCTTTTCACTGAAAGCTCTACTCTGGCCTTTCTTTGTGGCCAGGATTCTCAGTAAAAAAAAGCATGTCTACTCAAGTCCCAAGTACAAGGAATATCTTTTGCTTCAAGGCTCTTTCCAGCTACTAAGATGAGGCAGAAGGCTCTGCCTAGGTCATCCAGGTTCTACTGTGGGGTTTGTAGTCAAAGTCTCAGTCTGTAAGAGTTCCCTGACCTTTGATTATCTGTGTACACATTTCTCATCCTGATTTTTTCAGGAATGTTGGATTGAGAACAGGTTTGGGTGTTCCTCAGTAGCCTGGACAAATACCATCTTAAACACACCCCAGTGTTCCATTCCTAAATCTCACTTCTTTAATGTAAACTGTATAATTTCCAACAAAGAAATGTCAGAGGAAGGGGAAAAAAGAGGAACTGCTGTTTTATAAGCTTAATAGAGTATTACTTTTTATTTCAAGACTACATAAGAAAAATTATTACAAAACTTTCCTGTTAAATAAAGACAGTCTTTAATCAATCCCTAAGTAAATTTGAGGGATAGGATTTTTTTGGTGTGATACATAGAATTGCTGGAATAAATTAGTTTAAACGTTTTTTTTTGTTTTGTCTTTAATGATTGCCCTTTAGGTTATCTTCAAGCTGTAATTTAGAAGAATATTTCCACTGGCTAAATTTAAAAACCTTCAGCCTAATGTCTAAGGGGCCTAAAAAGAGGAGCTCTTGCTTGATTGCCTACAGAATCCAAAATTTAGACACTCACTTATGATGTTGTTTGTACTGAATTTCTGTAATATGGTCTGAGATTTCCAGAGTGTATATAATATGAAAGAAGGAAGACAAAGTAATTAAATACGACAAAATGTCAAAAGGCTGTGGCTACATGTTCTTACTTCTTGAAAACTTTTCTACTTTTACTTATCTCATCTTTAAAAATAAAAAATGAAAACAGGCCCCTGAGGGTGAAAATCTGATTTTCTGATTTTTCCTTTCAAATATAGCCATCTCACCACCATTAATGCAAATGATTCTGCAAAGCAGCACATTCACAAACGGCTATTAAACTAAATAAAACATTAAGCACAATCCATCAGTTCTGATTTCCTAAATAGGATGAAATTTCAAGTACTGACCTAGTTTAAAAATCAACTTGTCAAAACCTCTAGTCACATTTTCTTGTGTTTTCCATCACTAAAAAAAATCAAAATGTTTCTAGCTATTTACAGTGTTTAAAACATTTTCACATTTACTATTTCACTTGAATTCTCACAGAAAGTTTACAAGAAATGTACTATCTAACTATTTTACAGATGAGGGAAACAAAAGTCCAAGCAGTTTAAAGGACAGCTCAATGTATGGGCCAGAATGTGAATTATGTCCACTGCACTACACTGTGAAACCTTCCCATTTCTGATGAATATATTTTACTACCTGAAGTTCAAAAAAAATTGTCCTAAAACTTCTAACCTTTTCATATAGTGCACTAATGCTACGTATTGACAATGGTTTATGTGCTTAGTCCCTCAGTTGTGTCTGACTCTATGTGACCCCATGGACTGTAGCCTACCAGACTCCTCTGTCCACAGGGATTCTCTAGGCCAGAATACTGGAGTAGGCTGCCATGCCCTCCTCCAGGGGATCTTCCCAACCCAGGGATCGAACCCAGGTCTCCTGCATTGCAGGCAGATTCTTTATCCTCTGAGCCACCAGGGAAACCCAACAATGGTTTAGGCTCTGTAAACACATCCTTTAAAATTGTTAAGAAGCACATTTAGGATATTCAACAGGATTTAATTACATAAAATAAAAATAAGCCACACAGAGAGGAGGAATGCAGAAAGTCACATAAACACAGAACTTTAAAAAAGTATTTAAAGAACATCGGGAATCTGCAAGTTCCAGGTGCTGGGTAAGTTAAGTAAGGTTCTTTTTTTTTTCCTTTCATTGCTGTGTCATGAACCCCCCCCCCGCCCCCCACATAAACACAGGTCAGGGAAGGAAACTTGAAACACTCATCAATCTACCTGGTGGAAAAGGCTCTCTACCTGGATGTCTCTTAGATGGTACCTGTAACCTATACCTTTCTAGCCAAGTCTGACCCTGACTGCCCCAATTTTCTCTGATTTCGTTTACAGGGCCCTTGCCTTCCCTCTGTGATAATATACTTTTCACCAATGCATTCATCAGCTGGCTTGACTGTGATTCTTATTAGATGAAAAGTATCTTTTTAAAAAAGGGTTCTAAAGCATCCTACAAAAAGAAACTACATATTATTCAACTGTGTTTCCCCAGTGGCTTATAAAGGCACTGCCTCACAGTAAATGTTCACTCCACATTTCTTTAATGCATGGAATCCATGTGATCATACCTGTGCTGTGTCATTTTTACAATCTGCAAAGATAAAAGCAAGGATACTGAAAGTTCCAGGAAAAGTCCTCCATTTGGTGGAAGCAAATTTAAGAAAGGTCTCTGGTGGGACACAAAGTTCAGTTCAGTCGCTCAGTCGTGTCCAACTCTGCGACCCCATGGACTGCAGCACCCCAGTCCTCCCTGTCCATTACCAACTCCCGGAGTTTACTCAAATTCATGTCCATTGAGTCAGTGATGCCATTCAACCATCTCATCCTCTGTCGTCCCCTTTTCCTCCTGCCTTCAATCTTTCCCAGCATCAGGGTCTTTTCAAATGAGTCAGTTCTTTGAATCAGGTGTCCAAAGTATTGGAGCTTCAGCTTCAGCATCAGTCCTTCCAATGAATATTCAGGACTGATTTCCTTTAGGATGGACTGGTTGGATCCCCTTGCTCTCCAAGGGACTCTCAAGAGTCTTCTCCAACACCACAGTTCAAAAGCATCAATTCTTCAATGCTCAGCTTTTTTTATAGTCCAACTCTCACATCCATACATGACTACTGGAAAAACCACAGCTTTGACTAGATAGACCTTTGTTGGCAAAGTAATGTCTCTGCTTTTTAATATGCTGTCTACTGCTGCTGCTGCTAAGTCACTTCAGTCGTGTTCATCTCTGTGTGACCCCACAGACAGCAGCCCATTGGGCTCCACCATCCCTGGGATTCTCCAGGCAAGAACACTGGAGTGGGTTGCCATTTCCTTCTCCAATATATGAAAGTGAAAAGTGAAAGTGAAGTCGCTCAGTCGAGTCCAACTCTTAGCGACCCCATGGACTGCAGCCTACCAGGCTCCTCCATTCATGGGAGTTTCCAGGCAAGAGTACTGGAGTGGGATGCCATTGCCTTCTCCGAATATGCCGTCTAGGTTGGGCATAATATGAAGAGCCTTTATCAATTCTAAAACTTATGAGTGTAGGTCAATAAAAAATAACTTTTACTTTTAGGTTGCCTCATAGCTACCATTCATTGTGGTTTTTTAAAAAAAATCCATGCCAAAATGCCTTAAAATCCTACCTTCTCCAGGATTTATCAGTAAGATTTTTAAAGGGAGTTCTGCTTTTGGAGAATAACCTCATGTTGCACCCTTCCTAACTTAAGATTTCAAATCTCTGATTAGTAAAACTGCACTCTGAAGGCACTGTTGTTACCAAGAGGCCCCAAAGGCTCCAGTAATACATTTTTAAATGATTAGTAATACTAATAATTACTAACATATTTTTAATCAACCAGCACCAGACCAGGAACTTTGCATGTGCTATTTTATTAAATTATCATCCCTTTTCTACAAGCAATTACTGTTGTCATTGTTGACACTTGAGGAAATGATATTTAGAGATTACACAACTTGGCTAAAATCAAGAAAATAGGAAAGGCAGGGAAAGGATGCAAAGCAAAGTCTGTCTCCAGAGTCCAAGCTTCACCATGCTAATTTTAGTGATTTATTCTCCAGTTCATTAAAATTTTTTTTCTGTCATGCCACATGACATGTGGGAACCCAGTTACCGGAGAATCCACACTCTCTGCATTGGAAGCATGGATTCTTAACCACTGGACCTCCAAGGAAGTCCTGCAGTTCATTTAAATTCAAGTGGAGAAAAAGGGAATGAGCTTTAGAGTCAGTTATCAGCAAATCTCAGTTGTTCTTCTTACTAGCTGTGGTTACCTGGGGCAAATTATTCCACCTCTTTAAGCTGAATGAGAATAAAATGGGAATAATGAGTGACCCCTTTAAAATGGGAATCTTTAAAACCTTTCAAATGGGAATAACTAATAAGTAACTCCTTTACAGTTATGAGAAGTTATTGAGATGATGTCTGAAAGTGTTTAAGCCCAGTGCTGAGCAAGTAATAGCCCCTCAATACATGTGTTAAATGTTATAAGGCTCTGAAGCAAGGGAACATCAGCGGGTTCAGAATGATGAAAAGAAATTTGAGAAAAATTAAAAGACAGGATGTATAGGACATGTTGAAGCCTGGATAGAGGGAGTGAAGCAGAAGGAAGGGTCCAGAATGACACACAAGACTAGAATTGCACTTCTTCAAATGCCCAATGCTCCCTGACATCAAGAGCAAATACTTCACCAATACAGGTGAATAACAGATGCACCAGTGAGTCTGGCCGAGCACTAAAAATACGTGTCCTCAATTGTCACTGTATTTTAACCAAAGCAATAGTTACCCAGAAGATGACAGTTACTTATCTTTTGCATTTAGCCTTTTCAATTTGTAAAGTCGAGTTGATAATAATATATCACATGTTGTAAATAATATGTAAATAGCTCCAAGTACAGTGACTGAATAGCACAGTGGCTATTCCATAATCGGTAGCAATAGTCATCTTGACAGAGTTTTAATATAATCCTAGGATCTACCAAAAACAGATGATGGGCAAAATAAGAAAAAAATTTCTCTCCCAAAGGAATAAAGTTACATTGGCACTACATTTAATTCAGATACTCAATTCTCTGAATTTCAGATAGAAATCTCTTTCCCCAGTTTGTGTTATGGACTTAAAAACATATATTCATGCAGTACAGTGTCTCTCTACGTAAGTTAATTCTACCAAATGTATAGCTGCATGCATTTTAACTTAAAAAGTTTGCAGAGCTATCTTCACTATGGTAAGGCTAAAAAAACAAAACAAAACAGAACAGATAAATCAAATGCTAAAATGACTAGTACAGCTATACTGTAAAACAAACAGAATTATTCACAATAACAGCATCAGTTTATCTGCATCCCCACTTGTCCTTGAATGACTGTGTTTTCAGCAGGGAAAAAAAAAAAATGACATGGTTTACTTCTAACTCTCACTCTACCTATTAATATCTTAAAAGTAATATCTGTTTATAGCTTTCCTTCTCCCATCCCAAAAAGAAAGATCCTAAACACAGGGTTTCTCTTGTTCTTTCTGCTCCACAACCTCCAGCTGCCACTGGGAGAGAGGGATTGAAGAAGATGAAACAAACAAACAAAAATTAGCATCATGGGGTTAGTGACTTCAAGAGAAAATTATAGTTAAAGGGGAAATGTTTCATGTGCGTTCTCTTCTGCACTCACCCCAGTCAGGATAGCTAATAAAAAACACAGACTGCTCTTTTAAAAACAAAAAGTTCAAGGGATGAGGGGTAAGAGGGTGGAACCATCAGAGGCAATGCAGACAACCAAGAGTCTAAAGTTAATGACTTACAAATACCCACGCCGAGTGCTTGTCTCATGTGGGACCCAGCAAACTCTGTCTAGCACCCCTGCCATCTGCTCTAAATCCATGCAGTCCAGGAGCCCGGCAAGGCTCTGCCACAGGCACCATGTGAACCACCCTGGAGCTGGTGGTCCAGGCTTCTCTGTCTTCAATCTTTCCTGCGGTTCCCTTCACTCAGAATCAAAGGAAAAGGCAAGGCTCTTATCAAAGCACAGAGTGGCAGTTCTGAACTTGGTCCCTGGCAGGAGCCCATGGGCACTTTGAAATTACATGCACATTGGTAGGCCTACACACTTACTGTTCATTTCTCTGGTGAAAGCCCCCATTATTTCATCACAAACTCAAATGGATTCTTGACATGGAAAAAGCTTGAAAACCACTGCACTAGACAACGTTTCAACCAAAAACGTACATATGAAGACCTAGACTGTTACTCTCTGAGGTGTAGGCTTTTATACAATGTTCATACTGAACAATTTTTGTGGCCCAAGGAATGGGAAATTTGGAGTTTCTAAGCAATAGGGAAAGAGACACACAGAATGCCACAATGGAAAAATGCCCTCAGAATATATGTCCTTGGAAAGAACATGGTCCCCAACTGATTTTCCCAGAATTTTGGAACTGGAAGGGACCTAAAAGGGCCAGTTCTGGCTCTTTTAAGGCCCAGAGAAGCTAAAATTCATTCAAGATCACACTCCCAGAACACAGATAGGAGTAGAAAAGATGCCCTCTCCTAAGCCCTCCTCTAATTCTGTTTCCACCATACCACTGGAACAGAAAACAATTAAAAGAACCATTCATTGAAACACTCGGAAAAAAATGGAGTGAAACTGAATAAATGCGTAAGTACCTTTCACTTCGCACATCAAATGTGGTAACAAAAATCAGACCGGAAAACTAGCAAGTAGACATGACTCTTGTGCCCTGTCTGGGTGGGTGCTTCAATATCTGATTGCTTGGGGTCTAATAAATCATCGATAAAATGGCCATCCACATGGAGACAACAAAGGGAAAGCTGACTTCTGAATGGCTGCCGACAGTTCTCTGGGAATTCGATACTATCAGCCAGGAAACATTTAAACCAGGTCCCTGCAGGGCTAGGATGTACAAGGGACCATATGGTCCCAGCAGAACACTTCAAACAGGCAGCTGTACAGCTATAATTAAATCGGTAGTAGTCATGCTATTATTTATTTAGCAGATTTTTTAAAATGTACCCTTCACTGAGGTCTCTGAGAACACACACCAAATAAGAACAATAGAAAACACTGAAGAAGCAGAGAAAGGGAAACAAGGGGCTGAAGGAGGAACAGGCAACAGCTTTCCAAAAATCTCCCCAAGAGGTTCTTCATTTGTTCCTGACTACACACCAGAAGGTGATGATCACTTTACTGACATGAGTCAGGAAGCCCAAGGGTCTGTTCACTCCTTTGTTCCATGGTCCACTCCACTGCAAAGCTCTACCTCTTTTGGAATTTTCAATCCCTAGGTATCATTCATTTGGCACTCATCAAATCAGAAAATCTTAAGAAGAACTCAAAAATGATTTAGTCCAACTTCCATCCAATAACTATATTCCTAACATCAAGTCATTTGTGTTTTTTTTGAACGTGATAGTAAAAGAAAAAAGCATTCAACTCAAGAATTACTTCAAATACAACCTGCCCACTCCCCAGCCCCTGGCATAATTCATTCTCCTCTCTGTGGTCAGACATTCTGGAGGAGGCAATGGCAACCCACTCCAGTATTCTTGCCTGGAGAATCCCCATGAACAGAGAAGCCTGGCGGGCTACAGTGCATGAGGTCATAGTCGGACATGACTGAGCAACTGAACAGGCAGGCAGACCCTACATTATCTACAGATTTATCCCACAGTCTAGAATCAGTACCCCTAAAAGACAGAAACTGTATCCTATTATTTTTATAGCCCTGATTCCAAATGCAATGCTTAGCCAAGAGGGACTGAATAAAACTTTCATTAATAAGTTTGTAATGAAGCTCTGGTTCCTATCTAATTCACACTAATATTAAAAATAAAAACTGCCTCCATGAAACATGTACCCACAAACACAAGTTTATGACAAGACCAACAGACAATAAATCTATTCTCTTTTACTGGAACATAGGCTTCATGCCAACCTAGATAGCATATTGAAAAGCAGAGACATTACTTTGCCAACAAAGGTCCGTCTAGTCAAGGCTATGGTTTTTCCAGTGGTCATGTATGGATGTGAGAGTTGGACTGTGAAGAAAGCTGAGCGCCGAAGAATTGATGCTTTTGAACTGTGGTGTTGGTGAAGACTCTTGAGAGTCCCTTGGACTGCAAGGAGATCCAACCAGTCCATTCTGAAGGAGATCAGCCCTGGGATTTCTTTGGAAGGAATGATGCTGAAGCTGAAACTCCAGTACTTTGGCCACCTCATGTGAAGAGTTTACTCATTGGAAAAGACTCTGATGCTGGGAGGGATTGGGGACAGGAGGAGAAGGGGATGACAGAGGATGAGATGGCTGGATGGCATCAATGACTCGATGGACGTGAGTCTGAGTGAA
Source organism: Oryx dammah (assembly GCF_014754425.2). NCBI lineage: Eukaryota > Metazoa > Chordata > Mammalia > Artiodactyla > Bovidae > Oryx > Oryx dammah. Next base: position 85,690,862 of record NW_024070187.1, on the reverse strand, counting down.
CTCCGGGAGTTTGTGATGGACAGGGAGGCCTGGAGTGCTGCGATTCATGTGGTCGCAAAGAGTTGGACACAACTGAGCGACTGAACTGAACTGAACTGAATGAGGCTTCATGAACTTCCTATCCCTCAGACCTTCTCATCTCTACAAGTTATGAGTGAGTTACTTCAATTATTCTCCTCTGGCTAGCGCCCAGGCATCTCACCATCCTAGTTCCCATAACCACGTCTCCTCAACTGTTTTTGAAAATGGGCAGTTTTGGGGAACTCCCTGGTGGCCCAGTGGTTAGGACTCCACACTCCCACTGCTAAGGGCACGGGTTCAATCCCTGATTGATAGGGAAACAAAGATCCCACAAGCCACACAGTGCAGCCAAAATAAAATACTACTACTAATAATAAAATAACAAAGTTTTAAAAAGAAAATGAACACCTTTAAAAAAAATCTGAATCCAATGAAAGTTACAAATTTTCTGTCCAAATACAGTGGAATTTTCTCCATTATTCACCTCATGTTTGAACTTACATAGTATATAATCATTCCTATTAAATTCTTTGTTGGTTCAGCCCATCAAGATCATTCTCCATCTTGATTCTATCATTTAAAATTTAAATAGCTAACCATGTCTGTTTTGTGTCCTCTGAGAATCTGATAAGCATGCATTGTGTCTTAAACCAAACTGCTAATCAATCTGTTCAACAGGATGCTAAAAAGTACCATGGTTTTAGAAATTCCTTCCACATCTACATTAGTTATTAATCCACACACCTGAGTACAATTATTCTCTAGCTGAGAACCTCCGATGGCTGCAAGCCCTCAGTTCATCAAAGTGTTTACCATTATATCATCAGGAACCTTATGGATGCCTTACTACCATACAACCATGTGGCCTGCCCAGAAAAGAAAATGTGATATATAAATACACTTATGTTCCTCTATTTTAAAATGTGGGGCAATAATTCAGATTACAGGTTGGCAAACTTTCTTTTAAAAAGTTTAAAAGCCAAATTAGGCTTTGTAGGCAACATACGGTCTCAGTCATACATTCTTTTTTTCCCCACACCCTTTAAAACTTAGTTTTCCAACCATACAAAAACAGACTACCAGGAGGCTCACTACCAGTGAGCCACAGTTTGCCAGATATCATCTTTTCAACTTTGAAGCAAATGCCCTATTGGTGAAGATAAACATTTAACCAAAAATTAAAATAAGCAGTCACTGGATGACAGCTGTGGTGGACACCATGATGGAGAAGCACAACGTGCAAAGAGAGCTCACAACATAGGCTCTCTAGCCTAAACCAGAGGATCCCAGGAGGCATCCCTGCAGAGATGACTCAGACTGAAATATTATGGGTGAACACCAGTTGCCTGGGCAGGAAGAGCATTTCAGTCAGTGGAAACAGTATGTACAAAGGGCCTGGGGGAGGGGAAGACTGGCATAATAGTGGACCTGGAAAGTACAAGTGCATGGTCAGAGTAAAATCAACGAGGGAGAGAACCTTGCAAAAGGCCTCTGGAAAGGGACGTTAAGCAAGATAACATAGGGCTTTGAAGACCACGCTCAGGATTCTGGGCTCATCGCAAAAAAAAACAGTTTCAAGTCATCAGTGATACTCTCTGTCCCCTCCTTCAAGACAAAGCCTCTCTTGGCTCTGTATATCTTATACAGATATAAGGTATATCTACATCTATATACCTTATAGGCTTCTCTGGTGGCTCAGATAGTAAAGAATCTGCCTGCAAGGCGGGAGACCCAGGTTTGATCCCTAAGTTGGAAAGATCCCCTGGAGAAGGGAATGGCTACCCACTCCAGTATTCTTGCCTGCAGAATTCCATGGACAGAATAGCCTAGTGGGCTACAGTCCATGGGGTCTCAAAGAGTCAGACACGACTGAGCAACTAACTTCAACACTTCCATAGTGCTTTGTAAACTTGACACATTCCTAGGTTTAAAAATCACATGGTTGGCATGAATGTAAAAATAATTTTTAACGTACTACTACAGAAGACTGGCTAGTTTCAGGAAAGAAGAGAGGAAAAAGAAAACATCACCACTATAAAATCTTACCTGTGTACTCTTATTTAAATATAAAATCATTCTAAGCTAAGAACTATTCTAGTAAGAACTAGAAATTCCCCAGTGTTTTATTTTGCTACTTACTCTTGAACCATTCCCAAAATAACAAAAATATTGTCTCATTTATTTTACTGGTTCCATTTTCCCCTACTTTGTTTCATAGTTTGTCTTATTCTTCTATTCACAAAGAGGCAGGAGAAAGCAGGTGAAGAAAGGGAAGTAATACTTTTTTAGCACCTAATTAGTCTGTGCCTGGAATACTTCACATATTATTTACCTCTTTTTAGCCTCATAAGAACAGGAAAAGTAAGTTTTACTGACTTTTTCTAAGGCTTAGAGACATTAAGTGCCTATACAAGATCACTTACCTAGTAAGAAGGGAAGCCAGGATTTGAATGAACATGTCTAGGATTATATAAAACACAAGCTTTTCTGCTATATTCCCTATTAACCCAGAAGACTCTAAAAGGGCTCTAAGTCTTCCATTCCTTTGATTTGCATCCATTTCTTCTATTCTTTCCACACTGAAGTATTACCATTTGTGAATTTAGATCAAGAAGGCACAGCTAAAATGAAGATAACATAGTCTAAAGTGTAGTTCAGACTATCACGGCACAGATTAAGAAATATACGTGCACAGGACCACATAACCCCTAGTATAACATTAGAGAATACAGAATCTTCTAAAAGCCTTTTATTTTCATTTGTTCTTGGTTTTTATTTTAATAAAACATGCATGTTGTGCTACTTTAGCACATCTCTGAAAAATGAAACACTATAGAAAAATTTTTAAACTGAAAACCAAAATATGACATGAGTCAAGGTCTTTTAGAAGAACTGATTACACTCCATTCCCTCAGCAGGACTTCAATCAGGGGCTTCCACAAAGACAGGTGGCAATAAGCACAACATTGCCATCATTCCCCAAAATCTCTTTATGACACGTATTTACAGATGTTTTCAAAATGTCCTGATGAAAAGAGCTACTCCTAGAGAATTCCACACTTTGAAAAAGAGCTTCATCACCATTTTAAGCAGTAGTGACAATTGTTATTTTCTAAACAGTCTTCCTCCAGAGTGAGTGCCTGGGGATATCGTTTTAGAGATGATAATTCAACAGGCAAAGAATTACGCACCCAGTTTTTCTTCATACAAAACGTCGATGCAGAGGCTACTCACTGAAATTTCTCAAATTACTTTATTTTTCATTGTCATAAACAAGCTGATATGGAAATAGACTTTATCCGTAAGGGTCAGGTGAGAAACAGAGAAATGCAGCACTATGAGAAGAGAAACTTCTTTCACCTCTGACCACAAATTTTTCTGAAAACATGTCATCCTGATACATAGTTGTATTTCAACTTGACTTGTCTTTTTAAATTTTAATGATATACTTGGATCTTACCATAATGCACTCCTGGACTCAAAATTATAATAAAAATTTAAAGTGAAACAGAGTTATAAAAATGTATTGAGTAGAAATATACAATAGACTATTACTCAGCCATAAAAAGAATGAAATAATGCCATCTCTGGTAACACGGATGGATCTAGAGATTATCATACTAACTGAAGTCAGAGAAAGACAAGTATGGTATCACTTACACATGGGATCTAAAACCAGGACACAAATTAACTTATTTACAAAACGGAAATAGATTCACAGACATGGAAAACAAACTTATGTTTACCAAAGGAGGAACTGGGGGAGAGGAATAAATTAGGAGTCTGGCATTGACAGATATTGAATATAAAACATTAAACAACAAGGACCTACTGTATACTACAGAGAACTATATTCAATATCTTGTAAAAAACAATAATGTATAAAACTAGTAAATTCTATAATAAATCACAGTCAATGATAAATTCTTCCCAATTCTGATATGCCTCACTCCTACGTAATTTCACACTATTTCATATCATGCAAAATAAAGTAACTCATGTCTAAAAGTAGAGTGCTGGGCAGTCCACAATTTGAAATGGTCTCTGCTTGGGAAAACTTAGCAATACCATGTCATCTTGCAATGGAACATCTTTCTGTGCTTGACAGTTAACTTTTCCAATATGTCCTCATGATAAACTGTATTTTGTTTTAAAAAAAGGAAAAGAAAAATATTTGGTGTTTTCTGTAAGCTATGTCAATCAGCCAGGTAACTATGTTCACTGAGCTTTCAATTATGAGAAAAAAAATGTATAAATGAATTTTAACAAATTAAAGAGCACACTATATTTGAAATGTTACCATTTATATGATTATTCTAGCTGAAAAAAAAGTTAATGTATGACACGGGCAAGGATGTTCATTTCAAAGCAACTGATTAACCTAATGAAATACTCTGTCAACGCTCATGATAAGAAATACTAATTTTCAAAGCTGCCAGAATGAAAATATAAAACCTTAACAATACTTTCAGAAATCATCTTTCTCTGAGAAACTCTCAGAGTCAGTCATTTTCTCAGGCTTTAGGAAAGAAAAAAAAAAAGATTTTTTGAGAAAAAGAATAAGTGGAAGCTGATTCTCCTCCAAGTAGCCATCATCATCTCGACATCAACAATTTCCGTGACTCCTGCCTCTCTCTCTACCCCAAACTTTCTGCCTTGCCACTCCCACCCCATAAATGACATTAGATATTCATATAAAAAACAATAACAAACAGGTGAGTCCCTGTGAAGTGGCAAACAGTAAGTACTTAATGGTATTAGAATTTGAGAAAGTGAAAATGAAAGTCGCTCAGTCATGTCCAACTCTTTGTGACCCCATGGACTGCATACTCCATGGAATTCTCCAGGCCAGAATACTGGAGTGGGTAGCCTTTCCCTTCTCCAGGGCATCTTCCCAACCCAGGGATCGAACCCAGGTCTCCCTGAGACAGGTATAATTAACGAGTCGGAAAACCCAAAGATGTGTGTAAGGAAAAAGTGGCACTTGACTTAGATCCTGAAGGAAAGGTTGAACTTGGACAAGACACATGTGGGTCCAACAGAAATGTGTGTGCCATACCACTATCCATGGAAGGCAAATCAGACACATTTCATGGGTGTGCGAGTGGAGCAGTGGAGTATGGAAGCTAAGAACAATGAAACCCCAAAAACCCAGATTAGCAACGTAAATATAAGAAGTGAAAAATGACTGACCTCCATCCTAACCAACCTTCCTGTCAAATAAAACCAAAAATAAAAAGTATTATGTGTGTGTATGTTCTTAGTCGCTCAGTCATGTTAAACTTTTTGTGACCCCCATGGGCTGTAGCCCTCCAGGCTCCTCTGTCCATGGAATTCTGCAGGCAAGAATACTGGGTAGCTATTGGAGTGGGAGATCTTCCCGATCTTTCCAATCCAGAGATTGAACCCAGATCTCCTGCATTGCAGGTGGATTCTTTACAGTCTGAGCCACCAGGAAAGCCCCCAAAGCAGTATAAACAATGAACATGATGGAGATAAATTAAAACTTATATAATATTTAAAGTATACTAAGCACATTCTTTTTCACGTAACTACTCTGTGAAGAAGGCAGTTCAGACTGAATTATAAAACCTTATTATGAATCAGGAAACAGGTTTAGAGGAGTTAAGCTACAACATGCTTATTTCAGTCTTCAAAGCTATTCCTATGATCAGCTTTAAAAACAGTTCAATAATAATTGCTTTTTCCGCTTTACCAGAAAAAAAAAGTGAAGGTTACAGTGATATTTATTTATTAGACCTAATGACATAGAAGTGAACATATATCCATAATAAGAACGAATACAATACCAAACAGCCTGAAAGTTGAGAGACTATAGGGTGTTTTTAAAAGCACAAGTAAAATTTTGTAAATCAAATTAGCATCCACCAAGGTCTGTGGACAAGTCAACTAGTTACTTAATATAATCTACTTTTGCTAATTCTACAGGTAAGGCCTGGTGTGCTGCGATTCATGGAGTTGCAAAGAGTTGGACACGACTGAGTGACTGAACTGAACTGAACAGGTAAGTATAATTTTTAAAAAGTTTTTAAAAGGTTAACATTGAAACCCTGTTGTATTTCATCAAATTTGGGAGGTTACTGCCATTATTCAAAGAATTTTAAAAGTCACATTATATTCCAATTGTTGGATAAACCAAGTCATTCACTTGTACCTGGTAAACTGCAGCAAGTTACATTCCAATGTATTTCTCACATTTTCTACCTAACTCCTTCTCCAATGAAGAATGTTTTATTTGGCTGAAACTCTTATCTTCTGTTATTTATGTTCTCTAAAATGAAAAGATGCTTCTAAAATCTCTCATTCCTCTTTGATGGACAGCTCAGGCCCACACAGTTATTTATCTTGCCTTTCCCTGAACTGCTGCACTTCACTGTCAGCACTACACGCTTATTCGGTCTTTTCATCTAGATATAAACTCACATTCTGAAACCGTATTTTTTTACTTTATTTTTATTCTATCAGCCCTCATTGATCTCCACCAATACCACTCAGGGTATGAGCATACAACAAACAGTTAATTCACAGAGTCTTTTAATCACTGTGGCAGCAGAAACATCCAATCACCATAAGACTCAAGATTTTTTTTTAATTGTTGGTTTATTTAATGACAATTTTGGTGATTAACCTATTTAGCACAATGCGTGCCCCAAAGACAAACCTAAACTCATAAATTATCAATCAAACACCTGGGGCTTAGGATCTAAAAAAGACCATACAGCAAAGAAGCAGAATTCACTGTACTTGTTCAGAGCACAACCCCAGGGCTAGTGCTACCACTCAGATGCCATTTGACTTCAGAAAAAACTATTTAATGTCTTTGTACCTTAAATTTACCAACATATTAATATAAAACAGGGTTGATAATATCAACCAAAGCACTAGTATAAAAAAGTGCTGAATGTATGTCTGTCATTATTAATTACTCTTTAGAGAGGAATAGACAGACTCATCACTTTCAGAGACAGCCCCCGAATGGTCATCAGTGCCACTAATACTGAAATTACAATGGTGTCCTCTAAATTGACTTGATTACTTCTAGCCTCTTGTATGCATATGCATTGAACACTGATTAGGCAGTAATACTGACTGGGAGTGACTAACCACTGCCCTTCAGATTGTAGAAAGAAAATTACTTCTGCCATTTTAACATGGAAGCAGAGAAAACAGAATCATGGTGGTTTTCATTTCAGTTCAATACGAAGGAGTGAAACCAGACCATGGGTGGTAACACCCAGAGATATCAGAAAGCTCTTCTGGTAACTGATAAGATCACGAGACTCCATGGAGGTGAAAAAGTCAACTACCACTGACCACTCAGACAAGTGAGCCGGAAACAGTGGGAAACCCTTCTCTTTGTGAAGAAGAGCAAGAAACACTTCCTCTCATGGCTTGACCTCTTTGTAAATCTACTCTACAGAGATTCCCTGTTGCAAGGGAAGTAAGGAAACAGCAAAATCTGCAAATACCTCTCAACATGTAATAAATAATCTGCTGATCTTTTCATCAGTTATCCTAGATGACAACACTCCTCATAAAGGCATAAACTTTTCATTTAACTCGCTTTACAGTATGTAAGTTCATTTAGAATCCTCTTGAGGGTGGGGGACTGGAGAGGAAAGAGATGCGGGGCCAAGCTGCAAATGTGCTGGATAGGGCTTCAAAAAAACTATGTGTTCAACCCTTCTTGCAAGTTTCCTTTTTGTTCCAAACGCTGACCACCAAGAAGGGCTCTTAAGAGGAAGCCATTTTTGGTTGCCAAGGAAATCTCACAAAGTCACAGGGTGTCTCTCAGAACTGAGAATAGCTTCGCCCTAAGGAGAAGCAATCAGAAACACAAAGGCAGCCAAGTCTACGACCACTGTATTTCTCAACTATTTACCTCAAAATACAAGGCAGATTAGCCAGCTCAGAGATCCAATTAGACCAGGAAAATAAACCCAGTTTTAGCCTTGATATTTTCAGCTTCTAAGTCCCCAAAGTGAACTAAGAGGCAGATGCTAGTAACTGGGATCCTTTTCACTTGAATTCAGTCACTAAGCTTTTAGTGGAGTGAATCACAAAAGAGAAACTCAAATGTGACTGGCAAACAGTATTCCAGCAGGGAAGAAGATTTATTCAAGTGTTTAAAACACCTAGGACAAAACTGACATAATCTTTTGGGAAGGTAATTGGCAATACAAGGTGATCCAGCAGTTCCACATACAAAAATTTCTCCTTCAGAAGTACTCATGAAAGAACACACAAAAAACCCCCCAAAAAACTCAGTTACAATGAGGACATTTCTTAAAGGCCTGCTTGTAACTGCAAAGAAATAAGTAAATATCTATTAACAGATTACTTAAATGAAACATGTGCACTAACAAGGTAGATGTCTGTGGTATTGTTAGGTTTCTAAAAAATCCAGTTCCAGAACAGTATGATCTCATTTGTAATTTATATAAGTAAGCATATATATTTTCATGACTAGAGAAAGTCTAGAAGACTATATCAACCTGCTAATAGTGGTTATTTTGAGGGTGAGAATTTGTGAACTTTCATTTTCTATTTTATTCATTTTGTTCTGCTTGAATTTTTACAGCAATTTTGTATAACTATGAATCAGGAAAAAACTAAAGTTTAAAAAAACACTATTAACCCCATGGACAGAGGACCCTGATAGGCTGCAGTCCATGGGGTCACTGAGGGTCGGACATGACTGAACAACTTCACTTTCACTTTTCACTTTCCTGCATTGGAGGAGGAAATGGCAACCCACTCCCGTGTTCTTGCCTGGAGAATCCTAGGGACAGGGGAGCCTGGTGGGCTGCCGTCTATGGGGTCGCACAGAGTCAGACACGACTGAAGTGACTTAGCATAGCATAGCATAGGTAATAAAATGTTACTACAGCAGGTAAAGAATAAGTCAATGTTTATAGTTGTAATTATTAGAAAGGTTTTTTAAACATGCCCTTAGGGTGTTTACCAAAAGGGACTGTTGCTTTCTGGTTTCCCACTTCCAAGGGGAAAAAAGGTGTTTTGGGGGTTTTTTTGGGGGGTTTTTTTAATGACGTCTGATCAGAGGTAGGTAATATGTGACACGAGAGCAGATATCCATCAAAGAAAATTGTTGATGGCATTCCACTACTCTCTACAATCTATTCTAAGTATATTCTTTGCATTGGGATACAGCAAACTGCTACATACTGAAAAGAGAAAAAAAGGGACATCAAATAAAAAAACATGCCAGATAACCATTTAAGGCATATAAACCCGGCAATGCCATTTGTTCAGTGGTGAACACGAGATCGCCCTGTGCTGCTCCTGGAGTTCTTAGTTCTTTCATGGGTACCTGTGGCTCAGACAGTAAGGAATCTGCCTGCAATGCAGGAATCCCTTGATCGGGAAGGGTCAGGAAGAGCCCCTGGAGAAGGAAATGGCTATCCACTCCAATACTCTTGCCTGGAGAATCCCATGGACAGAAAAGCCTGGCAGACTACAGTCCATAGGGTCCCAAAGAGTCACAAACAGTCAGATGCACGACTAACACTCACTCACTTCACAGGTACAGGTGAGATCAAGGCTCAGGAACCCCTTAGGCCACTCTGTCCTTCATCCACACATCCTGATGCCTCTTTCAGAACAATAAGGAATAAGTTGCTTATCACCATTAAATTCTTAGAGAGACCTCTGGTGAAGGTCTCATGAGTCATTGCCAGGCAATATCAAAAAGAGCACGTAAACAGATACAATCACTCATAAGCTCAGTCTCACTACTCTTGGTGGCCTATGTTCACTTCTAGTGCATTAAAACATTTTAATTTTTATTAATAGTAACTAATAATTAAATCTAATTAATAGTGCATGGGAAATATGCTAATTAGAAAACTCACTTTCTCCCTTATAATACGTTCATGGTACAGAAGAACTTGCTTTGTTGATAGGAATAAAGTCTTGACACCTATGGCAAACCCATTAAGAAACTGGCTCTTGTCTGTTGAGCTGTTTACTGCACTGCGGTGTTCATCCAGTGTTTAATTATAGGAACAACACCAGATGATCCAGAACATTAGCAGATTCTTCCATCCCATCACACACTATTCTCAGTGATGTTTTTTCAGAGGAGATCAGAACACACCACTCTCTAGGTAAAATTCCTACAATAGTGTCTCTTGGTACTTAGAATATAATTAAAAGGTCCCGCTGTGTCCTTCCCTGGCCTCATCTACCTCTGCATACCTGCTTCCTTTGCTCCAGTCACTCTGGAATTTTTCTTCTTCCTCTGTCTTGAATACAGCACACTCATTCCTGCCTGAAGGCTTTCCTCTTGCTTTTCAAAAATTCAGCCTAGAAACCTCTTTGCCTAGAACTTCTCTTCACTGGGTAACCCTCCTACTTAAACCAGCTTTCCTGTACCTCTCCACATTATCCTACTATATTTTCTATATAACACTTTGCATTGCATAACATTATCCTACTTGTTTATTTACTTATCTTTGTTATTTATTGTCTATCTGTCCCCTGAAGCACAGAAGTTCCACATGGCAAAAGATCTGTCTGTCTCACTTACCTCTGGAACCCTACCACCAAGAACACTTGCTAGCATGGAATACACTCTTTACATGGATCAGTGAGTTCAGCAGCCTACAATTGTAGGGTGATTATTTTGGGGGGCTCCAAAATCACTGCAGATGGTGACTGCAGCCATGAAATTAAAAGACGCTTACTCCTTGGAAGAAAAGTTATGACCAACCTAGACAGCATATTGAAAAGCAGAGACATTACTTTGCCAACAAAGGTCTGTCTAGTCAAGACTATGGTTTATCCAGTGGTCATGTATGGATGTGAGAGCTGGACTGTGAAGAAGGCTGAGCGCCAAAGAATTGATGTTTTTGAACTGTGGTGTTGGGGAAGACTCTTGAGAGTCCCTTGGACTGCAAGGAGATCTAGCCAGTCCATTCTAAAGGAGATCAGCCTTGGGTGTTCTTTGGAAGGAAAGATTCTAAAGCTGAAACTCCAGTACTTTGGCCACCTCATGCAAAGAGCTGGCTCATTGGAAAAGACCGTGATACTGGGAGGGATTGGGGGCAGGAGGAGAAGGGGATGACAGAGGATGAGATGGCTGGATGGCATCACTGACTCGATGGACGTGAGTTTGAGTGACCTCCGGGAGTTGGTGATGGACAGGGAGGCCTGGCATGCTGCGATTCATGGGGTCGCAAAGAGTCAGACACGACTGAGCGACTGAACTGAACTGAACTGAAGAAGTTCAAATTTGCTGCAGCTGGCTTTAAATTTTACAAGGTTCTAAATTTTACAAAAGATCTCTCCTTTTCTCACCTGAAAACACAACATAGAGCTTAGATTACTTGAGACAAGTTTATCTACTTCACTTTCAAGCTGACACAAAACCTGTTTTTAAATGAAGGCTAGCTTTCTGATCTAGATAAATGGCTTTCACAGGAAACACAACAGTATGAAAATGGGGAAATTCAACTGTCAGTTTCAAATGGGACACAAGTTTTTAAAATCAGTTATGAATATCTGTGCTTCTCAAACTCTACTAATAACAATTAGTTGTTAAATCTTTCAGAATATGGGAGAGAACACAAGGTGGAAGGAGGAGGCTACAGAAGGTTAAATTTCTTGCAGAGAAGGAAAAGAGAATGACAAACATCAGTTTTGTTCATTATCTCAGTGACAAGCTAAACCCCTGGGAAAGGGGCTCCAAAGATAACCACTGCCGTGGTGCTGCCAGTTCTCATCAAGGACTCCTGGTCAAAGGAAACTTGCAGCCACAGAGACCCTCTCTGCAGTTACTAACACCACAGTAACTAAGCACATCTAATGACTGTAACCACCTCCTCACAACATGCCTTTCTTCTCGGGTTTTCACAGATGTGATTCCATCTGGAGCTTTCCCAGCAGTGTCTTACCGGTCTCTGAACACATGCAAAAGACAGTATCATAATGTGAGCAAATACAAGCCCTTCCCCACCGCTGTGTCTTCTCTGAGGAGTAGAGCAAGACCACCCGTGCTCTGTGTGAAACAGAGGGGTTTCTGTCTGAGTGGTGAAAAAAGAAAAGCAGGTGCTATTGTACTTTTCCATCACTATGAATACGAAATAGCTATGAATGTTAAGGGAAACTGTATGTGAGCCTCAGGATGGAAATCAAAATAATGAAAGTATCATCTCAGCTGAATTTAGGTGAAAGGTAAAGTGTCAGTTGCTCAGTCATGTCAGACCCTTTGAGACACCGTGAACTGTAGCCCGCCAGGCTCCTCTGTCCATGGAATTCTCCAGGCAAGGAGACTGGGGTGGGTAGCCATTCCCTTCTTCAGGTGATCTTCCTGACCCCAGGATTAAACCCAAGTCTCCTGCATTGCAGGTGGACTCTTTACCATTTGAGCCACCAGGGTGACTCGCTCCTATATGCCACATGTGTAAGAAAGGATTAGGGGGATGTCCAATCACAAGATGTATCTTTCTAGATTCCATTTTAAGACAGTCATGGCTGAGCAGTTCTGAAGTTCTACATGGTTTACTGATTTCATCCTCTTACTCCCTCACAAAAAAATTTAATTCAGGTCTATCTCTACACAGATCAGGATTTCAAAAATAGAGATCACAAAGTATATTAAGGACAATAGTGTACTTAAAGATAATGCAAAAACTGATTGCAGTACCCTTTATAAATTAACGTTAGACCCAGTTCCACCAGGAAACCTATGGATAAGTTCTCAGGTAAGCTGGCTAAATAACCAGTATCAAGGAAGGGATGACTAGTTAAGAAGTTACAACGATATGTGTGCAGAAGTGTCTCTCTTAAGCGTTTGCAAGAAATTTATCAACTGCTTTCACTTGGAATCTACAGACTGTGATTTCACTTAACATTTATGTAATTGTGAGATGTTATTGCATTACCAATAACCTCAGATATGCAGATGACACCACCCTTATGGCAGAAAGTGAAGAGGAACTAAAAAGCCTCTTGATGAAAGTGAAAGAGGAGAGTGAAAAAGTTGGCTTAAAGCTCAACATTCAGAAAACAAAGATCGTGGCATCCGATCCCATCACTCCATGGGAAATAGATGGGGAAACAGTGTCAGACTTTATTTTGGGGGGCTCCAAAATCACTGCAGATGGTGATTGCAGCCGTGAAATTAAAAGACGCTTACTCCTTGGAAGAAAAGTTATGACCAACCTAGATAGCATATTGAAAAGCAGAGACATTACTTTGCCAACAAAGGTCTGTCTAGTCAAGACTATGGTTTATCCAGTGGTCATGTATGGATGTGAGAGTTGGACTGTGAAGAAGGCTGAGCGCCAAAAAATCGATGCTTTTGAACTGTGGTGTTGGAGAAGACTCTTGAGAGTCCCTTGGACTGCAAGGAGATCCAACCAGTCCATTCTGAAGGAGATCAGCCCTGGGATTTCTTTGGAAGGAATGATGCTAAAGCTGAAACTCCAGTACTTTGGCCACCTGCTGCGAAGAGTTGACTCATTGGAGAAGACTTTGATGCTGGGAGGGACTGGGGGCAGGAGGAGAAGGGGATGACAGAGGATGAGATGGCTGGATGGTATCACTGACTCGATGGATGCAACTCTGAGTGAACTCCAGGAGACAGTGATGCACAGGGAGGCCTGGCATGTTGCGATTCATGGGATCGCAAAGAGTCGGACACGACTGAGTGACTGAACTGAACTGAACTGATTGCATTACTGCTAAACATTTTTTTTTTTTAATCCCTTTTAAAACAGTCATCGTAGAGAGACTTCACTGGCAGTCCAGTGGTTAAGATTCTGCACTTCCATTTCAGGGGGTACAGGTCTGATCTATGGTTGAGGAACTAAGAACCCACACGCCTCACAGTCAAAATGCCAAAACATAAAAAACAGAAGCAATAGTGTTAACAAATTCAATAAGCACATAGAAAAGATCCACACCAAAAAAAAAAAAAAAATCTAAAAAACACAAAAGTAAATAAAAAATAAAAATAAATTAAAAAGTCATTGTACCACTGAGCACAGTATTTCCTCCAGAGAGTTAAAGCTACAAGGTAAAATAGTAAGAAGGAATTTTCTTTTCTCACAGATGATTCCATACTCACATGAAAATTATAGCTAACCCATTGGATTTGATAAACACCCACAGAAGTTATAAATTTTTCTTTCAAAAACAGAAAAGAAATAAAAGGTAATAGAAAAACAAATCAGTCTAAGGTAATTGGGGAAGATAACTGGATAATGAAGAAAAAATCCTCCATAGCAACAAAATAGAGATTATTTATGTACATTTACAAGTCAATGAGCTCCAGATGTACTTTTTAAAAATCTACTTCTCCCCAGGTGTTTTCCTTTTTTTTGCCTAATAAATATAACATCCAAGTTGGAATACTATTGAAGCGTTGCATCATTTAAATTTTGGCGATGCTCTTTCTTCTGCTGTTAACTGTTGTGAGCTATTTCTCAATAAAGCAGCCACTACTGAAATCATAAGAACTAGGCTTGGCAGAGCCAAACAGAAAAAGTGCAGTCCACAGATCTGTTTCTTCTGTTTTCCCCAAACAGAATCTCATAAAAAATACGCCCTCAAATTTTGTCACTATGTAGCTGTCAGAAAGAGAAACTCTGCTCCTCTCCGTATCTCTGAACATTAAATCCATTCCTTGTGCTACTGGGAAGTTATATAGCTCCAGGAAGCTGTGAGGCACCATCGCAACTGTTCAGATTGTATCCAGGCAGAATAATCAGTCCATCAGAAAACTTCAGTTCCAGTTGGATGGAAGTTTTTTGGGCCAACTTGGAAAAGCATACTGAACAAGCTTGACTTTACTGCCAAGATCATTTCCAGGACATTGGCTAATTAATTATAAAAGCTTTTGCAAAACAAATTTGAGCCTGGCAACCTTTTTTCCTACCCAAACAGAGAAAAAGCAGGCTAAAAAATAAAAAGCCCGAGTTTATTGCGGGGTTTTGAGTGTGTGTGTGCCAGGGTTTCATCTTCTTAGCAAGCCTATTTTCTTCTTCTCACCAGAAAATGATCCAGGAGCTTTTGTATTTGAAGTTAATAAGACTGTAGGTATATAAACTGGAAATATTAGTTTGCATTTGTACTCTACTTTTGATTAAAGAGGGATCATGGGTCAGTTACAAAGCGCCTCTTCAAACTCTTTGGTGGGAAGCAAGGATGAAGTTTCTTTCTCTTTGAGGGGATGAAGGGTTCACTGAATGAACAATGGCTATTGTATTAGATAAATGAAGATGGACAGTTGCTCTTTTTAATGATATACTCATCACCTGCATTTTCTAGCTTTGAAAACAAAAAGAACAAAATTCCTGAACTAAATCTTCCTGGTTTCAACATCATATGAGCCTGGGTGAATAGGAGACATTTGAGATAGGCATCAGAGATTCTGGTTTTAAGGATGACATAGGCTTTATTTAGTTAAATCAACACCCCAAATCATAATGTTCCAACCTATTTCTTCTAACACGGGAATCAAAATGTTATGTAATACACATCTGAAACCATCAAATTTCTTTTGTATATGCTCAGATATGAAGACAACCAAGAAGGTAAGGAAATTTCTCTCAACATTTACCAGCAGCTAGTGACAAATGCCTGACAAGAGAAGAACTGTCACCAGTAAAAGAAGTCTTCCTGAGAAATTGTCAACCCAGATGTGCCTAACTTCCTTATCCTGTATCAAGGCTCCAATAAATCTCATAATTTAGAATGCTGCTTTGTCAATCTATGGAGCCAAAATGTACAAAATAGTTTTGCGTAAAATTCTCAACAAGTCCAGACTGCGTTTTCCCTTTCAGTACTGTTATGATTCTACCAATGCATTCAATATTTAGGCAATCATCCTCTACAGTATTTCAAGAGGTAGGCCAATGGTAGGGAGGAGTGGCATCCATACTAGCCTTTAAGAGTAGGCAGCAACTTTAGAAGTCAAGAGCTGGGGAGGGGGGGTGCAGTAACTTAAGCCTAACCAAAGCAGAGTCTCTCTTCTGGGAAACACAGGTAAGTTAAAATGAGAAAGACTACACCAGATTTCAGAGAATCTTCAAAGCTGGCATATTCTGAACTGAACTTGATAAAAGCCAGTATAAGCTTTTGACCTGAGGGGAAAGATAAGAACAATAATATGAAAAGTGTATTGAATTAGGAGAAAATGGGGACAGGGTTATTCCAAAGCTGGTTAAAAGGAGAATAAAGAAACCAAAGTCACTTTACAAGAAAGAACATAATTTTACCTTTCCAGTACTTTTGGGAATTCACTAAGGTCTGAAAACCTCTGTCTAAAGAGAAACACGGTTGTAAATAAGGTGTCATTGCCTTAGGAATATATAATTGAGGTTTATTTATTTATTCAAGTAGAATTTTTAACCCATTAGCTCAAATTACTCATTTTATTCTTTAATGCAAAGTACAAAAGTGCCAAAGAATTGATGCCTTCCAACTGTGATGCTGGAGAAGCCTCGTGAGAGTCCCTTGGATAACAAGATCAAACCAGTCAATCATAAAGGAAATCAGTCCTGTATATTCGGAAGGACTGATGCTGAAAGCTGAAGCTCCAATACTTTGGCCACCTGATGTGAAGAACTGATTCATCTGAAAAGACCCTGATATTGGGAAAGATTGAAGGCAGAAGGAGAAGGGAATAATAGAGGATGAGATGGTTGGATGGTATCACTGACTTGATGGACATGAGTTTGAGCAAGCTCTGGAAGATGGTGAAGGACAGAGAAGCCTGGCGTGCTGCAGTTCATGGGGTCGCAAAGAGTTGCCCACGACTGAGCGACTCAACAACAACGAAGTACAAAATTATACCTAGTCACATTTTTAACTAGTTCAAGTCCAGATACTCACTCAACTAGGAAAACGATCCAGTTTCTATTATATTCTTTTTAAAAGAAAACAAATTGAGGTTCAAAACGTAATTGCTTTTCATTTCAAACAGGTTACTTACCATGTATTTTAATAAACAAATAGACAGCTAACAAGACTATCATTACCTTTGCCTGAAGTATCCCTCCAAAGTTAACAACAGACAGCATTCCCTAGCCCTTCACAGTTCACCAGAGCACTTTTTTCATAAATTATCTTATTTAAGCACTACAATAAACCTGAGGTAGGAGTTATTATTACTATCTTAAAGCTGAGAGAACTATAGTTTCAATATTTAAACTGCCCAAGTGAAGACCTCTGGACTAAGCTAACTCTTATCTTCTGGACTTCAAATCCCTTCACAAATTGCTTCCCCTTCTTTCCAAGGAAGTGAGGTGTGGGGGGGGAAAGCCATCAACACATATTGGTTCATTTTAAGTTAGGAAACCACCATTTCTCATCTCTTCCCAGCATCTTCTAGATATACATTTAGTCTTACACTTTAAAGAAGCAAGAATTCCTGGCTTACCTGGTCCTTCTCTGGTTTATCAGAAATGTCATTCAGGCTGGAAGAAGTCAGATTCCTGTGGGTCATGGCTGGGCTACCTGTAAAAACAGAAGGGGACTGTCATTAAAGACTTCTTGTCAAAAACACAAAGCTTCTGGTTGTACACTTCATGAACACTAGTAGATGATGATGGGAATGGTGATGGTGCTTGAGCTGTGTTAGGACTCTCCCGAAGTTTTCCGGAGTTGGAAAGTAAGGTGAGAGAACTAACATAGTTAAACAAAAAATATCTCAAAGACCTTGTTTAAGTCTTCTTTCTCGGCTTTATTTCCAGATAAATTCAACTTTGAAAGAAAGGTGTAAAACTTATACACGTAAAAATAAATTTACTCCTGGTTGTGGCCTGCCCTTTACATCCTAATCTATCTATTTCTTTGCCTATAGATGTGGGTTCCTTCCTTATTTCAGCAAAGCTGGCCCCAGGACAAAAGGCCTGGACCTCCTCTCTGTCAGCCTCTGCAGTCCTTCCTAGGCACCACTTGCTCTGATCAACCCCTCAAACCATCTGTATTCCATTCTCTGGCTAACATTTTATCAGGAATATTTCTCCTTAGTGGGCATCTGAGCCAGGACCCCTATATTTTTCCTCAGTGTTATCACAGCTCCCCTTACTTCCTGCATTCCCATTTACCAGATTAAAATAAGCATATCCCATCTTCCTCCCTAATATGTCAAACTTCTCATTCAAGTCAAGGGACAGATTTTATCAGGAATACTCCATGGGCAACAAGCTCCCCAACAGTATAGGTACTGTAGATGAAATCCACTGGCAAATCAGCCAGTGACTTCAGATGCAATCACATAAGAACAGACAGGGGCACATCTAGATGAGAAACCATTTTCAAATAAACTGGTTAATCAACAAAATACTGAGCTTTCATTTTGCAGGTGAACTTGAAATTTCTCGGCTTACTAAGCAAAAGAATAACTTTTCAAAGGCAGGGTGTTTGATCCACCCCTGCAAGGTGCTGAGTAATGTGTTCCCCATTTCATCCTCAGCAATCTGACTCAGTCTGGTCTTCACACTAAAAGGACAAGGGTTGAAAAACAAGCACCCAAGTTCGAACACAGCTTCATGCTTGCTTCCATACAATTCTTCAAATCACAGACTTCCATTTCTTCAGGCCAAAACATCAACACAAAATTTTACCAAAGATTAAAATCTACTCCTAATAATTTAATGTCTATATAACAGCTACTCTTTAGATAATATAATTGTCTTTAACTACTAGATCAATTTTCTTGAGCTGGCAAAACCAGAATTATTTTCCACTCTGCTGCATTTCATTGAGTAAGCATGGCCTAGATCTCTTAAACCCTTTACCTGGTAGGATGCTTTATTCTAGGAAAATTTAAGCATATGGCATTTTTCAAAGGAAAGTGACATCTGAAAAACTGCTTTATGAGCACAATTAAAAGAAGCTCTTTGAAAGCCACATTTTCTTCTCTGAACCGCATACAAGGTTTCTAGGGTCCATTTAATACAAAAGACACCAGGCACAAACATGAATGCCCCCAAATAATGCTGGACTAGAAACTAACAGGAATTGATGAGTACATACAATTTTGTACTTTACATTAAAAAACAAAACCAGTTTTTTGTTTTTGTTTTTTTACTAAATGGGTGAAGATTCTACCTACATAAGCAAAAAAAAAAAAAAAAAAACTGAATTTTTTTTTTTTTTTTCCCCTGAACTTTAAACTTTTTATTTTGTATTGGAGTATAGCCAATTAACAATATTGTGGTAGTTTCAGGTGAACAGCAAAGGGACTCCGCCACACATATACACATATCCATTCTCCCCTCAAACCCCTCTCCCATCCAGGCTGGCACATAACACTGAGCAGAGTTCTATGTGCTATACAATAGGTCCCTGTTGGTTATCCATTTTAAATATAGCAGTGTGTACATGACCCTCCCAAACTCCCTACCTATCCCTCCCTGCTCGGCAACCATAAGTTCATTTCCTAAGTTTGTGAGTCTCTTTCTGTTTTTTAAGTAAGTTCATTTGCATCATTTCATTTTAGACTCCACATATAAGGGAGAAGGCAATGGCATCCCACTCCAGTACTCCTGCCTGGAAAATCCCATGGACGGAGGAGCCTGGTAGGCTGCAGTCCATGGGGTCGCTAAGAGTCAGACACGACTGAGAGACTTCACTTTCACTTTTCACTTTCATGCATTGGAGAAGGAAATGGCAACCCACTCCAGTGTTCTTGCCTGGAGAATCCCAGGAACGGGGCAGCCTGATGGGCTGCCGTCTATGGGGTCGCACAGAGCTGGACACGACTGAAGCGACTTGGCAGCAGCAGCAGCATAAGGGATGTCATATGATATTTCTCCTTCTATATCTGACTTGACTTACTTACTGAATTATATATTGTTAAAGCAATGAAGCCTTAGCAATCCTAAGTTAAAAGCAGCTTATGTAAATAAATAGGTATACTGATTTCTAATTATTAAATCAACTGTATATAAGCATGAATATTGAAATAAATTTGAAAGCAACTTTTCACTAAGTAATTTAAATTTTCTAGGCAAAATTCTAAACTCATTGATTTACACTAGAAATTCTTCATAAATACTGCAAAGGTACATTTCACCCAAGCACTGTCCTGCTGCTGCTGCTGCTGCTGCTGCTAAGTCACTTCAATTGTGTCCGACTCTGTGCAACCCCATAGACGGCAAAATCTGAAGCAGACAAGTAAGGTTTCCATTATAATGTTAATCCTGACTGACATTACAACTTTTCCAAGAAAGCTCATATACTGCCACACTTCTCGTTTCTGAAAGACAGTTACAGGATAGCTATCTGTATTTGTATTATATTGCGGGGGGTGGGTGGGTAGGGGTACATAGAAAAGGCATGGGAACAAGGAAGATGCAGGAACCAGATGGGGAAGAAGAGGCCACTGTTAGAAACAATCACATCCATTGTCCCTCTCAACTTTATCTGATTCTCATTAATAAAAGTATTATTGACAGTTTCACTGATGTTTAACTTTGTAATACACTGAAAGAATTCAGAAGTCAACACTTCTAGGTAAACCTTAAGCAAGATGATCAGCATTCTTGCACCTTTCCCACCTCCCTCCCTAGTAAACTCTCCACCTCTACCCTTACAACACCCTGAACTAAAGACAAAGGCTTCCTAATGTTCCAACTCAGTAGCTCCCAAAGTATGGTCCCCAGACCAGCAGTAGCAGCATCACCTGAGCACGTATTAGAAATGCAAATTCTTGTGACTCACCCCAGACCAATTATATCAAATGCTGGGTATGGGGCCAAGCAAGGTGGGTTTTACCAAACCTTTGAAATGATTTTGAAGCAAGTGAAAGCTGGAGAACCACTACTCTAAATAAACCAGTTTCTTAACCACAGGGTGTGTCCTAGTTGGAACTGAACTGCATGAAACATACATAAATTGAAGTAGCAAAAGAGGCAGATCTGATAACCTTGTCCTCCTCCAAGCCATTGCTCAAAACCGTCACATCTCAAGCAAATCATGGAGTTAGCTTCTTTGCCACATAAACACACACAAAAAGGATTGTACACAGCCTTTCCTCTAAATCTTCACCTGCACAATCAATAGGCTTCCCTGATAGCTCAGATGGTAAAGAATCTGCCTGCAGTGCAGGAGACCTGGGTTCAATCCCTGATTTGTGAAGATCTCATGGAGAAGGATATCATAGAGGAGAATGAGAAGGCTGAATCACATCACCGATGCAATGGGCATGAACTTGGGCAAACTTTGGGAGATGGTGAGGTACAGGGAGGCCCTAGCTGCAGTCCATGGGGTCACAAAGAATCAGACATGAGCACGCACACATTCAATGAATAACTTTGTTATCAGAATTCACTATTTAATCAGCCTTTTCCAGAAACACATCACCCAAATCAAAGAAGGCAAGGACAAGAGATTACAAACCAGATTATACCTGGGAATCAGAAATTTCCGTGTGGCACTTTAGCAAACCTGGGAAACTTACACAAAGAGTCCCTAACAATGTTCTATCATGGATAATTTGTACCCAATAGTCAATAAGACACACTGTCAGGCTAAGTCAGTGTTTTCTAGAGTTTTGGCCTATAATGTAAACTCAATATACTGCAGTATTGAGGGACTGGGGGTAGCAGAAACAAATGTCATTGTGAATCAAAAAGGTGAAATAGAAATGTACACAAAAGTATGCTACTGCTTGTGCAGGTAAAGATTCATCTACTCAGAGCAGCAGAGAATGCAGTGGTTGGATAGCATCACCGACTCAACAGACATGAATTTGAGCCAACTCTGGGAGATAGCGGAGGACAGAGGAGCCTGGCATGCTGTAGTCCACAGGATTGCAAAGAGTTGAACACAACTTAGCAACTGAACAACAACAATCACTAGTAGGACTTTTCTTTCTAATACACAGGGCACATGAATGTTTTATAACTGCTCTTGGTCTAAAGCAATTTTGTTTTTTCAAATCTGATTTTTACAACAGAAAAAGAAGAACCAGCCTTGAGTGAATAATCATAATACTTTCCATATCATTGTATTTTGGCCATAAGAAAAAGAAAGCTTGGAGGAGCACATTTTCAAGCAGTTTCACACAATTGAAAACAATTTCATTTTCAAAGTACCCACTTGGCAGGTACATACTGTCTTCTATAAAAATTAATTACATTCTGTACAAAGTTTGAAAATCATTGTTATTCTAGCACACATGTAGCAATTCATAAAGTCCTTTGCAATTGTACCTGTTAGATACTATAAAAAGAGGTAGGAGAATGTACAGCATAGAAAAATGATGATACTTATATGTGTACATGTTAAGTAAAAATGTAAATATGTATGTGATGCAATGACACATAAACTGACCTCCCCATCTCATACCCTCATAATGAGACTATAGGATATATTCTCTGTACACCTCACTAACTCACTGATACTTTTTCCCCCTATGTTGACATAACGAATCTACTTTAAGATGTGTATATCTAAGATTAAGGGTCAAAAAATCTTTCTGAGAACTAAGTAGTTTAATTTACATTATCTTACTTAATCCTCAGATAAACACTCTGAGATCAGTATCATTATTACCACTTACACATAAACAAAATGAACTTCAAGTTCATGATCACACAGCAAGTGTCAATTTAAATCCACATCTCTTTATAACAATTCAGAGGTGTAGGGGGGTGGGATTGGTCTCTCTATGTTATTTACATAAATAAACATAGACCATCATTTCTAATGAAGAAAAAATATAATGTACAATCACAAAAGGTATATCCTATTTCTATGGCAATTACGTGCAATATAAAATCACCAAGGAGGTTTAAGCCAAAAATGTTCTTGGTTTCCAATTTAGCTTCTCCCAAAGATGGAGCCTGCATTTCTTTACTTTTTCATTTTCATAAAGTAAAGGAGAAAAATATTCAACTCAGCTACTCTGCTTGCCACAGTGATTGAATAGTAGCCCAAAACCACAGCCCTGTGAAAAAGGAGAAAGGATACTAAAAGCAATAGCAAAGTAATTATAAAAGCAATAATGCTACACACTTCTGAATGTCCTAATTCACAGTCATAGACAAGTATCTGTAAGATTCCACAATGAACATATAGCCAGTTCTCCACTATTTCCATACTGGTTTTCCACCATTCAAGAAATTGCAATTTCTTCCTATTTCAACCACTAAGAACAGGAATATAACAGGACAGGGATAATAAATCTGTTGAGATATAACAAGTTTGACTGAGAAAGTCATTCTAGAAGGAATGGTTGAGATAAGCTTGAATTCTGTCAGATCAGTTTCCTAGTCTTCCATGGCAACAGACCACCAAGAGCTGTCCCCACCAAAAGTAATTTTTAAAAAAGCATGTCATCAAGACCTCCAACCCATTCTCAGTGCCCACCTCCAAATAAAATGCAGAAATATTTAAAATATAAATATGAAACTAAAGAAAGTTTAAAACTTTATCAGTAAGAGCTCTTTGAAAGAATCTCATAACTAATAGAAAATCAGTTTGGATATTTTTGCTTGTATAATTTTTAATTATTTTGTTTTATTTAGAGGATTTCTGTTGTTTGCTCATGATTTAATATCATGTAAACTCTAAGAACACAAAGCCAAGGCCTTTGGTTTGTCTTGTTCACAGCTACAGCCCCAGAGCTTGGCACCAGTGGCACTTAATAAATATTTGTGAATGAATGAATAACAGCAACTGGGTATCACTTTACTTCCATTTGGAGTTACTACTATAAACACTACTGTTCAAAGTCTATTTCCTATGGAGGGAGATGCAATGTGCAGACTCCAAGAAACTTCAGACTTGGAAAGCCTTAGAGTAAATAAGGAAGAAGTTTGTAGCTGGCCCAGAACTAACGGAATGGAAAGACACTGCCAAACTGGCTAAACGCCTGTCAGTCAGCAGTAGAAACAGAGGTAAGAAGCAACAAATGTGAGAAAGAGACATCCTGTGTGCAGGAAGAATCAGGTGAGAATGAGAGGAGACATAAGGGAAGGCGTCAGGACCTCGCTGAAAGGAAAGGACAGCCTTGGGTAGAGAAAAGTCTGGGGAACAGATAAAGAATGAGGTTGGTTTGGAAAGTTAAAGCAAATTTGGAGGAAGGAAGAAGACATCAAAAGATCCAGATAACTATGGAAGTATGTGAGTCAAGTTCTAGCCAAAAGTTGGAGTCATCCCTAATGTGTGGGGCAAGGATGACGGAGAAGACATCCTTACAGAGAGAAATGGAAGAAAGCAGAAGCAGAGGCAGTGCAAACACAAAGACTATTCTCTGTTTTAAAGACCATTCTCTATCTTTTTGAGATCTCTGCTATCTACAGGCCCCTTGATAATCTACCCACCCTCAACTTCTTTGACCCTATTTTCTGTGTTTTTGAATTTTCTGAACTACTCTGTTGGCTTTTCCCAAGATTCAGTGTTAGGGCTTCAACATCTCTATGTTGAATACACAGCCTTCATTTCTTCTAAGTCTTTTTAAATTTCAACCAGCAAAAGCAAAATGCTCTCACCAGAGTGACTCCCATTTGCAATCCAATGATATTGCACTGGATATTTAATTTTTATTATGACCTAAAATGGCTTCCCTGGTGGCTCAGAAGGTAAAGAGTCCGCCTGCAGTGCAGGAGACCCGGCTTTGATCTCTGGGTCAGGAAGATGTCCTGAAGAAGGAAATGGCAACCCACTCCAGTATTCTTGCCTGAAAAACCCCATGGACGGAGAAGCCTGGCAGGCTACAGTCCATGAGTTTGCAAAGAGTCAGACACGACTGAGCAACTTCACTTTATGACCTAAAATAGGTAGTTAAATGTTTTAAAGGCATTTCATTCTCTTTCTGTGCACACACAATACACACGTGATATTTGAAAAATCTCTAATCAGTTGCGGAAACATTCAGAAACAAACAAGGACTAAAAAACTTACTGAAATAGAAAGTCCCCATAAAGGACTTCAGGGCATCTGTGGTCCCTGTGATTACATATAGTATTTGTAATTCTTTGTGTCAGCTGCACATGTGTGCATGCACACACACCAACATAAAACTATGAACCAAAAGTTACCCTGTACAAAGAATATAGGTGGAAGCATAGAAAATAATTTGTTACCTTATCTCATGAAAGTAGAAAAAGAAAAGAACAGTGATGTCAGCAAGACTATGCTACTTAGTAATAGAGTAAGTTAGAAAGATCGATGGAAGATTAAGAAACAAGGAAAGGAACATCTCACTATCTTCATGACCCAAAGTGATTTTACTAAATACTCTCTCATCAGGTTGAGAACCTACGATAGGTCCCCACAGCCACAGTATTCCAAGTACATGTAACAGATTTCCTAATTTGGACTCTTTTATATCTGTATGTTGATACTGGATCCAAGACATAGTAAAAATTTCACTAGTTAATGGAGAAGTTCTCTGAATTGATGAAGTGTCTAAATTTAAAACAATTTAAGAAAGCTACCAATTCAACTTAGTATATGACTTGGTAAATGAGTTTATCCTTCTCCCTTCCTAGATAGTTTTAAAATAACAGATTAAAAACAAAAAATTATAAAATCACATCAATTAAAAAAATTAATAGACAACCAACAGAGACAAGAGACTTCAAAAATTTTCTAGAAGCAAAAGAATAGGTAAGTGTATTAGAACCTGAGAGAGGATCAAGAGGGAGGGGGAAAAAAAGAGTATTAGAACTTGATACTATTTATGTGAAATATGTGCAGAAAGTCATGGAGTCAAAAAAGAGATCTTCCATGAAAAACACTGAAGAAGCTCCACACTGGAAGAGGCCAAGTCTAATGGAGGCCCAAGTAGGAGGCAAGCAGAAAGGGATGAGTTCCTGGGAAGTCACTGCACCAAAAGTTTGCTACCATCCCAGTGGGTGCACACCCAGCAGCTGAGGCATTTACACCACAGGGTTCATTGCTGAAGTGGGATTTAGAAAAGACCAGACAATCAGAGCAGGAGTTTGTACCTCATAGAAAAATCTTCTGATTTCTAGAATTCAGGATGACAGGATGACATTTCCTACTCACTCTAAAACAAATCCTCTTTCAGTTCAGTTCAGTTGCTCAGTCGTCTCAGATTCTGTGCTACCCCATGGACTGCAGCAGGTCAGGCCTCCCTGTCCTTCACCATCTCCTGGAGCTTGCTCAAACTCATGTCCATCGAGTCGGTGATGCCATCCAACCATCTCATCTTCTGTCATCCCCTTTTCCGCCTGCCTTCAATCTTTCCCAGCATCAGGGTCTTTTCTAATGAGTCGGTTCTTTGCATCAGGTGGCCAAAGTATCGGAGCTTCACCTTCTGCATCAGTCCTTCCAGTGAGTATTCAGGACTGATTTCCTTTAGCATTGATTTACCTGAATACAAATCCTCTTACTTGAATACAAATGAACAATTGAGAATTATCAGATATATGAGAGGAAGCACAAGACTAAACACATACACAACCAAAACACAACTTCAATAAATAATTATAATTTAGAAAACTTAAATAAAGATTCTTACTAGTTTGCAAGAGATTTGAGAAGATACTGTATCCATAAAATGTGGACAGAATGCTATAAAAAATAGAAAAGGAAAATGCTTTACAGTTATAATAATTTTCAAGACTACATGTGATAGTAATAAATGTATATGGGCTTCCTAGGGGGCACAGGGGTAAAGAATCCCTTACCAATGCAAGAGATGCAAGAGATGTGGGTTCGACCCCTGGGTCAGGAATATACCCTGAAGAAGGACATGGCAACCTACTCCAGTATTCTCGCCTGGAGAATCCCATGGACAGAAGAGCCTGGTGGGCTTCCGTCCATGAGGTCGCAGGGCCTTGGACACAAGAAGCGACTTAGCATAGCATATGGGTTAGAAAGTAAAATCAAGCGAATCTTCTGAAAAAGTAATGGTCAAGGGGGTAAAGATGCAGAAAATAGGAGAGTACACAGTATCAATCCATGAAGGCCAATTAGAAAGACATATTAAGAGTCCTACTAAGCCGGAACAAGGAAAATGAAAAAGAGAATGCTATTACAGAGAATATCCTACAGCTAAATTAAGGACACATTTTCTCAATCACAAAGGTCCCTAGAGAAAGTAAACAAAGCAAACCAAAAAAAAAAAAAAAAGAAAGTAAACAAAACAAGCCACATACACACAATCCACCACTGTATGTAAATAAATCATTAGGAAACTTCACAACACTGAAAGTGAAGAGAATACCCTAAAATTTTCTATCTAGAGAGAAAGGCAGGAAGAACTGCACTTGAAATTCTCTTAAGCAACACAAAAACAGAAGAAAAGAATGAAACTATGTTTTCAGAGCTCTGGAAGAAATATTATTTTCAACCTTCAACTGTATCCTCATCTAAACTATCAATCAAGTGTGAAAAAACAATAAGGAAACTTTCGATCAGAAAAAAAAAAAAAAGAAAGAAAGAAAACCAAACAAAATGTCAACCTTTATATGCTCTTTCATACAAAGTTATCTGAAATGTGATTTGGCAAAATGAAAAAACAAAGAAAAAAAGATGGATGGTCTCCAATTTAGGAGAGGAATGAGAGTAAATGCTAGGGCAGAAGCTGTGCAGCAGGTCTCGGGGCAGCGGTTTCTTAAGACGCAGGAAAATAGAGTAGGGAAGAGAGGAGACAGCAAGGAGGGAGAGACCAGTGAGAATGAAGCAGCCATAGGGTTTATCCGGGCCCTTCAAATATTGAAAGAGCTTGGGGATACAGTAACAATAGGCAATTTGAAAATATACAATTTAAAACTGCAGGTTAAAAGAAAAACAAAACTGTACAAGAAAAAAAATGTAATTATAAACCATGTCATAGCTTTAAAGTACATTCCTATTGTCATAATAATGTCAATATATTTATGAATTTCTGACTTTAACATCAACTGACAGAAGAAGAACAAATGTATTTATAGATAAAGACAAGGATGTAAATCTAACCAATATTGACAATAAAGGGGCTTCCCTGGTGGCCAGATGGTAAAAAGTCTGCCTGCAATGCAGGAGACCCAGTTTGATCCCTGGGTCAGGAAGATCCCCTGGAGAAGGGAATGGCAACCCACTCCAGTATTCTTGTTTGGAAAATCCCATGGACGTAGTTGCCTGGCAGGCTACAGTCCATGGATTCACGAGTCGGACATGCCCTGAGTGACCTTCACATATTGACAATAAATAGAAGTACCAATGACAGAAATCCGGAAGTTAAAAGTGAGGAGAGGGCCAAGGAAGAGCAGGAAACTAATATCCTTTACTGACAAACTGCTGCTTAGTCACTCAGTCGTATCTGACTCTCAGCAACCCGAAGGACTCTAGCCTGCCAGGCTCCTCTGTCCATGGAACTTTCCAGGCAAGAATTACAGAATGGGTTGCCATTCCTTTCTTCAAGGGATCATCCTGACCCGGGGATCACACTCATATCTCTTGCTTCTCCTGCACTGGCAAGAGGATTCTTTACTACTGGGCCACCTGGGAAGCACAAGATCTTTTGAAAAAATAAAAATTAATAGGAAATATCTAAGATTGATAAATCAGAAATAGCAAGATAAGCTTATGATATAAAGATAAGAAGATAACCATGACAAAGCTAAAAGAAAATAGAAACAATTAAAAGCATTAAAAGTGATTGCTACAAGGGCAGGGTCTGGAAATAGGGAAGATAATACAAAGGAGGTTGTTTCTCATTAGAAGTCCTCTGTTTACTTCAATTTCATGATTATTTACACATAATACTTTAATAAAAAATCTTAATACATATGTTTATGCATCATATGATAGTGTTAATTAAATCTACTTTTATTATTTTGAAATATCTGAGATTAAGCTGTCTATTTATTAGCAGACAATCTTGGGTGTTCTAATTGAGTCAAATTTCTAATATAAACATGGAGATCATGAAGAGTTTAAAATCAATTTTTTTATTTTTTGGCCATGTTGTAAGGCATATGGGATCTTAGTTCCCTGACCAGAGATCAAACCTGCAACCCCCTGCGTTGGAAGCACAGAGTCTTAACCACTGGACTGCCAGGGAAGTCCCTAAATCCATTTTTAAGTAGCTTTAAGATGCTCCATGGAGTGATATTTACATTATTTTTATTTTTTATTTTTTTATTTTAAATTTGTTATGTATTTATTTATTTTTTATTTTACTTTACAATTCTGTATTGGTTTGACAAGGGAAATTTTTCCTGGAGGCTCTATCGGAATTATCAAAGATTCATATCAATAGCTTTAGTCAACAAAAGGCCTTACATCCAAAATGTCTATGAAGGAAGAAAAAAAGTATGTGCAGAAAAGCAAGCCATTTAACACAGTCCTACATCTGCAGACAAACAAATATATATATACGGATGTCAATATCAATGTTGATATAGACATAGTTTATTAGTATTATATATAGACATAGATACAGATATAAAACTTTAAAAGAGCAACAGACACATTATCTGGGCCTTCAGCTACAAACACAGCTCCTCCTAACCACTCTTGATTTATGGCTCACAAAACGTGACCTGGAGAAAAGCCTTGTGCAGTAACTCCTCCTGATACATATCCAACTAGTTGATACACATTGGGCAATCGGTGATCACAGGTCATACTCAAATCAGAGAGCAGCCTCCAGGAAAGAAAGGAACAAGGACTTTTGGGCCCATCATGGCCCTATCACATACATGGCCCCGAGTGTTTGCGTGAGAGCAAAGGCACAGGGTGTAACAGAGGAGAACAAAGGCACAGGGTGTAGCAGAGGAGAACAAATCTGACTCCATATTGGATCTATTCCTTTAGCTCTAACCTTTCCTGCTCTGCGGTTTGTGCTTCGTCATGCTGGCTCTGCACTTTTGTCTAGTCAAACAGTAAAAGAATGCTACCTATATCCTGAAATGTACGTAATAGCAATGGCAAAGTTCTGTCTCCCAGGCTGGACCTTCAGAAACGTAATGCTTTTCATTCATATAGAGAGAAAATTTGCAGAACAGAAAACATTTGTCTTGTTGAAGGTTTACAGGGACATCATGACCAGATCCTCCATGGATAGCTGTAAGAACAAAAGATTCCATCACATTCCATCCGGGGTCTGGTGGGCAAAAAACCCGCCACAACCTCTCCGCCTTTAATATAAAAGAAGCTTGAATTCTAACTCAGGCTTTTCAGGTGGCGCTAGTGGTAAAGAACCTGCCTGTCAATGCAAGAGACTTAAGAGATGCAGCTTCCATCCCTGGGTTGGGAAGATCCCCGGGAGAAGGAAAAGGCAACCCACTCCAGTATCCTTGCCTGGAGAATATCATGGACAGAGGAGCCTGGTGGGCTGTAGTCCATGGGGTCAGACATGACTGAAGTAACTTGGCACATAAGATGGTTTTTGGAAGACTAGTCTGCCATCTTCTTGGTTAGTTGGCTTTCTGAATAAAGTTGCTTTCCCTTGCCCTTCCTTGCCTCTCAATTTATCAGTCTGTCATGCACCAAACAATATTAACTTGAACTTGGTAACAGGTCCAAGCCAACAACCTTCCCAGTGTCTGCTGACTCATATACTCATTTTCTCTGCCTTGGAGAGGTTTATTATACAATTTAGCCAAAGTGACATCTAGGTTCCAAACGATGAAATAGCTTTGAGGCCTCAAGCGATCCCAGGGTTACTCTGGGGAATTCTGGTCAGAACTAACATAGGGTTAGGATTTCCTTCGGATTGGAAAGCTCAAGTTGAATTGAATGCCCAGTTGATACTGTTTCACTCCTAAATCTCATCTAGTCATCTTGTTCTAAGAAATCCCAAGGCTGAGAGTCTTCAACTCCATGACATAGACCTGTGTGACCTGGACTGCCACGGCCATGATTTTTCTGGCTGGTGGGTGAGGTGTACAGAGTGGTTAACTCACACCTCATCTCTCTCAGATAAACCTAGTGGGTCCATGAGGAGAAATATAAAAGGAATACAAGGAATAAATCATATCAGCCTGAAACGATGGAAAGAAATCAAAGGTAGAGTAAGAAAAGATTATAAAATGAAATAGTAATCCCCTATAGAATTGCTGTAAGGATTAAGCGTACAGCAGAGAACTAACACAGCATTGTAAAGCAATTATACACCAATTAAAAGAAAGGATTAAGCAAGGAAATGCATGAGCAAGCATCCTACACAGATGTTCAATAAATGTTAGTTTCGTCTCTTTCCTTTTGGCTTATAATCATAAGCGTAAATCCCCTATGAAATCAAGATCCTTAGAACATGAACTACAATTGCCAGGGTTAGGACCCTACCATTTGTCATTTTCCAGCCTAAGGCAGGGTGTCCAGAGAACTAAGAGGTTGTAGCTGGAGGTTAAAAGCATCTGAGTTGAGTCAAGAGATGAAGACTGAGGCCCAAATGTAGGTGTCACTCATCACACAGAGGGTATGCAGTGACTTCTGATAAACCAAAGTTGGAGCACTCTGTCTATGGGGTCACACAGGGTCGGACACGACTGAAGTGACTTAGCAGCAGCAGCAGCAAAAGTGTTATGATGTCTCCCTGAGCGGAGGCCGTTAGTAATTATTTACTTGAGAAACTTATGCAACATGTACCTAACTTACTTAGCTGTGCCCCATCATGCTGAAAGGAAGTTCTTCAGGTAACCACTAATGTTTTCAAAGGACACCTTGGTCTCCTTGGAACCACAGGTTCCATCTAGCACCTGTCATTCTGAATTGAGGGTAATATATGCCTTTCTCTGTTTCTTCCTGAAGTGGTATGGAGGGTGATTTGGGTAGGAAAACAGACAGTGATAAAATATATGAAGCCTTGCTGTATTGTGTGCTGTGCTAAGTCACTTCAGTTGTTATATCAAGCCTTGACCAACAACAACAAAAAGATGCAGAGACTCTAAGAATACTTCACTGGGTCTAGTTAAGATGTTTAAAGATTGCTTAAATCAGGGGGCAAAGGTACTTTCTAGAAAATCTACTTTCTGCTGAACCAAGATAAAAAGGGGAAAAAAGCAGAGGATGAGAAAAAAAAAAATTTCATGTCAGTGATAACTTGAATCAGTATCAAAAAGTTAGCTTCAGAAATTCCTCCAACAGAGTACTACTGGAAATTTCTCACTGTTATACATGTCTCTTACAGGGAAATAATACAGAAAGCACAATAAGGTTAAATGCCCCACAGGATAGATACTCTGCAATGCTGCCTATGTTATTAGAGATGCAACTCAGAGAAATCACAGAGATAAAGGACACTGAGAACATAAGCCAACTTCTCTCCCATGTCTGGGAGATATGTCTTCCATGTCTTTTTCTCCTATAACAACACATAGCTAATATCCTAAGGTCTGTTTATCTACTTTTGATGACAGGGAACTTGGCACTTAATGAAGCGATCTATTCTATTGTAATAAAACTCATTCTTACATTCAGTAAAACATCTGACTTCTCAGGTTAGTAGTAGCATCTGGATGGACCAAGAGATAGTAGGTGCCAATCAAACCACACACATGCTAAGAAACAGCTGGATTTCATTTAAACACACAGAACTTCCTAGAGATAATGTACAGTCTCACATGTCCCCAGACTTAACCAAGCATTTTCATAAGGGTAAAGCCCTTGCTTTATCCTTTATGTTTCCTAACACTGGGGACTTGATCCCTGCAGCCTTCATTCCCTCCCAAGAAGCTGGTAAACAAAGGTCCCTTAATGAGAAAACCCTGTATCCTCATACAAGAGGGATGGATCTCTATCCTTGTCAACAGGGACTGAACCTGGATCAAGTTATCAATCCTTCTTAAAAATCACTGACTTTCATGAATCATTGAATCATGAAGATAAAAACTACACTCAAATCCTAAAACAACAATCTAAAACACTGTTGTTGTTCAGTTGATAAGTCATGTCCTACTCTTTGCAACGCCATAGATTGCAGCATCCCAGGCTCCTCTGTCCTTCACTATCTCCTGGAGTTTGCTCAAATTCACGTCCGACCCATTCATATAGGGTTGGTGATGCTATCTAAACATCTCATCTTCTACCGCTTCCTTTTCCTTTTGCCTTCAATCTCTCCCAGGAGTCCAAATAATATCTTATTCCCTAAAATGTTTCTGGTTCTGTTCTTTGAAGCAGCAAAGTCTACCTTCCTCTACGTGTTTGTATTAAGCCCAACTCATGAAATGACTACATTGCCCTTTCTCTGATTCCTCTCATCCATACCCTGATGGCCAAGGAAGATTCCTCATTATCTGATCACTTCCCCCAAAATCTCTAGATTCTCATTCTCTACCTTCAGACATGATCCACCCTTCTCCACAAGCATTTCCAACTCTATTCAAGAGAACCAGCTTAGCACCAATATCACTCTCCCCTTGGCAAAAGCAGGTCTAGTGAGTAGGTCTGTGAAGTAGGTGTCTGCCTTGTTCAATATATTTTCCCAGGACTAGCTGAGCACCAGCCAAGAGAGGTACTTAAAACTATTTAAGTGAATGAGTGAATTGACTATTTTTTAAAAAATTAATATAACACCCCAAAACTGTATCACTGCAACTGAACCTAACAAAATTATCACCACTAAAGGGGAAGTGTTAGTCGCTCAGTCATGTCCAGCTCTTTGCAACTCCATTGACGGTAGCCTGCCAGGCTCCTCTCTCCATGAAATTCTCCAGCAAGAACACTGGAATGGGTTGCCATTCCCTTCTCCAGGGGATCTTCCCAATCCAAGGATTGAATCCGAGTCTCCTGCATTGCAGACGGATGCTTTACCATCTGAAGTACCAGTGAAGTACCAAAGGGGATGGGACACTCTGAATCCAAGATGATAACAATTATTCTTACAAAGATAATAGTCACAGCTATCACCAAAATTATTACGAATTATCATAACAACCTACACAGCCTAAGCCTCTAGATGGTTAAAAGGATATGCCACTTTCTTATAGGCTTGAAGCACTTTCCTAGAAACACAGATAGAAATGATTCAAAGATGTCTTTTGGAAACTGGGGAAATGATTCAATCTTGACACAGCAATTCCTAAAATCCAGACCCCAGCTTAGGAACATGCTACAGGAATCTATTTTTAAAGGAAGATTTTTATTAAGGGAAAATTTTGTCATTATAATTGGATTTCTCCTGCTCTTTCTCCTCAAAAAGGATGCTGATATTAGTCTCTCCACTATATGCACCTCACGAGACTGTTCTTTGATTTGTAACCATGGTTACTACTTGCAGAACCCATCATAGTGTACGGCTCTTTTTGAGGCAAAAGCTGATCATGGCCCATAATAGTCTGTGTGCTCCAGATGCTTCCTGGAGTTGATAAGAATGGGCCTGAGAAAATAGAACCATCCCAGAAAATTATACTTTTGAATGCTGCCTTGTTGCCCCTCATTGAGAAACACCAAGAATTTCATTTTCTGATTTGAAACAACAAAACCAAGTCATCAGTGTCCACATCTCTTATTAGCAGACAAGAGCACTATCTGTGGCTAAAAGCAGAGAGATTTGAGGGCACAGAGAATGACAAGCAGAGAGGGAAATAGAAAAGAACTATGTCATCCGGAGTCCACACACCTGAGTTCAAACCCTGGTCCCCCTCTTACCATGTGATCTCAAACACTCCCCGCCAGACAGGCAAGGTCGGAGCAAAAGAACAACCTCAGATTCTCATGGCTTAAAACAAAGGTCATTTATTTCTCCTTATAATAATAATGTCCACATGGATTTTCTGGGGTTTCTGTTCTACATCTCTGTCCTTAGGCCAGGACCTAAATGCAAAGAGCAGTCCTCACAAGACACACTGCTTGTTTGAAAGAAAAGAAACTCATAAAACATGTATTGACTCTCACAGCTTTCCCTGGGAATGATATCCATCACTTCTGTTCATGCTCCACTGACCAAAGCAAATCATGTGGTCACACCTAACCTCATGTGAGTGAGCAAGAGAGCATTCTTACATGCCCAGAAAAAAAAAAAAAGAGCTGCAGCAGTTGTGAACAGCCCTAAAGCACTATGTCAGCATAAGTATGTAACCTCAGTCGTGTCTGACTCTTTGGGACCCCACGGACTGTAGCCCACCAGGCTCCTCTGTCCATGGGATTCTCCAGGCAAACATACTGAAGTGGGTTGCCATTCCCTTCTCCAGGGGATCTTCCCAACCCAGGGATTGAACCCAGGTCTCCTGCATCACAGGCAGATTCTTTACCAGCTGAGCCACCAGGGAAGCCCTGACCTCACTGAGCCTTAACAATTTCATCTATAACAAGGCTCAGGGATGCTTACATCATAGAATATTTGATGGGGATGGCATTTGGTTGAATAACTGATAGCTAGTAATAGTTCTAGTTACTTTGGTACTGGTGTCTCAACCATGGATAGAATGATCTAGTCAAACAGAAATGGATGTCCTAGCCAAGGAATCGAATTCTCAAATTCTACTACTATCAGCAGTCACAAAAAGGCAGCAGCACCTTCCATGCCAGTAAAGCTGGTGAGCTGGGGATGATTTGAAGACTATGATCCAACACATTCAAAACAATCATTCTTGCTCTGCTGCTGCTGCTAAGTCATGTCAGTCGTGTCCGACTCTGTGCGACCCCACAGATGGCAGCCCATTAGGTTCCCCGTCCCTGGAATTCTCCAGGCCAGAACACTAGAGTGGGTTGCCATTTCCTTCTCCAATGCATGAAAGTGAAAAGTGTAAGTGAAGTCGCTCAGTCGGGTCCAACTCTTAGTGACTCCGTGGAGTGCAGCCTACCAGGCTTCTCCGTCCATGGGATTTTCCAGGCAAGAGTGCTGGAGTGGGGTGCCATTGCCTTGCTCTACATTTGCACATTATCTCTCATTTCAGTCTTTTCTCCCATTTTCAGGTTAAGTGTTCAATTAATCAACAAATGATTCACAAAGTGTTGTGTGTCGGGTATTATACACTAGCCACTGAGTTAGAAGCGAACCAGAGTTTTTTTCCAAAAGAACCAATTTAGGTAATAAGAATTCCCATTTATGTTCTAGAAACAGCCCACACACTATCAGCATCCCTCATCAAAAGAAAAAAAAGTTAAAGAAAACTAAGTCACACAAATAAGGAAATGTAGATGAATCTGAAAAGACTGCCCAACAGTCAAAAACTAAAATGGAAAAAAGAGAAAGTTTGCCTCAGGTAAATAGATTCTGTACATTCTAGGTAAGTAGATGCTACAGTTATTCTATTTCCTTTCTTACTTGTTTTCAGATTGACTAAGCTCTTAAAGATGATGAGAGCCCATCTTGTCCATACAAATCTAATGGGGCAAAGGAGATACAAGTGTGACTAATAGCACATGATTTGCAAATAGTGTACCCACAGCAAGATGTGGGTAGATGAGTCCAGTACAACATTTACTAAACATCTACTAAGTGTGCAACACTGTGCTTTGCAGAGAAGATTCAAAGATGAGTGA
Source organism: Oryx dammah (assembly GCF_014754425.2). Lineage (NCBI taxonomy): Eukaryota > Metazoa > Chordata > Mammalia > Artiodactyla > Bovidae > Oryx > Oryx dammah. The sequence goes on along the minus strand of NW_024070187.1, from coordinate 85,654,454 downwards.
GATGTGGTTCAGGCTCTTTGAGCACTCTGCCAACCATAAAGGAAGCATATTTGTGCTACGGTGTGGTGATAAAATAATGGCTGGGAGAATGAGCGGAGAAATGAAGAGGCACATGGGTGGGAGGAAAGGAAAGGAAAGAAAAGAAATGAAAAAGAGACTCCTGGAAGAAATAAGAACTCCAAGGATTAATTAAATGTATTCAGTCACGTGGGAGAAGTTGCAACAGCATGAATAAGGGATACAGAGATAGAAAGTTCTGGAACCTAAGTAAATGAGGACCCCAAATATGACTAGAGCTTGTAGTATCAAAAAGGAAATGTCAAGAGATAATTAAGAGTTAAGCAGAAACCAATGCAAGGAGCATCATCTCCTAGGTTAGAGAGCTTGACCTTCTCAACATCGGCAAGGCTATGAAGTTTGGCCTTGAAAAGACAGGCAATGGGCACTAAAGTTTTTGAGCAGAGGGAGTGACATGTTTGCATCTGTGACTTAGATAGGTCCTTCTGGCAGTTGTGAAGGGTGGATTTCAAGGGGTAAGAATGAAGCTGGGAAAAGAGGAGGATATTATAATAATTCATGCAAGAGATAATACAGATCCAAAGTAGAGAAGTTGTCATGGAGAGTTAGGGAAAGGCAGGCATGAATAGGAAGGAAAATAGCAGAAGGGGATGAAGGACAAGGAAGATGAGATGACAGGGGCTTCTGGCCTGACAAGGGAAGGATGAGGGGCTCCTGAGATGAGGGGCACAGTAAGAGGAATAGAGTTGGGATCCAAATTACCAGGACAATGCTAAACACCGTAAGCATTTAGTTTACCACAGAAAGAAGGCCATTATTTCTGAAGATTCTGCCAGTGATTTTCATCAAAGTAAAATTCTACTGCTTGCTGCCAAGAAGAAATTTCATTATTAACTTTGGAATTGATATCTGCAGCTAGAATATTACATTTGCTTTTCCTCCAGTCTCTCTAATTCACATGTGGACAGACATACTAATTCAAGTAGTTAGATCTTCAGTGGTCTCCAAGAATTAAATTCAGGCATTGTTTGGTCAATAAAAGCGGTTTACTCTGTATCTGCATGAAACATTCTCCATCAGTTTTGAATGAATCCCTTCTATCTCAGAAGTCTCCTGTAAAACCACAGCCTCAGCAGTTCTTTGGGAGGCCTTGAACTGGCAACTCTAGTCCTTTCTCACTATGAGAAAAGCTCTCTTTCTCCATCTATGAGGGTATGCAGGAGGTGAATATTTTCTTCACACTGGCCTTGCATAGTTTGACATAGCTCTCAGCATTGCCCAAAAGGACACACTCCAAAGTCAAGCCCACAGTTTCTATTACAACTAGGTGGGAGTCATTGGTGCTATTCACCAAAGATTTCTTAATCTCCACCCTCTAGGCACATGGTAGGATAACAATTCTTTGAAACTAGGTGTGGACATATGACTCACTTTGGTGAATGAAATATGAGCGAAAGTAACACGTCATTGCTGGACACAGTTATTGAGGCAACCCATGAGTCACTATAACTCTTCCTCATGCTACAGTTATTGTGGAAGCATGAACTGGGATAAGGCTACTGTTGGCCTGGATCATGTCTAAGGATGATGAACATAGCTCTATCGAGTCCCATATTAAACATGTAATAGCATGAGAAAGAAACTTCTATGGTGTTAACTGAGAGACATTTGAGGTTAGTTGTCACTGTAGCAAAATCCAGCCCATCTTAATTATTAATTGTCCTGAAAGCAGCAAAGAAAGAAGGGTAGGAAGACCCTAAAATTAAGATAACACTCTTAACCATGTCAGGAATTAAACCTAAGGTTTTTAAATTTTCTGCTTATTAATTTACAATAACATAATAAACCCACTGCAAGTTGCCATAAGTAATGTATTTTATGAAAAATAACTGCATTTTCCAAAACAAAAGAACAGCACTGTTTCACATTTTTACACATCTCTTGAATGTATGGCTTACTCTACATCTAGATTCTCTTGTCTGACTCTGTGTTCAATCTTTTGAGATATATTGTTTTGGTTGAAAATGACACAGGGAAAATCCAAAGACCTTTCACACTCTTTGGAGGAGTCTCAGGGGTACCCAGGGGTCCCCAGTCCCCATTTTCAGAGTCAATTCCATAGTGTGATTGGTCAGAAAACGTTTTCTGTAAAGGGGAACACAGTAAATATTTTAGGCTTTATAGGCCACACATGGAGAAGGCAATGGCACCCCACTCCAGTACTCTTGCTTGGAAAATCCCATGGACGGAGGAGCCTGGTGGGCTGCAGTCCATGGGGTCACAAAGAGTAGGACACGACTAAGCGACTTCACTTTCACTTTTCACTTTCATGCATTGGAGAAGGAAATGGCAATCCACTCCAGTGTTCTTGCCTGGAGAATCTCAGGGACAGGGGAACCTGGTGGGCTGCCATCTATGGGGTCGCACAGAGTCGGACATGACTGAAGTGACTTAGCAGCAGGCCATACAATCTCTGTTGCAACTATTGAACTCTATCACTGAAACATGAAAGCAGTCATAGACAATACATAAACTAAAGAGCGTGGCTGTGTTTTAATAAAACTTTATTCACAAAACCATGCAGTATATCAGATTTGGTCCATGGGCCTGAACTGTTCATCCCTGCAATAGAAGATACCTAAATCAATTCAATATGGGTCCTGCTTAACGATATGGGTCCTACCTCTACTGCAGACCACACACTACAGTAAGATATACCCCCATGCAACAATACAAAATTGAATGAGACAAGGTCATAGGAGGTGATACAAAATGGTGCCTGCAGAGTTCAAGGTCAGCAGAGGGTATCTCAGGTTGGAAAGGTTTCAAGGAGAATGTGGACCTTGAACAACCAGCAGAATTTTGACAGACAGTTTCAGGAAGAAGGAGAGTATTCCAAGTGGAGAGAATGTTCAGGACAAAGACAAAAACAGAGGGAAGAATTCGGCAAATTTAAGAAATGGTAAGCAGCTTCTGAAATCTAATGCAGATAAAGGGAAACACAGCAGCATAAGATGCTGCTTCCTCAACCTCAGGGCACTGCCAATGGGCCTTGAATGCCAGGCCCAGGGGGGTTGGATATGATCTGAAATGCACTGACATGCCACTGACCATTTCCACATGAGGATGTCAGCCAGGAATGATAAGATTAATTGGAAGGCAGAGTTTAGGACACATTTCCCTATACCCAGTTATAAGCAGTGACCCCAGATAACAGGAAAAGCAAGAGAAAATAAGAATCTGAACAAAAGCACTGGCTGTAAGACCAGTAAGGAGACAAACGCAAGCAACATGACAGGTATCATTTAACAGACTTAGTTAATCTGTTAAATTAATCTCTTCCCCTCCCAATGCAGGTGGAAGGGAAGAGAGAATGCATAATCAAAGATGACTTTCAGGTTCCAATTCTGAAGGAAGGGAGAAAGATGGTAATAGACAGCAAGGTCAGGAAAATGGCCAGATTTGGTGATGAGAAGAAGAGTTTGATTGTGAACATATTCCACATACCACCATTTGCAAACAAGTGTGAATGTTCACAAGTCTCAAGCTCTTCTTGTTGGCAGGGCGGCGGCGGCGGGGGGGGACCTCTATTTTATAATTAAAGCAGATGGTCAAAGTTTTTTGAAATCTGTGCCTCTTAAAATCTCCCCCAAGTCCCCAGAACTCCAAAATACAACAGAATTTCTAAGTTTTTATTCTTTTCCCACCTTGATTCTTTCTATTAATAACTTCAGGAGTCAGCATATACTTTAGTCTATTATAAACGTGGTATATCAATGAAATAAATAATGAGCCATCTTTAAGGAGTTCAGGATAAACAGTAACCAATAACCCCCCCTTATTCTGAAGGTAGCTGTCAGATTCTTGAAAGATTTCATTTCCTACGGTCTTTTGAAAATTGTGACTATGAAAAGCTACACTGAAAGGATTTTGAAAGTTACACTTGGATTTCCTTTTGCCCTTTTAAAGGCCAAAAAAGGTATGGAAGAACCATACAGTAAATGATCAAATAAGTATTCCCAATCAAGAACAAGTCCACATCTCGACCATAGGATGGAAGGTGAATCAAGATGAAAATGCTCTAAATTCATTAGTTCCCTAAAGAGAGCTGACACTCTGTACCCCAAAGGTCAATTTAAATGGGTCCCCTAAACGAAGGTGAGAATGTGATAACAAAGCACAATTCTAAAAGAGTATTGGCCCATAATAAATAATCTAAAAATCTCCTAGTGAGGACATCCCTGGAGGGCCAGTGGTTAGGACTCCAAACTTTCACGACAAAGGGCCTGGGGTTCAATCCCTGGTGGGGAAACTCAGATCTGACAAGCCACACAGCATGTCCCTCCCACCGAAAAAAAGAAAACACAACCCCAAACCCCAAAACCTAGTGAAACGCATCTTCAAAGATGGTCACAGCAAGCATGAAAGGGGCAGAAATCAGAACTGCTATATTTCTGTAAACCCCACCACCCTTTTCTATGGTGGGTTTCCTAGCATCTCCCTGGTTGCAAGTTCAAACTCTGAGTTCCTTTCTCCTCCTCCCCTGACCTTCAATTGGTGCCAATTCCTGCAGATGCCATCTCCTCACATGTCATGCAATATCACCACCGTTCCATCCCCGCAGCCACAATCCTAGCCCAGATCCTCATTCTCCCCAGCTGACCTCCTGCAATCATCTAACTCTCTCCCTACGTTCAGGCTTCTCCCTACTAAGAGCTAATTCCCTAGTACAGTTCTGTGTGTGTGCTCAGTTGCTGCAGTCGTGTCCAACTCTTTGCAACCCTATGGATTGTAGCCTTCCAGGTTCCTCTGTCCATGGGATTCTCCAGTCAAGAATACTGGAGTGGGTTGCCATGCCCTTCTCCAGGTGATCCTCTCAACCCAAGGATCAAACCCATGCCTCCTGCATTACAGCAGATTCTTTACCACTGAGCCACGGGGGAAACCCTCTGATCATGCTACCTTGCTAACCAACGTTCACAGACCTTCCACAAAACAGCTTCATGATTTCACCACCTTAACACTCACATATTCAGTTCCCATCCCCTGTCTGCTAATTAAATGTGTGAATTTATCCCATGTCACATAAACTCTTTTCTGTTCTCAACAACCTAGTTGCTTTTATACTTTTCCCTCAGCGTAGTATCACCTTTCCGTGTCTCATCCTGCTTTCACTACAACTTTCATGTACAGAAGGACGATCCACCCTTTATGGCCCATTAAAAAGTCTACCTTTCCCAAGAAGAATAATTCCCCCAATTTGTTTTTTATGCCCACTATCCATTCTCCCGGCAAGCATTTTCAGAGAATATAACATATTCTACTGTTACATGCTGCAGACAAATAGGTCTGCCCTTATACTCTTGTGGTGGCACTGCTTTTCTCAAAAGTGTCAGCTGGGAACTTCCTTCACTTCTCTTTCTCTCCCACTGGACTATGAAACTAGAAGAGGAAGAGCATGGGGAATGTTTGTTAACTTGAACCTGTTCAAGTGAACTCTCTGGGCTCAAGACTTTCCTAAAGAAGTTTCAAAACTCTTTAAGAAAACTCTTGAGCCAGAGAAAATTACAATTTTTATTTTATCAGAAAACTTTCCAAAAGTTAAAAGACTTGAACTGCTTAATTCCAGAAATGCCCACAAAGAGAAAAAAAAAAAAAAACAACACATTTTTTTCCCCCTAAAGCAAGAAAGAGCCCCACTTAGATTTCAGTTCTTTAAATTCTAATGTTAACTGTACAACCTGGTTGTAAGATAAAACAAGAATCTATAGAATTATACCACCATGGTTTCATTTTTTTAAATATTATTTAATATTAATACTTGGGATAATAATAATAATATCACCACTAGATAAGTACCTAAAAACAAAACGAAACACTGAGCTGGACCAGGAGATCCTTGCCTGACAGATTTACAACCTAGATAGAAAAACACACACAAAGCAAAGTGAAGACAGATGCCAGAATCTGCAGAAGATAGCAGGGAAAAACCCTAAATCCTCATTTTCTTCTCTAAAATTCAGACCTAAGAGTCTGAAGCAGCTGATCTCCACTGCCAATAACTGCAAAAGGACATAAGTGTTTTCTAAGGGGCTCAGAGGATGTGGGCTGTTAGCCATCAAACTGAATTCAGAGATAAGCACTCAGAGTGGAGACCCATTCCGAATCTAGCAAGACAGGGTACACACCTATGCTCTAATAATGGCAAGGCATTTAGGTGGGTATTAACTTGTTCTGAAAAGTAGAGGTAAAAGCTTCTCTTTTGTTCTCAGTGGCCGAGACTGGTTTTAGACCTGCCGGGGAGATCTCTTAAGAGGAAATCATTTTTGGTTTTCTTCCAACTTCTAATTCAGTACCTTAGCAGCAGTTGAAATGAGTAAGAGTTGTAAGCTCACATCTGCCTCGGGTGACAACTAAGATAAGAAGCGCATAATGTAAAAATGATGAGAGCTTACTTCCCAAAAGCAACTTTAAAGGTAGCTTGTTAAAGGCAGCTGTCATTTCAAGTTAACACTGTCTGAAAATATCTTTTTGAATGTCTTTTCTAAGAATACGAAAAGATTAAATTAATGGAACCTTGTCCACAAAACTGTTTTTAGGTGATATTTTGGGCAGTTTTTTTATTGAAAAATAATTCTATGCTGACTATTAGAATGAACTGATCAAAACTCATCAAACTAAAGTGAGCAGAAATATGGGGAAATAATTTTTCCCAGTAAACAATATTCACTTTTGGTTACTGTGGTCAAGATGGGCCCTAAAGAAAACTGGGCTACTGGTTACTCTAAATGAGATGGTGGAGTGTCAAGGATTAATAAATATTTACTGTACAACTCCCATGTTTCAAGTATGTCCAATGCACTGCAGGGAATCCAAAAGCATGATACCTGGCCCCTGACCTATAGGAGTTTTTTATATCACTGAAATGAAAAAATGCAAATAATGAAACAACAGACAGCTACATAAAACAACACACAGTAAATCCTCAACTGTGAAGCACAGACATCAGGAACTATGACATACAGGACCTGAAAAGATCTTTTGTGTTTTTGAGAACGATTTTATAAAAGGAAATGGGATTTCATCGGGGCCTTACTGAATAGTTTTGGATGCCCATACTTAGAAAGGTGTTCGCAGAAGGGCCAAGGGATCAAGAGGGCACAGAAGTGGGGCTCACCACAATGGAAGCCAAGAAAAAACGGACAAGCAGATTAGATAGAGCTTTGTACCAAGAAGAGATGAAAATGAGGTTGGCTAGGCAGGTAAGATACTAGCAAGATTTAACACCACTTTGCACATCTTAATGTTTTTATATGTGTATATTAAATATATTGAACTGATGTCGTAGGTAACAGGAAGCTCTGGGAAGGTGACTGAGATGATATATCAAAGCTGTTTGTTTAGGGAGAGAATATATCATATAAATAGATAATGAACAGAATACTCTCCCATGACTAAAATTTTTTCTTAGAAGGACTGGTCCAGGGTGAGGTCTTAAGTTAATTTCTAAATAGTTGCCATATTTCTATAACATGAATGAAATGAACATTTTGGTTAATTTCCTTGATACTTCATCCACAACAGTATATCAATGTCTAAATGCCTGACATGGAATAAATAAAACTTTAAAAGGATAAGAACAGCTACAATGTCTTAAGCAATTCCTATAAGCACTTGGCTAATAAGAGTAAATGCTATATTTATTGAGAGCTGAGCAATACACTAAGCATTATACATTTTCTAATTTAATTCCCACAACAATCCTATGTTGGTAAGATTAACCCAGTTTTATGGCTGGGTTTTATGTAAACCCAAATGTACAGTAGAGAAGTAACTTGCCCAAACTCAAGAAGTTAATACATGGTAGGTGCAGGATTCAAATCCAGTTCTGTCTGACTCCAGACTCTAGTGACTAAACTCTGTACCTGAATTAATTTTTTCCCCAATTGAGGAAAAAAAGTTTACTAAAAGAAATGCATGACTTTTGCAGAGAAAATCAAGTGATTGTTGAAGGTTCACTGCAAGGTAAGTAAGTCTTTCTGGCAATGTAACCATGTGAATTTCTTATACCTTAACCTCAGTAAGACATTATTCATCAAAGTTACAGATGAAACTACTACATGATGAAGTTCAATTCCTGCCCAAGATACTTAATGATCTCTGATTTGGGCAAGTTATTAAACCTCCCTAATCCCCATTTCTTCATCTATAAACCGTGGATAACAATAGACATTTCATAGGATTGTTCAGAAAATTAAATGGTACCCCATAAAGGTACCAATCCTTAGCTCAAGAATTGTACCAAAACAGTGATGAATTAATGTTTGCCTACTCATTATTATTCAATATAAAATTATCATTCAAGCTTCTTCAACCTACTGTAAAGCAGAAATAATTGCAAAGTTAGTTCAGTAAGTAGCCCTTCCTCTCAATTCTCCTGCCACCAAATTCTTATTTTTTTATTCAAGATTAACCCCCAAATCATCTCGTCCAAAAGCCTTTTCTACCATCATAACTCCCAAGCCCAGCAGATGTTCCCATAATCTTGTGGAGGGTGGGGAAGGGTGGGTGGATGTGTGTGGGTGGGTATGTACTTTCAGTCATTTTACCTAACATATGCTACAATTGTTATCTATTTTACCTGCCTTCTTCATTAAAAAGGAAGGAGGACTCACTTAAACATTTCTAAATACCCAGTGTCTAGTACAGTGCCTGACATGGACAACACATTATTTGTATTTCTATGGGACATGGAGATTATGACTACAGTTTCTAAAAAGATCAAATTCACTCCAATAAATCCTGGAAGAATTGACCACAACAAACATTATTTTAGGATAAAGTAAAACTTCCCCTATTAAGTCATCTGAGAAAACATCCTCTCCAGTAAGTGAAATTTCCTTACACTAAGCAAAAAGCTTAATCAATGGGTTCATTTTAAGGAAGGTAACAGTATACAGCTAAAAGCCCAATAGTGTCACCATGAATGGGCTTCTTCACAACTAAAAAATTTATATCACATATAATCAAATTTGGAAATCTTGGGGGAAAGTTCATGTGTTTTGGGTACACATTCTCTTTTGGCTGTAGATATGTATACCCTATCTCTTTACAAAACAGTTAAAAAAAATAAAGATTCTATCTTATGCTACATTTTCATCTGTAGCACCTACTGCCTTTCCGGCACTTAAGCAGTACTTGAGGGGTTTTTAAACCACTAACTTGGTAAGTTTTTCCTCTTGACCAGCATCTGAATGCTTTCAAACCTCCTGTAGAGACCTCATCTTCATAATATCTTCCTCACAATCCTCTGAAATAAGAAAATATGACATCATCACCTCCACGAGGAAACAGGTTCTGATACATGTTCCATGGAGGGACACTGCCAGTGCCAAGGCCAGCCCTTCATCTCCAACTCTTTCCACCGGCTTACGAGGTATTCAACTTAACTCAGGGTGGCAGGTCACACCGAGAATACATTATTACTGTCCTCTCTGCTAGTAGAAGAAATGAATCCATAATTGTGAATTTAGCAGTCTGTGAGCCTTACCCTTTCAGGCACTCTTGAGGACGCTTTCATTCAGTTCGTTACCAAAAGCCCCATCTTCACGCCCTCCCACACCACCACCGCCACCATCCTTGCCCTTTCCCGGTCATTGACTTACTTAGCCATCCCACGCTGGGAGTGCGCCGCACTCGGGGGTCATCGTCCAAGGTGCGGGTTGCTAGGCAGGGCACTGAGTTCTCAAGCGGGCTGCGGGCTTTAGTGCCAGAAGCAGAAGACAGGAGGAGGAGGACACATGAGCAGCCACAGCAAGGATGAGGATGAAAGCATTGATTAAGAAGAAAAAAATACTAAAGCAAATCACACAAGCGGGTTAAAGGAGAACAATGACATATTACATTGACACACACCCCCTCCCATGACCCTGCATTCTTAGATGGAACAAATCCCAACACAGAATTTCAGAGCCTGAAACAAATCACACTCAAATCATCGTAGTTCCCCAACCACCAAAGGCTGATCCGCCCTGAAGCACTAATACACAAAACATGGATTGTACCCAGAGAGAAGATTTACACAATGAACACTAATCTCAAGATGTAAGATCAAGACTGTTAATAATCCTGCACCACATAAGCACACACAGAGGGAAGTTACACACACTTGTGCAAGGCACAGGGAGCAGGGTGTTATATTAGCAAGGCACTCTCTTGTGATCTGTCCAACACACCCTTTTATGGATCTTCTACCCAAAGCAGAAAGCAACATCTCATATTTTGACTTAGGAAATATTTTCCTTGATGAATATAAAACTGGTTTTTAATATCCTTTGCCTCCTGTTTTTCAGCCCTTCCGCAACATGAGACTAGGATATAGATAAATCAATATCGTAATACAAATCCACTTAGAATGGCACATTAGTTTTCATTTTCTGTTGCTCTTTAATCCTTATTTTTAGTATAATTTTAATATGTGGTGCACCCACGCCAAATCTTAGACTACATCAGAGACTGAATAATGATGTAGGCTAAGTAGATAGTATGGCTCCTCCAAATATTTTTAATCAACTGGAGAACACCATCAACTTCAGCCTGGAGATAGTTCCATTTGGGTTTTATGTCATCTGTTTTGCTATTCTCATCAAATGCCCCACTCCTAGTAAGAAACAGGCAGCATAATTATCCTTCAAGGAACAACAATGAGGTTGGAAATAACTAACCATCAGACTACATACAATTTGACTTGAGAGAGTTTTTTTCCTTAGTAATATAGTTGTTAAATGATCAAAGTAACAAAGCAAGCATATCAAACAGAACCAAACATTAGATAATCTATTCACACAAGTATGCAAGTGACAGGGCAGACAAATAGTGCTCTTAAGGCTATTGGTGACTGGGAGGTCAAGTTCTAAATTAAATCAATTACAAATTAATGTAAGTTGATGGCCAAATTTGGACATTCAGCACATTATAAAATCTAGAAACATTTTTGTCAATTTATCTGTCTGTGTTTAAAAGCTGTAAATAAAGCCAGGACTTGTGAGCGGGCCATCTGTGCCAACACCTGTTTGAGGCAAATCTGATGTCTTTTCTTTGCTATCTGAATTTTTAATTGTTTCCCATAATTGAACTTCTTTGCGAGTTTGTATTGCACTAAGAAAAATGAAAAAGGGAAATGAACCAGTTGAGATAATTCCAAAATTGCTTTTGTTAAGAGGGAGGCATTTAGAAATATATATTGTCATACGGGCCAACTTTCATCTCCTATTTCTTCTGACAATGAGGGGACCTGCTTGTAAGCCAATATTCCTGCAGGCTTAGCTAAAGGAAATGAAGGAAGGCCAGACTACTGGCTGCCATTTATCTGGGCTCAAGAAAGGACCAAGGAAAATTCCAGTTCAGTGAGAGCAGAGAGAGGTTAGGAATGCAAAGTAAACTAAAAAGAGCCTTCACATTCTTCAGCGGCTGGACAATACAAAGTTACCCAAATTTTATCACTGATACCGTGGCCTGCTCCTAAAATAAATATGCTCCAAAACTCAGATGCTGATGACTGGCTTCCCCAAACAGCTTCTCTTTCCTCTACTTTCCCCACAACATGTCAGGGTATTATTAGTTGGGAACTAAAGATGGAAACACCTTTTTTGCATATACAGCCTCCATGAATGCTGAGCCTTGCCATCAAAGGGACAGTGGAATGGAGCCTGGCACACACTGGCAAAGAACCTGGCTCCAAAGACAAGCATGAAAACGAAACTGCCCATAGAGACTTGGCACCTGGGTTTCAGTAAAGCTGATTGGAGCCATCTGGCTGCTTACCCTCATGAAAACTGGGAGGCTCACAGCATCCATTACTTGTATTGGCAAATGCCAACATTTTGATTGTTAGACCCTCCCTGTACTTCTGTGCAGGAAGAGATACAAACTCTGTAACCCTTTTATGTTGCTTTTCTCCTCTTCACAAATTTACTCCATAGACAAAATGTTAAAAAAGCTGTTCTTAAAGCCAAGCCAAACTTTATGATTATACCATGATAATGATATATTATGTAAGCCTTTTCCAAATAATGCTTTCATTGTACTTCTTCTACACTTAAGCTACAAAATAAACAACTTAGCTTTGCTACTATCTTACATATTCTATTTTAAATCATTTTTCCCTGGCTTCGGGCATAAACAAGGTAGAAACTGGTTTATATTACTGAGACTTGATGAGGAAAGATAAAAGCCCTGAAGATTTCTGAGTGACGGTTCCCAATATCTAGACTGTAGAAAAAGGTGTTCTGAACAGGATTTTTTTTGTAATGATTCATCTTTTCCTTGAGAATCAACTTGTCTAAAACCATCAATCCTAAATCTGTTCAAGTAAGGGTGTCCCTACTTGAATCATGCAAATAAACCCCCCCAAAAAAGCTTCTCTATCAGTTTTTTTTTACAATCTTATTAAAAAGATGATTAATTTAACTACTGTTAAAATTTTAGGACTCTTTCAGGATTGCAACGTTGTATGTATTCAACACCATTATTTAGCCAAGAAATTTAACTCAGGAGTTTAGCATTATTTCACCCATAAACATATGACATGTTGCCTAAAAATCTCCATTTGGAAAGCCAATAAAGATGTCCAACTGCCACCTTTCACATAAATTTCTGCCTAGACATAGAAAGACCTCAGAGCTCGTTTAATATCACAATATTACACAAAGCAAGAGCCCTGGACTCACTGATGTGTGGGAAATAAATTGTGGTTGAGGAAGCTCATGACCACTGTAGCTGAATCAGAATACTGTTATTAAGTATACTAGGTTCCTCTATTTTTATATGTTTAGGTAAGTTATTTCACATTTCTAAGGTTTCTTTTTTTATATATTTTTAAAATTTTATTTTTTTAATTTTATTTTTTTACTTTACAATACTGTATTGGTTTTGCCATACATTGACATGAATCCATCACAGGTGTACATGAGTTCCCAACCCTGAACCCCCCTCCCACCACCCTCCCCATATCATCCCTCTGGGTCATCCCAGTGCACCAGCCCCAAGCATCCTGTATCCTGTATCGAACCTAGACTAGCGATTTGTTTCTTACATGATAGTATACATGTTATTTTACATTTCTTCAGGCTTTTCATCTGCAAATGGAGATATGATATAGAAACTTTAAAAACATAACACATGTACACCCATGGCAGATTCATGTCAGTGTATAACAAAAGCAATACAATATTGTAAAGTAAATAAATAAATAAATAAACTATAGGTATGAAAATCAAATAAATAAATAAAAACATCCTAGAGAGCAATACCTTGTGTATAATAGGTGCTCAGTTAATGGGAGGCAATACTGTTGCTGCTATTACTACTCTATCACTGATGGAACAATGTTTCCTTTATTCAACATCCTGAAGGGTGTTGGAAAACATGGAAGGCAGCAACATTGGCCTCATTTGATGCAGCTTAATTTCAATATGTCATTTTTAAGAAATCAGGTTCACAAACCTGAAAAAAAAAAAATCTCCTTTTTGTCCTTTGCACTTTTACTGACACAGGGTTTGAGTAAAATGAGACATGTTTAGTTATTCTCGGAAGACTGGTTTTCTTCTCCCTTTTTTTCTTTTTGGGAGACATGGTAAAGAGTACACAGTGCTCATATCTCATGTCTCCACTTTGCCTTCCCTCATTCCTCATGTTTTCCTGTCCTTCCCTTTGCTCTCCTCTCTATTCCTCTCTCATAGGGACCAGGGCAGAGAGTAGGATAAACAACTACTTCCCTGTCTGCTTTTAGAGTACCCTGAGGCTGGGGAGAGTGAGATTTCACAAGGGCATCTCCATCAAGATCTCAAGCCTCAGAAGATTTACTCCTGGTTTGGCAGCAGAAAATCAGTTAAGAACTCCTTTTCAGAGAAAGAAAGTAATGGAGAAGAAATATTCTTATATGGTAAGATAAGACAATGACAATTATTCCATTCCTTTACTCCATTACAGACCCTGGTTTTGTAAAATAGACTGGCAATTAGTAAAAATTTTAAATATATTTATTTCAACATCCTGATATATATACATATGTAAAATTTATTAATGTGTGTATTAAGTCGTTTCAGTCATGTCCAACTCTTTGCAACCCTATGGACTGTACTCACCGATGGGGCTCCTCGATCCACAGGATTCTCCAGGCAAGAATACTGGAGTGGGTTGCCATGCCTTTCTCCAATATTATTTACTGATAGCTAAGAACTATCGTTGCTCAGACATATTAATCAATCTTCATACTCCTAAGTTAAAAACATTATAAAGCCCACGAGTGGCATCTCCTTATGTATTATTTGGCATCTGTAACGTTGATAATGAAAGTAGCACTGTTTTAAAAACAGAACTCCAAGAATGCTTTCAAATATGGAGAAGTAGGGAAAAAAAAACTAAGAGATGCAGAAGTTAAAAGAATACAAAATAATGGTGGGCAACTGAAGCTCTGTATTCGGTTTTAAAGCTGAAACGCACTACATTTTCCCTTTAAAACCTTTCTGAATAATAGTTTTCCTTACAATGGTATCTCACATAAGGATTATTAAATACTTCTCACAAAGATATCTCATTTACTCCTGGTTGTATATGTTGAAGGAGACATTACTATCCTATTTTACAGGTATAGAAACTGAGGCTTAAGACTATAATAATGTAAACGGCTCAAACTCATGCTGCTGCTAAGTATTTCTCCTGGATTAGAATGAAGCCTAATCATGGAAAAGATGGTGTGTCTTCAAGGAGATTATTGAGTAGGTTTTTAATTTCAAAACCTAAACACTTACTTGTGTTGTATCTCTTAAGCCTGACTCTTCACTGCCATAAAGAGCAGACTAGACTAGCAAATACTCAGAGAGTATGACTCTTGGAGAAAACTGTGTTGTTTATTTAACAATCTGAACATTACAAAGCTGGATGTTCAGTCACCTGCCCAGGAAAATAAAATAAGAATAGTGTCTGATAAATGGTTTAGAAATACTACTGTTATTTCATCACTGTTATTAAAGATTACATTTATTGAGGCATTTTTCTAGTAACTTTCCATGGATGGGTTCATTTAATCTAAGGCTGAGAAGAGCTTGGTCATTCATTGAATTCTGGCCAGGACATTCATCTGTGCTGTGCAAATGAACGGAGAATTAGAGTTCTCAACAAAACAGATGGATGTGTGCTGCTGGTTTTGGAAAGAGCTGATTATACACAGAAAGGCACCTGGGAAGCTGACCCTCCTCTGAAGGTGATGGAGGCCTGCGAGCTGACCTATCTTAGAACTGGAGAAACACGATGACCGCTTCTGGGACAGAACCTTTTAGGAAAGTCAGGGAAATGTCTGCCTTCTCCACTGATTCAGGGAGCAGGTCTGAATTCAAGGGTATGGAGGGGAGAGGGGAACTGCAGGGTAGAATAACCCAGACAGAGACTACTGGGATAAGCTGGAATCCAAAACCCGGATAAAACCTAAGAATGTCTACAGGGAGTGAGAAAGCTGCCAAACCCGGTAGTGGTCCCAGCCAGATCCACCACGTGCCAGCATCTAGGCAGGGTGGCCCAATACCCAAACCAAGTAGCTGGAATATTTCTAACCTCCAACTGGGTGAAAAGCAGTGAAAGCCTAGCTAATTCCACTTCCATTTCAATGGGGCCGAGAATTAACAGAATAAAACACTGATTTCTTTTCATCGTTTGTTCTCTGTTGCTAACCACTACTTATGTTACTGTAGGTAATAGCAAGAGACTACACTTTTTCCCTGGTGACTCAGATGGTAAAGAATTCGCATGCAATGCAGAAGACCTGGGTTTGATCCCTGGGTTGGGAAAAGCCCCTAGAGAAAGAAACGGCTACTCACTCCAGTAATCTGGCCGGGAGAATGCCATGGACAGAGGAGCCTGGCAGACTATAGTCCTTGGGTTCGCAAAGAGTCAGACACAACTTAGCAACTTTCACTTTTCACACTTTTTAAGGGGCTTCCCAGATGGCACTAAAGAACCTGCCTGCCAATGCAGGAGACATGTAGAGATGTAGGTTCAATCCCTGGGTCAGGAAGATATCCTGGAGGAGAGCATGGCAACCCACGCCAGGATTCATGCCTGGAAAATTGTTCTGTTCTAATGTTAGAAACTGCAGGGTATGAAAGAGCTGGGAATCAGCATACTGCCTGGAAGTTAACAATGAAAAGAGGAATTTGCAGAAAAAGTACAGGGTAGGCGCAAGTGGTCATGCATTTCTCATAACTGAAAGAAAAAAAAGAAGGTAAATTGAGATAAAATTCAGAGATGCCATCAGGAGCAGGCCCTGGCTCCCTGTAACTACAGAAGAGGCCACAGTACACCAGAAGCAGCCTGATGAGGTCTAGAAGCAGTTGCCCTGACATGGAGCTCCCCTCCAAACCCTCATCTACCTACTGGAGAAGCTTTAAGTCTTAGATTCTCAGTGTAGTTTAGGGTTTCCCTGACAGCCAGCAAAGAGGAAAATCAATGACGGGGACAGACTATTCTGTAAGAGGGCTGTGATGAGAAAGAGTTTCCTCCTCTCCCACTGCTAGTGAAATGGTATCACTTACTGAAGGGCAGAGGAAATAAATCAGCAATATATCCATGAGATTCTTCCCAAATGGTAAGTTATAGAGCAAATATCACTCCAGAAAATACTGTCACTCAATATGAGATTTTTCTTCCTTACCTGTGCTTAAACATATAATACATATAATTACATATAATTTAATATTATTTGTTGAGTGATGGTACTATGGTACCACTGTATATAGTACCAGTGATGGTACTATGTACAATTACTATTCAAAACATTTTACATGCATTATCTCATTTAATTTTCATTTTATGTTTTATAGATATAGAAGCTGAGTACTAGATTAGCTTTACAATTTTTCACTTAAAAAAAATAATGAAAATTGGGGTCATAAAAATGGATTGGGCAATATGAAATTCATAGTCTGGGTCTAGCTGGATAACCAAAATCATTTCTTAGTAAAGGGCATCTCCCAGACCACGGAGGGCAAGGATTTTTATGAGAGTCTAGGGAGTAGAAATGAAATCAGGAAAACACCAGGGACAAATTCATGATGGCACTGTCCAAATTTCGATAAAGGCAGTGAAAGCTGAATACTCAAATTAAGGTTCTTGGTCTTAAAGTTGGGTCTTATCCATCTTTTGTAAGAGTAGACAGTACATATCAAAATTATCCATTTAAGTGGTAAATGACATTTTAAAAAATCATATAATCCTATAAAACATAGCTCTTTAAAACAGAGTTATCAGGTAACCTTGTCAGAAACATATTACTAAATATTTTTGAAAGAATACCAATTAGGCCCAAACTTTCACTTTCTAATAAAATGCAAACTAAATATACCTTATTTGACTTTTAAACATTATTAAGGAACATTCTTGAAGAGATCTCTAGTCTTTCCCATTCTGTTGTTTTCCTCTATTTCTTTGCATTGATCATTGAGGAAGGCTTTCTTATCTCTTCTGGCTATTCTCTGGAACTCTGCATTCAGATGCTTATATCTTTCCTTTTCTCCTTTGCTTTTCCCTTCTCTTCTTTTCATAGCTATTTGTAAGCCCTCCCCAGACAGCCATTTTGCTTTTTTGCATGTCTTTTCCTTGGGGATGGTCTTGATCACATCACTTCATGGGAAATAGATGGGGAAACAGTGGAAACAGTGTCAGACTTTATTTTTTTGGGCTCCAAAATCATTGCAGATGGTGACTGCAGCCATGAAATTAAAAGACACTTACTTCTTGGAAGAAAATTTATGACCAACCTAGACAGCATATTGAAAAGCAGAGACATTACTTTGCCGACTAAGGTCCATCTAGTCAAGGCTATGGTTTTTCCAGGAGTCATGTATGGATGCAAGTGTTGGACTGTGAAGAAGGCTGAGCATCAAAGAACTGATGCTTTTGAACTGTGGTGTTGGAGAAGACTCCTGAGAGCCCCTTGGAGTGCAAGGAGATCCAACCAGTCCATTCTAGAAGAGATCAGCCCTGGGTGTTCTTTGGAAGAATTGATGCTAAAGCTGAAACTTCAGTACTTTGGCCACCTCATGCAAAGAGTTGACTCATTGGAAAAGACCATGATGCTGGGAGGGACTGGGGGCAGGAGGAGAAGAGGACGACAGAGGATGAGATGGCTGGATGGCATCACTGACTCGATGGACGTGAGTCTGAGTGAACTCCAGGAGATGGTGATGGACAGGGAGGCCTGGCGTGCTGCGATTCATGGGGTCGCAAAGAGTCAGACACCACTGAGTGACTGAATTGAACTGAACTGAACTGAAGGAACATTCTTAGGCTTCAATGTTATTCTTTCACAGTAAACTAAAATAATACAGAATTGTTACCTAAGTATCTCTGACCAAACTATTAAATAGAACCATAGGAAACTGTTGGTTGCCAACTATATTTTACCCACAAAAATAGCAACTGTATATTGTTCAGCCTAAAATAATAGAAAGAAAAAGAGAGTAAGTAAAGGAAAATCTAACACCAGAGGAAAGGAAAACCTCATTAATTTTCTTCCTGTGACACTAACTTGATAGAAAGGCCTCCATTAATAAATTGAGCTTGCCTCAATATATAAAATATGGCACTTGCCTCAAATTTCATACCTGGCAGATATATCCACCAGAATTCACAGTTGTCTTGGATAAGTGGAAATTTCACAATAATTAAGATATTGTAAACCTGATTCTTCTCTAATTTATTACAAATAAAAATGTTTTTCATTTCTTTTTAAAATCATTCAATCATCTTGAATCCAAAGCCACATCAGGATCCTAAAACATTTAGCCATGGATAGACAGTGGTGGGCTGTGGTAGTGGGTATTTTGGTAAATGTTTGAGAAGCAACTCTCTGGTGAAAAAACTTGTGCGTGCTTGTGCATGCATGCGTGTACGTGTGTACAAGCGCAAATGGGTGTGAGTGGTAAATTTTACTGACTTAAAGATGTATAGCATACATACAAATAATAAATGTACAATACTCTATCGTAAACGGCATACAGCCAGTTAATTCTCATACAATGCTTTTGTTGATTTTTACCAAACTCTTCTATCAGTAGCTGACTTATGGTTTCAACTGGCAAACAAGCGTAAGCCTAATACCCATGTTGAACATCCATTATCATATATGCTATCGAGTAAGACAAAAGTGAAGCAATGAAAATGTATTGACTCAATCATCAATGGCGTGGGTGATTCCTTCACTAAACTGAATAAAAGTTTTTTAATACTGAAAGAATATTTCCTCAATTCCTTGTACGATTCACGTTCTAACAATTGTTATGGACTGAATGCTTTCATTCTCCCAAAATTCATATGCTGAAATCCTAACCCTAGATGTAAAGGGTGCTAATTCCATTTATGAAGACTCTGCCCCAAATGCCCCTCCTCCTAATACCATTACATTGGGGGTTAGGATTTCAGCATATAAATTTTGGCTCCCATAAGAACATCCTTATAAAAAGAAATAGGAGAAAGATGATCGATTTCTCTCCTCCACCTGAAGATAGAATGATAAGGTGACCACCTACAAGCCAAAGTGGGCCCTCACCAAGAACTGCATTTGTGGCTTCTTGATCTTGGATTTCCCAGCTTACAGAACTGTGAGAAATAAATGCTGTTCTTTAAGTATTTATAGCAATCTTTGGTAACATATTATAGGAGCCCAAGCTAAGACATTGGCTATCGATACTACATAGGTAAGCTTAACCTGCATTATTAGCATTTTCTCTAACTCTTTTTAAAGTTGTAAATAACTGACAAAACAATATATCAAGTCCTGATTTGTAGTATTTGCTGATGTCTATGGTGTTTACACCACCATCAGGACTGACTGCAAGCTTCCAGTATAAAGTCCCTGAATGTAGATTTGGGAAGAGGTAATAGTAACACACTATTTTATAGCGCAGCCTATAGTAAAATAAGTAGGAGAAATGGCACCCCACTCCAGTACTCTTGCCTGGAGAATCCCATGGAGGGAGGAGCCTGGTAGGCTACAGTCCATGGGGTCGCAAAGAGTCGGACACAACTGAGTGACTTCACTTCACAATGCATTTTGAATATTTAACATTATTTTTAATATTAATATCTAATTGTATGTTTATATAATCTAATTTTCAATAGTAGCTGTGTTTAACAAATAGTCCTCAAAATTCCTGATAACAACTGGCCCTTGCAAGTATATAAGAGGTGGCACAGGACTAGGGAATGAAAAAATTTCCATTTCTAGAGTAATTCCAAAGATTTCAGCCATTAACTGCACTGGTATTATTATAACTACAACTGGCAGCATTCTGAGTCTATTTTCTAGTTTGTGATAGAAAACCAAGGTGATAAGTTTATCTACATTTTTACATGGAGATATTAGAATCTATTCTAACTACTACAGATAAAATATTCTGTTTATTAAAGTAGTAGAAAATGTTCTATACTTTTTTATTTTAGAATTTTATCCTAAGAACATTTCATAGTTGTTAAAGATATTAAGTATTTAAATCCTAACATACAAAGATAACTAACTATATGTATAAACTTGCAAGTTAAGAATAAGTGCCTCTAGAAAATCAAAAATTTGCCACCTGATAATTTATAATAAAGTATTTTGGAATCACCTGAAAGTCATTCTTATAGCATTTCTCAAGGCAAAACTTGCCTCTAGATATTTAAAAGGCCAAAACAACATGTTTTAAAGGCACAGTCATACTCCATGCTTTAGGGTGTTAGCTGATCAGCTGACAAGTCAGAAAGAAAAAGAATCACCTGCACTTCCTGCTTGCCTTCTGCCCAGCATCTGAGGCATTTCACATGTGAGAAGCTGAGTGATGAAGGCAACTGCAACTTTTCTCTGAAGTACAAAGATCTACTGATAGGATAAAAGATTGAATGACGAGCAGTATCAACTCATTAATTGTATTTCACATCCAAATACTCTCCCCTAAAGCACAAGATACTGCCACAAAGACCCAACTGTTCCTAACTTTTACTCTACCTACACGTCCAGGAAAATTAAGCTCATACCACACCGGTGGTGAAGGCACCCTTGCTCTGCCATACTCGTTCCTCTTTTCATTGCTAATATAACAACATTTGAAAACAATGCTTGCTTCTTTATACTACCACTGACTTCGTGATAAAAAATAAATCTCCATAAAATTTCATTTTATGTGAGACAGAGGTTAACAAATAAGATACTAAAAAACAGACTTGTACTTTAAATGCCATAATTTTTAAAATATGACTTGTTCTTAAAATTGTGACATCAGTTTCAACAAACTGTTTATCACATAACATTTCCAGCCATTAAACTATTCAAAATGCAATTTAAAAAATAAATAAAATGGGAGATGCAGAGAAATCAAAACATTTCCTGTCAGCAGCAATATTGCAGATGTGACAGAACCATCAAATTGTCATAGGAATCTTCTAGATTAGATTCTTCCTTTTGTGAATGCTCTTTAAAGAGCATTCTTATTTTACTTATTTAAAACCTGTTGCGCTTCAAAAAGAGAAACACAGCAGCAATGACATAAATATAAAAGTTACTCAACAGAACTGAACTTTTCATCTGATTCTGCTTATTTACTAAACACTCATTTAAAAAAACAATGTGGAATGATTCAAAAATATAGCAAAGTTTGCTAATAGTAAGCTCTCTCCCAGAAAGCCATTAATTTTAATATTAAGTAAGAAAACTCAATTTCCAGAAATAGAGTGAACCGAGTTAGAATTCAGTTTATACACTTCACTTAGTCCATCTTTTCTATGACAACACGTTTTATATTATTCTGAAAGTGCAGCTGAGAACAGCAAATTAAAAGTTCCCTTATCTACTCATTTCTCTTAACACCAAAAAGACTGGGGGTGGGATGGAAGAGGCCTAGTTTGACCAGTCCAATGCTTAGCAGGTCTTTACACCTTAATTTTCCATACCTCATGAGAATAACTTCTCCCTTCTCAGCCTACACCCAATTATGAAATTTATTCAAAATAAAGACAATGATACAGAAGACAGACACTTTGCAAGAAATTCTGGTAAATGTAAAAGAGTATAAATGAAACATAGTGCCTTTCCTATTGTTACATAATGGGGCTAATATCCTACCTGAATAACTATTCTCACAACTATCACATAGCAAAAGAGCAGAATGGTTTTTTTAAACAGTAAAAATAATATTGAACCTTATTTTGATGAATGACCATTTATAGGTTGGACACCATCTCATATATCAAGCAAACACTTCACAATGCGAGATTTCAGAGTACCTATCAAAGCTTAGTCTATCCTCCTAATTCTGACAAACTACCATGTCAAAAGCATATTCCTTGCTGTACTCAATAATATACAGGCATGCAGATTCATTGGAAACATTCAGTTGTTTCAACACTGCATTATTACCAAACACTCTCAGTCAATCAGAATAGAGAGGTATATGGAGCAACCATGGCGTCTAGGCATTTGCAGTCTACAGTAATTGCTGAAATCTTCCCAACAAGACTGCAAATCTGCCCAGTTGGTTAAAACATGTCATTATGAAATGGTTGTGGCATATGAGTTGAGAAAAGAAGAAATAAAAAGAGGGATTTTTAAAAAGAGGTGACAAGAGGTGGAGTAAAGTGAGTAAGGCAGGTAAGAAAGAGCAGCAGCCAGGCGGCCCCTGCATTACCATTATCAGGGTTGGTAAACATCCTACTTGCACTGGAGACGGTCTTCCCAATGTCAGCCAGGGATCGAAGGTTGGATTTCTTGGTTTGATGCCGGTGCTTCCGGAGCAAAGTATAGGTCACCTTATCCTTAAGGTCAGGTTTCAATAGGCCTGTCTCAATCTGATGGTCAACAATCATCTCTGAAATAAAAACAAAGCAAAACCAAAATTAAGTCACAAGACCACAAAGGTAAAAATTTTTAACTTATTTTTTCAGTAAGTTATTTAACTAAATTTTTAAACTCTAATTTTATGGATGTTACCCTCAAATCAATATATTATTTTTCAATTTCCAACTTCCCACTTTCTGTGAAGGTAAAGATACAGGGTATAGTGCTACTGGCATTAAAGAGAGTTAGAAATATTCCACTATTAATTACATCTTTGGAGAGGAAGAACTGTCTTGTAAATTTTTTTCAATCCTGGTTGAGAGTGAATTCATATTAATCACATTCTTCTATGAGTAACACAATAAATTATGCTTTCCAATTGTTTAAAAGTAAGATTAGAAAATTTCATGTACTCTTTCATAGGAAGTGTGCCAGAAATATAAACGATATGAAAAAATCTTGAAGAGACTATATAAAATTTAGCATCATGTCATTATTGATTTTCTTAATCTATTCTCCCAAATCCTTCCATAAGTTCCTTATAATAAGACAAAGTTAAAAAAAAAAGATAATACCTTTGCCCACATCAGGTTATTTGAACACTAATTAATCCAGTGAAAGAAAGGTTAAAGTACAAAATTATACCTTAGTCTTTTCTAAGAAGGGAGGTTATTCTTCCTGTTTAGATCCAACTAAAGTCTTTACCACATATTCTATTATTCATTTTAAAGTATAACCTGACCAGAATTTTCTAGAAAGTTTAATATCTTAGTTTTTCTACCAAAAAAAAAAAAAAAACCTAAAATTTCTACTAGCTTTAAACTACCTTCTCACACTATTTACAAAAATAAACTCAAATGGGTTAAAGACGTAAATGTAAGACCTGAAACCATAAAACTCATGGAAAAAACATAGGCAATATACTCTCTGACTTCAGTATCAGCAATATTTTTTTTAGATCTGTCTCCTCAGGCAAAGGTAACAAAAGCAAAAATAAACAAATGGAACTACATCAAAATAAAAAGCTTTTGCACAGTAAAAGAAACCATCAACAAAACAAAAAGACAACCTACTGAACGGGAAAAGATA
The DNA here is from genome assembly GCF_014754425.2 of Oryx dammah. Lineage (NCBI taxonomy): Eukaryota > Metazoa > Chordata > Mammalia > Artiodactyla > Bovidae > Oryx > Oryx dammah. The sequence goes on along the minus strand of NW_024070187.1, from coordinate 85,630,486 downwards.
TTTGAAAATAATATATTTAATAGGGGTTAACATCTAAAGTACTAAAGAACTCACATATTTCAATATCAAAAAAATTCAAAAAGTTTAATTTTTAAGTGGGCAGAAGATCAGAATGGATGTTTTTCCAAGAAGACATATACATAGCCAACAGACACCTGAAAAGGTGTTCAACATCACTAATCATCAGGGACATGCAAATCAAAACCACAAAGAGATATCACACCTATCAGAATGTTACTATCAAAAAGACAACAAATTAGCAAATGTTAGTGAGGATGTGGCAAAAAGGGAACCCTTGGAGAAGGAAATGGCAACCCACTTCAGTGTTCTTGCCTGGAGAATCCCATGGACCGAGGAGCCTGGTAGGCTGCAGTCCATGGGGTCACTAAGAGTTGGACACAACTGAGCGACTTCACTTTCACTTTTCACTTTCATGCACTGGGGAAGCAAATGGCAACCCACTCCAGTGTTCTTGCCTGGAGAATCCCAGGGACGGGCGAGCCTGGTGGGCTGCTATCTCTGGGGTTACACAGAGTTGGACACGACTGAAGCGACTTAGCAGCAGCAGCAGAAACAGCAGCAGCATACTGTTGGTGGGAATATAAATTGGTGCAGCCACTACAGAAAATAGTATGGAAGTTCCTCAAAAGACTAAAAACAGAACAATCACACAGCCCAGCAATTCCATTTCTAGATTCTTGGACAAAGAAAACAAAACACTAATTCAAAACAATATATGCACCCTATATTCACTGCAGCATTATTTAAAATAGCCAAGGTATAAAAGCAACCTAAGTTTGCACTGACAGAGGAATGGACAAAGAAAATGTGATATATAACTTTTATATATATGTGTGTATATATATATATGCTGCTGCTGCTGCTGCTAGGTTGCTTCAGTCGTGTCCGACTCTGTGCAGCTCCATAGACGGCAACCCACATATATATATAAAATGAAGTATTACTTAGCCATGAAAAAGACTGAAATCTTGCCTTTTGTAACAATATGGATGGATCTAAAGAGTATTACACTAGGTGAAATAAGTCAGACAGAAACACAAATACCAAATGATGTCATTTATGGAATCTACAAAATAAATTTCACTTGTGGAATCTACAAAACAAAATGAACAAACAAAACAGAACCTGACCAAAAGACACAGAGAAAACAGTGGTTGCCAGAGTAGGGGAGAGATGAAAGGGTGGGCGATGTAGATGAAAGGGATTAAGAGGTATAAAATTCTATTCTGAAATAAATAAACCACATAATGTAATGATAGCACAGGGAATACCATCAATAATAATATGCTAATAATTCTGTATGGTGACAGACAGTTACTAGACTTTTCATGGTTGTCAATTCACAAAGTCTCTAAATGCCAATTCATAATGTTGTACACCTGAAACCAATACAATATTGTATGTCAACTATGCCACAATAAAATATAATAAAGTAAAATAATCAGAAAATTCTTTCCTCCAAATTTCTATTCACTCTTTTATTTTCCAGAATGGTTCTAACTAGAAAGGATGAATGTGCTTCATAGAAATTGCTCCATGGGTGTGCCTGCTGAAGGACATGTTTTACTCTATCAGAAAACAAGAAGTCCTCTTTCCCACAGATCAACATGTCAGCAGTAGGACATAAATATAGCCTGGTGGCATCCTCCTGTAATGTCACCACAGGTTGATACTCCTTTGTCCAAAATGGGGCACAGGAGAAACTATCACAGAATCTGTATGAAATAGGCAATGGTGGAACACCACCTCATGTCTGTGGTTAGGGCTTGTGTCCCCAGCAGAGAACCAAAACAACGGGTCCTGGGCCCACCTTTGCAGACACATGGCTGCATCAAGCACACGTCAATTATTTTCCTCTTGCACAAACTTCTCTGTATACAAAAGTGGAGGAGAGAACAAAAGCTCTTCTTCTCTAAAAGTCTGACAAGAAAATTAATGGGTACTGATAGGACAACAGCATCTTCCAAACACTGCCATCTCTTTTTGCAAAGAGAAGTTACAGATGTTCAAGGGGCTTTGTTTGAGCATGACTGTACCTCTCATGAGTCCTCTTTTTAACAAGCACTCATAGAACTGGTCTCACCGTGAGAGCTGACAGTTCACACAGTGTACAGTCAACTTCCTGGGATCCAAGGAGAGGCTGAATCCAGGCTTTCCATCACATGCCTTACACAGATGCTGTCAATGTCACATATCACTGGACCACTTTGTAGCCTGGGAAAGGCAGGAAGAGTTTCTACCATAGGAATGTTTTGGCTTGAGAGTGATAGCTCTGAGTATTTTTAACTACACAACCCTTACTCAGTAAAACTCTCAGAACAGATCCTATAATTATAATTAACCCTCTGTTCCATATTAAAATAATTAAGTGCTACTGAACACAAACCTCTCTCCTTTCCCTTGAAGTCTTAATCAAAGTGGAAAGTCCATTTTACAGAAGAACCATAAAAATAAACATACAGCCCTGGCATATCTACTGCAAGCATATCAAACTCCTACTCTAATTTCAGGGTTGTGGATTAAAGTGTTTCTTATCTACCCTTTCTTGGCAGGGCCTCCCTCTATTCTTGCCTTCCCCTGTAATCTCAAACTAATCCATATATAATGCACAGCCAGCCCTCTGTTACTAATTTCTGGAAATCACCAGTTAGAACACGTTAAAACATCTGTGTAGCTTATGCCCTTTATTAAGTTTCCATAAAAATGGCCCACATTACAGGGGTCTCTTAAGCATAAACTATAAAACCTTTCAAGGAAAGTGGAGGCAATTAACATTTTACAGCTACACTGAAATTAAGCCTTCAATATTCGAAATCCCACCAACACTACCAATAGAGAGAGAAAGCGCCTGCTCAAAATGCTCCCAGAGGTGAAAGGAAATTTAAAAAGCATCAAGTTCAAACTCTTAAACAGATGAAAAAAAGCATAAGAGAGGAGACATTCACAGACACAGCCTTAATAGGGCAATGCCCCACCCCCCCGACTCCAAATTAAACCAAGTTTTCTGATTCACAGTTTAGATCTTTTTCCATATCACACAATACTTCTCTTTCTTTTAAAAGGAAACACTAGCCCAAACGGGGAAAAAAAAAAAAAAATGAAGAGAAAGATGGTCATTCTCCCCCCAGAAAAGATTAAGGGTAACATTCTTTTAAAAACAGGCAACAGCCCAAGAAATATACAATTTCAAGACTAACAGACAACTCAGATTTATACAAATGTAACCCATTTTATGTTACTCTATCCAGTTGGCAAAATTTAAAAGACCAGTCTCCAGCGATGTGAATGTTTTATGTAATAGACAGTGTCAATGATGACAGTAACAACCAGGACAAGCTTTCTTGAAGGCTACTTGGGCAATACAAAACAAAACCCTTTACAATGTTCAAACCCTTTGAATATTTCACCATTAGAAACCTATAATCAAGAAATAAGCAATTTCACAAAAGAATAACAAAAATGTTCATTTCTTGTCTTTATGATAAAAACTTGATGGCAACTTAAAAGCCCAATTATAGATTAATAACTATTTTGCAGCCATTAAAATGATGTTTATATTTATGTTTAATAACATGGAAATATTCCTACTATGTTTTTTAGTTAGGAAGGGCAGATTAGAGGGTTATGGTATGATTCCAGCTCTAAAATAAATTTCATATGTGTAAACAGAGATGTACCCAAAAACTGTTGAGAAAAATATCTCTAAGATAAGATTAGTGGTATTTTGATTTTCATGTGCTACATTTTTTCTGCATTACTAAAAATGAACATATTTTACTTTCATGATGAAAACTAAATATATTATCATTTTGAAAATATAAAAGGTGTTAAAAGCAAGAAATAACATGACTAATATATCTGCCAACATGCACAGCTCAGGAATGCCTTTAAATATAAAAATTAGAGCTCCAAAAATAGAACTACATTTTCCTAATCATTTCCCATCATAATACCTGAAATGGCTTATAAATTTTTTTTTAACTTAGGAGGGGAGGAAAATTCCCATGTACTTGGCTTCATATGTGAATGACATTCTTTAAGTGCAAAATAATAATATGATTGCAATAATGAAGCTATCAAAATAACCCATACAATGACATTTTATCCCTTAAATAAGACAAATTTTCTATTAGCGTGTAGAAGGGGATCTTCAGGAAGAAAACTAGGTCCTGGGAAGAATCAGAATGAGGCTGAATTTTGTACACAAGTGTGAGAAGTGACACAGCTTCAGGCACAGCTTGTGGCCTCATATGGTGGTGACTTTGCACTTACAAAGGGAGGGTGCCCCTTGGAGGCGACTGAGAAGAAGTAGCAGGTAGACTGAAAAAAAGGATTAAAATCATGCTATTGTTTGTTTCATATAATCACACTTGCCATGATTTCTTTCTCTTCTCTTTTGTGGAAATAAAAGTGGGGTGAAGAGGAGATGTATCTTAAGACATAGCTGCAAATAATTCTCAACTCTGAATAACAGCACCATTCAGGAGACAATAAATCCACTGCATCCTCTGTTAGAAAAAGATTTTTTAATAATCAAATAATGGCAGTAACTCAAGGTACCTCGCCAATTTTTATCACTCGATATCATGGCAGTTTTTTTCTTTCATGTTGTTTAATCTGCTGTAAAGCTTTGATTCTGTCAGAAGATTTTTAAGTATTTCTTTCAGTCACTGACACTCTCTCAAGCAGGCTTTTTTTTCTGCTCCTCCAAATCTGGTCCATTTTTTTTTTTCTTTATTTATTTTCCTTGTAAAGTACATTATTTGCCTCTGAATTGTTTTTCTGTGTTATCAGCTCCAGAATGACAGCGCTGTCTCTCTCCCACTTGCCTCAGGAGTAGTACAGCAAGCATAATACTAAGTGATGACACTTCAAAGTGACCGAGTGGTGTCCAATCTTAAAACTGAATGACTCTATTAAAGCAAACATGGAGGTTAGAGAAAAAAAGCCACAACTGACAAACAAAAAGTAATGGAAAATTAAAGTGAGAATGTAAACTGCTTGATGAACTTTTCTTGGTGGTGATTTAGTGGCTAAGTCATGTCCAACTCTTAGACCCATGGACTATAGCCTGCCAGGCTCCTCTGTCCATGGTGTTTCCTAGGCAAGAATACTGGAGTGGTTTGCCATTTCCTTCTTCAGGGTATCTTCCCAATTCAAGGATCAAACCCCGGGGTCTCCTGCCCTGCAGGCAAATTCTTTACCGACTATGCTACCTAAATGTAGTAAATACCAGAAACTTTCTCTTTGGCTATTGGTTAATGAGGCTCCAATATCATGTGGGACTTGGTCTTCTACCACATGGAAAGGGTCAGCAAATTACTGAAGATCAGAAACTCTGTAAGACAGCTTTTTTCAGGTTCTGAAGATCTCAAAGACAGTTTAATAAAAAAGCGCAAGTATATAATTCAATTTTAACATTCATCACCCTTGTTGATCATCTTCAGGCAGAGCAAAGAAGCTATGAGGTTGTTTCTAGCTCTATCCACTATAACTTTCAGAATCTTTCCTCCTGTTCCTGAAGTCTCTGAGCATCTCTTGACCTGACTCAGTCTATACTCAGGTCTTGCTAGGTAAACTTTATCCTAGAATAGTCATGGAAATAAGAACAATTACATCTGAGATCCTCATTCAATTCTATCAAAAACCCTGAAGAGTTAAGTAATGCGCCTTGTCCATGGCCATACAAGCTACAAGAGGTAGACCCTAATTAACCACTCCCCAACTTTAAATCCAACGTTCTCTCTCTGACACCAGTATGCCTGTCATGGAATGAATACATACCTCTGCCAGAGAGTAGGTATATTTTAATAGAGAACAAACCCTGGGTTCAGTGAAATGAATCTCCAAATACTGGAATTACAGGAAGTAACCATGGTCTAAGGTAGGACTTTTTTATTCAACACAGGAAACCTCAATGACCCTTAAACCACAACAAATATTCTCTCCCCCTAAGGATCTCCAATCCATTGCCCAGTCACAGGTTTAATCCCATTTGGCTCTGCCTTTAGGTATTTCTAAATTCAGACATCTTTGCTCTACATTAGTTCTTAAAGCCTGAAAACACAGAAATTGTGATTCTCACTCAAAAATTGGATTGCTTTTCATTAACCATGATACATTTTTAGATAACAATCTCACTTGCAGCTTTTAACAAATGCAAATAAGTCAGTGAAACAAATAGCCTAGAAAACCATTCCTTTCCTTTGCTTCTCTCTGTCTTTGAAGATCTTCCCTGGATACAATAAACCAACATCTCTTCTCACATATCAAAAGTCCATTTTCAGGCTCACCTGCTTTGTCAACTATGAAAAATTCTGTAGAAAGCAGTATTTCCTACATTATCTTCTCACTACTTATTTATGTGGACATGGATTTGTAACATATTCCATTTACAAAGTGGTAGATTTGCAAACCTAATTCTAGGGCCCAGAATAGTGTCTGGTACATGGTAGAAGGCCATGTACCACTGCTGAATAAATGTATAAACTAACCTCAGATATGCAGATGATACCACCCTTATGGCAGAAAGTGAAGAGGAACTAAAAAGCCTCTTCATGAAAGTGAAAGAGGAGAGTGAAAAAGTTGGCTTAAAGCTCAACATTCAGAAAACGAAGATCATGGCATCTGGTCCCATCACTTCATGGGAAATAGATGGAGAAACAGTGGAAACAGTGTCAGACTTTATTTTTGGGGGCTCCAAAATCACTGCAGATGGTGACTGCAGCCATGAAATTAAAAGACGCTTACTCCTTAGAAGAAAAGTTATGACCAACCTAGATAGCATATTCAAAAGCAGAGACATTACTTTGCCAACAAAGACCGTCTAGTCAAGGCTATGGTTTTTTCAGAGGTCGTGTATGGATCTGAGAGTTGGACTGTGAAGAAAGCTGAGTGCTGAAGAATTGATGCTTTTGAACTGTGGTGTTGGAGAAGACTCTTGAGAGTCCCTTGGACTGCAAGGAGATCCAACCAGTCCATTCTAAAGGAGATCAGCCTTGGGTGTCCTTTGGAAGGAATGATGCTAAAGCTGAAACTCCAGTACTTTGGCCTCCTCATGCGAAGAGTTGACTCATTGGAAAAGACTCTGATGCTGGGAGGGATTGGGAGCAGGAGGAAAAGGGGACGACAGAGGATGAGATGGCTGGATGGCATCACCGACTTGATGGACGTGAGTCTGAGTGAACTCCGGGAGATGGTGATGGACAGGGAGGCCTGGCATGCTGCGATTCATGGGGTCGCAAAGAGTCGGACACGACTGAGCGACTGAGCTGAACTGAACTGAATTCATTCTATTCATCTATTCAATGCATTCTATGCATCTTCACATTAGACTTCCTCCCTTCTCCACTTGCACCATAAGCACTTCAGCTACAAGGCAAGTGTAGAGCTTCCTTGTAAATCTAACAAGCCCTCTGAAGAGGACATAGATATGTATAGATCAGCAAGATATATACCCAATTTGAGAACCAATCTTCTTGTCTAATACACATGCTATAGACTTCCCACTGTCTATAAAGACACAGATGCCACAGACAAGCCTTTGCCTTCTGATATTAAAAGAAATTTTGAGATTACATAAGAATTTTACACTGGTCAGTGGGGCCATGATCCACATCCTCTTCCCACAGTCCCAGAGTAAGCACACTGCAGGCCCCTTAAAAAAGTGCAGTCATCCCTACAGGAGCAGAGGTCACAGAGCTATGGAATTTTTTTGGAATAACAAGCAGAGCCCCTACATCTCTCCTTAAGGAAAACATGGTCTTGAGCACATCAATCTGAATGATAAGGCAGCTTAGGCCAGGTTCTTGCTAGAAAATGAAAACAGTTATTACTCTCTGGAATGCAGCAATGTGTGTACAAGGTGTTCGACGTGATACAGTACTCAACACCACACAACGCTAATCACAAAGATGCCAAAGTTGCCGTGCACCATGAGGCCAGTGCCTTGCTGGGAGTTCTACAAATGATCCTCAGCAGCAACGAAACCCAACTCATTCATTAACCAATAAGGTTCCATGGGCTTTTTGCCCCACCCAATTTTCCCTACATACAGCTAAAGAAGCTTGACTGTCACCTACAAAATCAACCCAACTGAGGGACTAGACATAGACCAGCTTCCTTTTTACAGAGGATTTAAACCCTATTTTACAGATGACAAAACTGAGGCCCAGAGAAGCTCAACACAATGTCTAAGATCAAGAAGTTCTAGAAATCTAGTGAGCAGACTTCCAGTCCACTATAGCAAAAGGCTATGGGGGGAGAGTTCTATTTAAAAACCTCAATCTATGCTAATATCTGAAGGAATGCAAATCTGTCCAAGCAAACATGGTACCAATTATAATTTTAAAAATAACATAAAAGTGAAAAGCATAAGAGAGAGGACTTAGAAATAAAACTGGAAATATGCCAAAATATTAACAACAGCTATGCTCAGACAGAAGTACAATGGATGATTTCTGTTTAATTTTGTTTTCAGTATTTGTCTGTACTTTCCAAATTTTCTGCAATAAACCTTAAGAGAAAGATGAACTTCCCTGGTGGCCCAGTGGTTAAGACTCTGCCTCCCAGTGCAGGGGATACAGGTTGGACTCTTGTTTGAGGAACTAAGATCCTACATGTCACAGGGCAACTAACCCCACTTGCTACAACTACTAAACCCAGGCAGTTCAACTAAAAACCCGCATTCTGCAACTAGAGAGAGGCCTGCGCACCTCGATGAAAGATCCCATGTGCTTCAATGAAGATCACAAAGTACTACAACTAAGACCTGATGCAGCCAAAAAAAAATAGGCAAATATTTTTAAAATAATAATAAAAATTAAAAGGAGAGAGAGATTAAATGCTATAGAGTATTCAGCTCTGCTTATACTAGAAGTCATCTGCATTGAGAAAGATTCATGGAGAGGCAGAAAGAGCAGAAAAAATGCTAAGAACTTAAGACAACATACTTACCCACCAACTGTGGGAGAGAAGAAGCTTCCCTGTCTAGCATGATGGATCCTTTCTCCATACACGTCCTCAGCTCAAATAAACTGTGAAGGGACAAGGTGGCCACGTGGGGTTTGCTCCATCTCTCTCCACCCTGTTCCACTTTTTCTTCAAACTTAATCCACCTAGAAACATGAGAGTCAAGTGAAGAGCAATTAAAAGTGTTCTCATCACCTCTGGAAATAGCAACACCAACCTCTCTAGTTCCACCCCCACCAGCACTTTCAAAATGTCTCCTTTCGTGGAGCCTTCAAAGCTTATTCTATCATTAACTGAATTATCTTTATAAATATACCAAACAGATTCACCAAACTGCTCCTCTCCCTGATGTTAGAGAGAAAGAAAACAAACCAGTGCATCCTTGGTTTTATATCTATCTACATGTAACCATGAAATATTTAAGAATGATTACTGAACCAATTTTTTAAAATAATGTAGGAAAAATATGCATTTCAAATTCTGCATGTGGGTGGAGCCTACAGTGTGTAAAAATAATCACTATTGTGAGAATTCTGTTGTAACTTCACAAGGCAAGTTTATACAAGGTAAAATAATCAGTAATGAACCAATATTTATTGTAAATATTTAAAAATATGGTGTGCAAAATGGTTAGACAAATATAAAATTCCCCTTTCATGCTTAAAGAGGGTCAGCATGTGTTTCTGTATCTTACATTAATAACTCTCTCTAGGTTGACACAAGTTCCCTTCTCATCAAGATGCTAATAGAAGCTTTTACCCCTCAAGCTTGGCTCCACATGTGTTTAAAAATATACAAGCTCAGTAAACAATGCATCTAATCTGATAATAACAGATCTCTTATTAACCCTAGTAACGGAACAAATAACCCTATTTTATAGTTTCTTCTTTCTAAGATTTATAGACATTTTGATAACTTAGCAATATATAGGAATGCAAAAAGTTTAACGGAAATGAGAGCAAAACACATTTGACACTATTTATATCCCACATATTATATATATTGACTCTTCCTACACTGGTAAAGGAAAACAGGAAAACATCATGATTTTGCTATTTATCATGACCAGAGAAAATGTTGCTTTCTATCACTTCAAAACTCTGAAAGATATTGGACAAGATAAAAAGGGTATTAAAAATTCTTTTCCTACACTCTTCACCAAAAGTTTAATGATTGAAAAATGTTTTCCTAGGAAAAGCTAAACACTCATCCAACTCACTGAAGATGAGAACAAAGGGCAGAGATCAGAAGAAGCTCTACATAAGGTATTATTTATAGACTGCTCACCACTCCCAAGGGGAATAAAAGAACATATTATTAGAATCATGAGTGAAAATAGATCAACAGATCAGCCACAATGTCAAGGAAAATTCAGATTTCTAATCAAGCCCAACACTCCTGTGATTCATGAGTATATTAGCTATATTCTAAATTCCCTCTTTCCTCTCCCACTCAGGAAATTCTCACACTTCAATGACAACCTTATCCCAAACCTCACCCTCCACCCTAAGACCCTCCTCCTTCCCCCTGTATCCCCAAAAGTATAAGGAGTGGAGGTTTTCACATGTTTTCCCTCACATTAAAAAACCAACACCAAAAAGTTCTAAAACTTCAGAACTGGACCTTGTTTATTCTACAAAAGTAGCTTTGAAACATTCTGAAAGAAATACCTTTAATATTCTTGTGTACGTGTGTGTGTGTGTGTGTGTGCATACACGCGCACATGTGCATGTGTGTGTGTTAATTAGCAGTTCTTCACCTTTTTTGGTATTACAGCCACAGAAGTAGATGGACATGAAAGAAAAATGACAACTTCACATCACATTCTTATAGAATTCTATGGATTTGCCCAGAGGATAAAAGGTAATTGGGTTATTTTGAAAGTAATCATTTTACAGAGTATCTTACATTGGCTAACTTCAGACATATTACCTTTTCAGACTTACAGAATCTCTAACATGTTGACTGGTGACCAGTATGTGAATCATATTTACATTTGATGTTATAATTTATCGCTCAAGATGAGACTCTAGAAGATTCCACTGTGTATGAAACCTAGTCAGAATTGCATATAATTATGTTATCCAAAAAGATGGTAGTAGTGGTCTTGCTTTTATTTCTAAGAGTATTCTTATTATCTGAGGGATAGAATCTCTGTCACAGAATTTAAGTCCAAGATGAATAATAAGGGCCAGCTAGGAAGTCAGTAAATGGGAGTGTTCTGTATATTCAGCCTTTACTTCCCTCTTATCTCTCCTGAATGATGACCACTTGCTCTTCTATCAGTTGCCATAAGTCCTTATAGCCAAATGCATTTTGTAAAAGAAAACTAAGCCTCACTTATGTACAGTATATGAGAAGAGCTCTTTCTGCCATGATCTTCAATTGTCCAAACAATATAAGTTTGACAAAACCTTCTTTTTTTAAAAAAAGGAGTAAAGCCATTGCATTCTTTTGTGACCAATTACTCTCCATAGTTCATCTTAAATATGATTTTGAACGAGTTTCAAAAGCATATTTAGAAATAATCCCAACTAGCTTGGATTTAGAAAATAGTATTATTCAACCTCCTGAATTATACCAGTTAAGATTTGGTCAAGGTTTAACCATAATGAAATGGGAATGTAAAGTCTCAATACTAGCAAGTTCCTTAAAATCTACAAAAGAGAAGTATTGTCTCAAAGTTCAGTTTAAGTATCTATTTCACTTTGACTTCAGTAAATATTATATGTTGTAATGATGTCGTATCATAGTATAGCAAATAGCACAAGGTAATTCTGGGATAATGACTATTAAATTCCTTTAAAATACACTGAGGGACTTCCCTGGTGGTCCAGTGGTTAAGGATCTGCCTTGCCATGCAGGGAACACAGGTTTAATCCCTGGTCTGGGAACTAAGATCCCATATGTTGAGGGGCAACTAAACCCACATACCACAACTACTGAGCACAACTAGAGAGTCTGTGTGCCACAGTGAAAGATCCCGTGTACCACAACTAGCACCCGATGCAGCCAACTAATGAATAGATGAATTTTTTAAAGTACACTGCTTGAATTGTTCAAGGAACTGTACTTCAAACATGCAGGCATAAAGTAACAGTTTGCCCATTTAAACAGACTGCAGGTAGTTTCATTCCAGAAACTATATATGCTATGTCTATCTTCCTCACATATCAAGGACAAATTTGAGAAAAAACTGAAAATGACTCAGTTCAAATCAGAACCCATTAAAGAAAAGGCTAAGGCAAAGGTACCGAAGTTCAGCCTATTCATGTGTCAATGAATTTGTAAAGGTGCTTTAGAACCATGTAATTACAGTTCTAAAGACCCAACATTTTTACTGTAAAATGTACTAAAAGCTACTATCTACCCTTCATAATAACTATGAATAACCAGATATTTGCAATAAGTTCCCTACTTATCCTTTTGTCTTAGCTACTTGACATGTTATAGAAAAATTAATTTCAAAAGTTGGCTTTTTAAATGCTGGCAATCACAAAACTGTTATAACCTTGAAGAAAGAGTTTATTAGGTGAAGTTTATTTTTTCCAAGGTCTTAGAAGAATAATGATAAAGTACATTGCAGTTTAACACACTTTGAGTGACTGCCAACCAAACAGTATTTCACTAGTTTGTTGAAGAAATAGAAGGCCCACGGGAAACACTGAATATTTCGCAACTTTCCAATCGTGTGATTAAATATAATTAAGAAAAGAGAAGACCTCTAACTTAAAAACATGCCAGTTTTACAGTGGAAAATAGACATGACCTTTGCCCTAGAATATAATCCAACTATATAAAGCTATTAAAACAATAATAAATTTCTTGTTAACTAATAAATGCCTCATAGTACATAAAAGATGCCAATGCTAGTGCATATCTGGGATAAAAGATGTTTTTAAGGAGAATTCTTAAATTTCTAGATCAACTGTGAAAGTTATTGCAAAACAGTGTAGTAACCACATATAATTACATAGATGATTAAATTCCTTTTTCTTACAGAAAAAAAAACCTGGTCTCAAATGGAATTTTCCAGAGTAACACAGTAGAGAAGAGATAGTGGATTCAGTGTAGATTAGGGTCCCTCTGCAAAACCCTAGGGTACGGGCATGTGGCTATGTTTGATGGCCAGGCCCTGAAGTCAGGTTCTCCAAAGGGAGGCAGGGTCACTCGGCCAAGCAGAAACTGTTCCTCCATGTCACCCACTAAAACTGAAACATCAGTCCCCTTTTCCTTTGTTGGCTTGTTGGGTTTATTGAAACTTGTGATGTCTTGCTTTTTTACGCAGGTTTGGCAGTAGAATTTGCGTCTCACTGGGGAAGTGATCTTTAACACAGATTCTTATAACAGTGATGAATCCCAACATGGTCCATCTGAATATTCACTGAGGGAAAACTGAAAGCCAAAAACCATGTTGGCAAACATCACTGACTCACAGAAATAAAGAGTTTGGAGTCATGGGGGGTTGTGACAGCCTTTCTAGCTGGCTTAAGGCCATCACCAAAACTGGATCATGACTTATTCTTTTACCAGTTTGCTTCATGAATCAATTAGCTGATGCCTAGTCACCTAGAAGGAAAGCTATGACAAACCTAGGCAGCATATTAAAAAGTAGAGACATCACTTTGCTGACAACAGTTCATATAAGCTATAGTTTTTCCAGTAGTAATGTATGGATGTAAGAGTCGGATCATAAAGAAGACTGAGCGCCAAAGAATTGATGGTTTCAAATTGTGGTGTTGGAGAAGACTCTTGAGAGTCCCTTGGACTGCAAGGAGATCAAACCAGTCAATTCTAAAAGAAATCAGTCCTGAATATTCATTGGAAGGACTGTTGCTCAAGCATCAATACGTTGGCCACCTGATGTGAAAAGCCAATTCACTGGAAAAGACCCTGATGCTGGGAAAGATAGAAAGCAAAAGGAGAAGGGGGCAGTAGAGGATGAGATGGTTAGATAGCATCCCCCACTCAATGGACATGAATTTGAGTGAACTTCAGGAGATGGTGAAGGACGGACAAGCTGGTGTGCTGCAACCCACCGGGTCGCAAAGAGTTGGACATAACTTAGGAACTGAACGACAACAACAGTCACCTAGAAATTCTTAATGAGAAGCACAGGATCATTCACTAGAAACCAAATGTTCCATTAGAACTACTGCTACATCACTGAAAGTCAATATTAAAGTTTTGGTTTTTTGACTTTTTGCCATACCATGTGCACTCAGGGAATTTTAGTTCTCTGACCAAGGTTCTCTAAACCTGCACCTCCTGCAGTTGAAGCACGGAGTCTAAACTACTGGACCACCAGGGAAGTCTCTGAATGTCAGTATTCTAATGACCTAACACTAAGGACACTCTTTCGAAAAATAATATTCTCTGTATTCCACTGATTATATATATTTCTCAGGTCTGATCATTCTACCTTTGGGAAAGCCAGTGAAAATTCAAAGTTCTTACTTTCAGGAAAGAAAAAATTGGGGAAAAGATGTGGGGAAAAAAGAGGGTGGTAGGGTTGGCTATACTTCAAACGTCATATAAATAAAGACTTCCCTTGTTTATAGTTTTACATGACTACTTTCCTTAGTGCTTTGTGAGACGTAAATGGGGATATTTTTCCTACCAGTGAAAGCATTGTCCTTATTTTTTAAGACACAGAGCTAACCTGAACGTCTTGAAGTAGGACAAAAACTGCAGTAATGATGAGGCTCCATGTAGGATATTCTTGGTCAAATGAAACCATTAGTCAACTGAAAAAAGTATAAGACATTAAAAGGGTAAATACTAAAGAGGGTGTTATTGTGTTCTATGGGGTGTGGACTCACAGCAGAAACTACACAGAGCTGGAGAGATCGGGCAGGTTAGCTCTCTATGGAATAAAATAGTCCTTTTGATTGGAGTTTTCACAAAAAGCAAAGAATTCTGTTTAATGTTAGCAAAAAAAAAAAAATTCATGCTGCATTTGCATATGTAAAATGAGTCCCTTTTAAGTCGTAAACTTTTATTAGTCTGGTAGGTTTTAGAGCTTTCCATGGGCAAGAAAATCCCCATCATGCCTGGAAACTGGACATCATAAATGGCAGTCATAAATTACTATCAAAATATTCAGAAGCAGAGTCACGTTGCAGGAAGTAAAACCCACTAACACTATGAATCACTTCTGGAGACACAACCATCTCCACACTTCCCAACAGAATTTAGGTGGAGCAGTAAGCTAAGAATCAAGGCTCTATTTTTCTATTCATTCATTCTATAAACAAGCAGTTTTCAGCTGTGGGCTATGTCACAGGTAGTTGAAAACACTAGGGATATAGTGGTGACCAAAACAACCCCAAATTCTTGCCCTCATGGAGCTTTACTTTTATTGGAGAGAGACAATAACAAGATATGTTAACATGCCAAAAGTTGATAAGTACTAAAGACAAACAGAATAAAGGATGAGGGATAGGAAAGTTTGGGGAAAGTTGCTTGTTTCCAATGAGGAGGTCATGGTTGAATAGAGACCTGAAGGAGGTGAGGAAATGAGCCACAGAGATGACAGTGGGTACACAGGAGAGCATTTCAGACAAATGGAAGCTCAAGTGCAAAGGCCCTGACACTGGAGCATGACCAAGCCAGTGAAGCTAGAGCAGAGCTAACCAGGAGGAGAGAAGTAGGAGATGAGGTCAAGAGATCATAGTGTAGAGTTCATGAGGAAGTAAGGGCAGGTTCAGGGAGATGAACTAATTACAAAGCATTTGCAGTCATCTAGATGAAAAAGAATGGTGCATTGGACCAGGGTTGTGGCAGCAATGAATGCAAGATAATGGTGAGATTCTGAACATCTGAATAACGTTGAGGGTAAATTAGATAGGCTTTGCCAGTGGATCAAGTAAGGAATGTAGGGAAAAGACAGGTGTCAAAAAGACTCCAATCTTTCTGGCTTGAGCAACTAGAAAAATGGAGTTGTTCACTGTGGTGGGGAACCTTGTAGGAAGAGCAGGTCTGACGTGGGAAGATCAGAAGCTCAGTTTCTGACATTTTACTTTGAGATGCCTGCATGCATGCTAAGTCACTTCAGTTGTGCCTGACTCTATGTGACCCTATGGACTATAGTCCACCAGGCTCCTCTGTCTCTGGGGATTCTCCAGGCAAGAATACTGGAGTAGGTTGCCATGCCCTCCTCCAGGGGATCTTCCCAATCCTGGGATCTATCCCAATCCTGGGATCGATATAAGAAAGTGGTTCTTATATCTTCTGCCTTGGTAGGCAGGTTCTTTACCACTAGTGCCTCCTGGGAAGTCCTCTGAGATGCCAACTACCCATCCAAATATTTGTTTTCAATCAAACAAGGCAAGAAGTCTGGGCTAGAGAACTATATGCAGATGGCATCAGTGTCTTGATGAATTAGTTTGAAACATCAAACAAAGGTCCTCTTTCGGGCTTTGTCAGTGGTGTGCTGGCTACCTTGGGCTGGGTACCTGGGTACACTGAGCTGTACATCAGTCAGAAAGAAATGGATTATCACAGACCTCTAACTGATCACATAATAATTCTAAGAAATTATTATATTTAGAACAGTAGATTCTAAGGCAATCAGTTCTCAACTAATCATAATCATAATCTCTCCCTTCAGGGGAATGAGTATAATGAGGTAGACAAAATGAAAAAAAGAATATCACATATATGATTAATTAATTAATAGTAACTGTGGCAAGTCCTATATAGGAGAAGTTATAGAAGGTAGACTATTGTCAGTATGTTTCTCTCTGGACAGTTTCCTCCATGACATGGTGTACACCCACCACCCTTTTTCTCCAGCAGTACAGTCTCTCAGGAACCCATGACTTCACCAAAAGGACACATATGTTGTTCCCAAGGAAAAAATAACCACCTTTTAAAGATGGAAAAGTATTCATGACCATCTTAACCTTTAAGAATCTTAAATGAAAATACTGTGTCCATCTCATTCAATTTTGAACTACTGATACAATGAGCTGTGATCCCTTCACATTTCTGGGACCAGAGGTCACATAAAATAAAGTACAGTCTGCATTTGGCTGAAATTAAAAACAGAATGCTGTACCTGAATTCTACTCTATATAGGTACTCGCACAGAATTTTAAGATGAAAGTTAAGAATCAATGGAACTCTTCTAGTTGCAGCTGATGACACCAATATACAAAGAGGGATGGAATTTTAGAGCTATAAAATGCAATGATATTAGAAACAATGCAACCCTAATATGACTCTCATTTGACAACATAAAAAACACAAGCTCAGAAACTACATGATTATATGACCTGCTAGTTAGCAGCAAAGTCAAAACTAAACCAAAATCTCCCCGACACTTAATTAATGCTGCACCAGTATAATTCTCACTCTGATCTGAGATACTGGTACAAGTTTTCAGTTTGACAGACTTCTTCAGGAGAATTTTTTATCAAATAAAAGCATACTTTATGAAAAACTTTTAATATCCAAGTGATTGGTGCTAAGAGAGGGGAAAAAGAGACAACGAGCGGAAAGAGGCCCCCAAGAGAGCAAAGAAGGAAGAGCTTCAAGAGGGAGCATTTGAGATGCTGGGGCAGAAATGAGTTATTGCTCACTTCTGTATTCCCAGTACCTAAAACAGTGCCCAACACGTACTGTATATTCAAAACGTAATGGCTAAATTTAATTGATTTGAAATAAATTACAGCCTATAAAAGGCATGTTGTTTGGGCTTCCCTGGTGGCTCAGATGGTAAAGAATCTGCCTGCAATGTAGGAGACCCAGGTTAGAGTCATTAAAAACATATTGGCTGAATTTAACTGATGTGAATTAAATTACAGCCTATAAAAGGGATATGTCCATATTATTTTGTTGGTGAAAGTCAAATACATTGAACCTCCATATAGTGATGACAACAGACTAATAACTGCCACTATATCAACATCTTTGTAGTAAATGATTTTTATATGTCATAGACGATTTAATGTGGTGTATATAACTAAATCTACATGTAGAAAGAAAGAAAAGCTCTGTTGTGAGATTAATGAAACTTTAGATATTTGTGCAGTGCTTAACAATTTATATAGCATTTCCACATGTATATATGTATGTATGTAAACATACATGACACAATGATATATCTAATATAACATGATATATATTTATAAATAAACTATATAATATAAATACAACATATTGTAACATATATATTTATATATTGTATATCTTAAGTTGCATACATATATATATATTATATGTATATTTATATATGGTGATGAATGTTATGAGCTGGCAGGTGACAAGGGTCTGAAATTAAACTCAGGTCCCTACTACTCCCAATTCAAGTGAACCTTCTACTTGTTTTCACTCTATTTTTAAAAGATGACAAGTTTTCACTTGGAATAATGGCAAGTTTGTGGATAATGGTCATTGTCTTCGCCACCTCCCCCTAACAGGGAATGGGTAACAAGTAAGAAATGGTACCACAAGATACCTTGGCATGTGGAGACCATGGGTATATATCTTCAGGCCCTCATTTTAGGTGCCTGACTTTCCCTCTTTAAAATATTTTATTGTTAAATACCTATAAATGGCGATTTACTTCTATATCTTATAAAGGTTAAAATGAAGATCAATGACCCCAGCAGTGAAACAAAGGGTGTCCTGCATCCATGTCAATGTCAAAGAGAAGAAAAAGAATCTTTTCAATCTTTAACCAGCCAACCTCAGGCTCATCGGTCATTCAAAGTGCTCAGGTTAGAGAAAGGGGCTCACAGACAAGGATCTTGCCCCGTCCTTGTTTCCCTGGCTCAGTCTTGCACACTCAGCCATGCCTCACCTCGCTGTCTCCTTCCATTCCATCTCCTGCCCATCCACGGCCAGCAGCTCATCCAGTTCCGTGAAGAGCTGAGGGGGTGCTGGGCTGTCATCCTCCTCGCCCAAGATGAATCGGATGCGTTCTGCCGCAGGAGAGACTGCAGAAGTGAAAATACTGCGGTTAAACATCGGCTGGACAACCCTGAGCAAAGTGTAGCTCCGAGGTCTTCCTCTGTCCCCAGAGCTGGTGGGCTTCCCTTCCACATTTTCAGTGGACATCTTCCTTGCCGAGCCTCCCTCGTCCCCAACCTAAAGACAAAAGGAATCCAAGGCCTTCTCTACTCCTTTGGTTCTGAACCGTGTCTCAGTTCTCCACCACGCTCCAGGAGGACAGAGCTCCAATTCCACGTCCCGACTGACAGAGAACCTTTAGCCCTCAGATGAGCTGAGGTCCAACCACGTGAGCTTCTCTCTTTCTCTACTGATGACCCATCCAAAAGTCTGAGACAGAAACCAGCTGGAGCCAATCATTTTCTCTGTAGCAGTGGGAGGGGGCAAGAGAGCACCCCAATCCTAAGTTTCCCCCAGGCCCCCGCCTCCCAGCCACCCTCCCTGTGCCCAATGCCCAAAGCCCATGCATGCCCTTGCAGGCTCCTTACTGCCCGTAACTGCCTAACTGCAAAGTTGATGAAGGAATATTTAACAAGACGGAGCCTCTTCTTTACATAATGGCAGTACCCAAAAATGTTTAGTCACACTTCAGTGCACTTGAAAAACAAACCCAAGTAAAATATTGTACACCAGAAGGGGAAAAAACCTTCCAACTTGCTTGAGCACATAATTGAATGCCCTACTAGCTCCTTCTGACCCCATCTCCTAAAAGTCATGTAATGAAAAATTAACTAGAACCTCCTCCTAGATGTGGGCTGTTTTCTCTTTAAAATAAAAGGGGAAAAAAGGAAAGCTTTTGGAAACTGACAGTTATAAGATAAAGCCCATGGATACTCCTTATAATCCCCAAAGAATGGTATATACATGTGACTGTGGTCCAAGTCCAAAGAATGGTATATACATGTGACTGTGGTTCGAGTACACAGATTTATTCATCCGTAGAGCTTTGTAGTAATATATGCTCTCAACCTAATAAAACAAAAATAATTCCTAACATCTGAAAACTGCTATAATATTAGGCAGAATAAAATTCCATAGGTCAAAATACATTTACTAGAAACTCATGAAAAATATTCAACCTACCTAGTAATCAAAACTAATTATTAAAATAAAATACATTTTGCCTATAAAAATGGCAAAAACTTCAAAGAATGACACTCTCAATGTGGGCAAGGGTTTAGGACATATGCACCAGCATCTTTCAATTTACATCACTGGTAGGAGTCCAAACAGAAACATCTTTCTGAAGGGAAATTTGAAAAAAAATATGGAAATGTTTTCAAAGTACATCTATCCTGTGAGCCAGCAATTCTACCCCTAGAAAGATGTTCATTTCAAATAAATAACAGTTGCTATTGCAACATCTTATCTACAGAGCTGACCACTAGAGCATATTTTGTAATTGAGAAAACTAGAAAAAGCCTAAATGTCCAAAAAGGAGGACTGGTTAAACAGACCATTGGTTAAGGCCATTCAATCAAATACTATGTCACCATAAAACATAAAGATGAGATTATTGTTTTTTGACATGCATACCATATAATATTAATTGAAAAAATAAAACTACAAAATCACGTGCATAAAGCAACCCACTCTGCCAAAGAAAAAATACACACATATCCATAAGATAGTCTGGAAACGAGGGAGCCCTCATTTTGCATGGTTCTAATGAGTGTGAGTTTCAGCTACTACAGTTGAGTTAAATAACCCCAGTAGCACAGCACCACAGCTTAAGTTTCAGCTGTGTGGTATATTAACTATGAGTAATCGCATAAAATACAAAGTTCACTGCCAGCTCTTCAGTCCATCAGCTACCACGTAAATAACATACGTGCATCACGATCATGACCAATCATAGTGCCCCTTTCAAAGTCTGCCAGTGACTGGTCACTACACATTTGTTATCCAGTTCACGCACAGACAGCAAAGTGAAGAGTGGTTCGGCCTTCTTTTCTTGCAATGATAGATGCATATGACATGAATAATCAAAAGAGGGAGTTGGCCAGCAAAGATGGAAGTACAGCCCAGAAACGCTGGAAGTGCAACCTACGTCAAACACAAATGGAGTTAAGACCTAACTGATTATGGGAATGTAGATAATGCTGCCGTTCCCCATTTGAGAGACTCCAGATGTACAGTCAGGGGAACTTAGTGAAAGCAAACTCATTAACATAAATAGTAAGGCAAGCGGTTGTAACAAAATGATAATGATGTCCCAGGGGAAGTGATACTGGCAAAAAAAAAAAAAAAAAACCTTCACGTTTAAGGAACTCTCATACACATTTCCTGACATGGAAAGCACAAAGGATAAAATGCTGGAAGCTGATCCAGACTTAGGAATATGACAACTCCTCTGGGCACAGAAAAGATGTTCACTCCATTTCATAAACTGTACTACAGGAAACAAGCAAACTACTTCTGACAAGATTTTACAAAGAAATCAACCGCTTTAATCTCAATGCTTCTAATGTTTTAAATTAACTTGTACTAAATAAATACTGGTTTTATTATTTCTTTCATTTCCCTCTACCTTTACAGTCAACACTAAGAGAAATTTTAATGATTTGGAAAACTTTTTAAATGTCAAAGAACAATAATAACTTTTCTCATTGATCATTAGGATTGTTTTATATAGTTTCAGCTTGCATAGTCATTTTTATGGTCCTGCAATACAATGCAAAGCAAGGACTGCCTGTATATATATCTTTTAAATGCTATTCAGTTTATTTCTAGAGCTTCTATTTTCTTTTTTGCTTTCATATCAATTCTAATACATGCATAATTCATTCATGTATTCATTCAGCAATATTTATTGAGTAATGTCTATGCTTTAAATAGGTTTTGCTTCAGGCTTTGAAGATAAAGCAAAGAACCTAACAAAAATATTCTAATTTATATGTTGGAGGGAAAACAAACATTAACTAATTAATTAGTTAAGTGAATAAGAAAGTATATAAACCAGCAAACAAGAAAAACATCTGCAAATTGTTCTGTGCTTCCAGAACATTAAAACAAGGTAACTGAATACATATTAACTTAAGATACAATATATTTTACTTTTGTAATTAGAAAAAAAGTGGCTTTGAAATTTCCTAAATCTCTGGGAGAAAAAAAAAAAAACTAAAGTTCTAGGATTTTTGTGTAAAAACATTTGCAATGTCTTTCCAATCAAGAAACGGGATGTGTGATCATTTTAGAGGATCAGAGAACACATAAAAGGAATGATAGGAGGGTAAGAAACGACTGGGAGAATTTGGAATCTAAATACTACACCTAACAAGGAAAGCGTTCACATTACTAAAGATATAGCTATTCAGCACAGTGGTTCTGAAACTGACAGTCACAAATTTGACTGATTTTCATCAACATTCAACATCAAAGATCCCTGAGACAGACAGAATTAGCTTTCAGAAAAGTCTATGTTTAGAGAATCAACTTTTTGTTCATTTCTAAAAGATGCTGTCTGGCTTTGTCTTCACCTCTAACAAAGAATGAACATCTCTCCTGCTTAAAAAACAAACTCTCCTGCACAGACCCTGCACAGTTCATCTGTGCTGAACTGGAATCCACAGAGCACTACTCTGCAGTCTGAAGTTCTCAAGTTAGAACTAAGTACAGCTCACTGCTTATCAGACAGCAACTTGCTGCACCTCTGCAAAACAGAAAGAAAGAAAGATGTCATGTTACCTCCAGGTCTTCCTCTCTGGGCACCGCGACTGAGCACCTTTCACAAGTTGTCTTATTTATTAAATATAGCCTCTGAGCAACCAGTATAACGATCTCCAGGATAAAATTCCAAAATCACATGTCATAAACTGGCTTGCCACTCTAGTTTCTTTCCTCAGTTGCTCCCCTCACCAAAAGAAAGCTTCTCCAAGAATCAGAAATAAGAGGTATTGTATTGTCAATATCAACATGTGGGAGAGGCATCTTCCAGGGCCAACAAACATCCTCCCCATTTTTAACATCATTATTAACACCAAGATATGCAGGGTGCAATGAAGTATGTCAGGAATTCATTTTTCCCCTATAACTTTTGATCAGATAAAAGTGAAGTGAGTGAAGTCGCTCAGTTGTGTCCGATTCTGCGACCCCATGGACTGTAGCCTACCAGGCTCCTTTGTCCATAGGATTTTCCAGGCAAGAATACTGGAGAGGGCTGCCATTTCCTTCTCCAGGAGTTCTTCCCAACCCAGGGACTGAACCCGGGTCTCCCACATTGCAGGCAGATGCTTTACTGTCTGAGCCACCAGGGAAGTCCTGGTCAAATAAAGAAATGAGCTAAATACGAGCTATACTATTATTTTCAAACTCCTTAGCCAAACTGGGTTTGAATCCAAACTCCATTACTTATTTGTTGTGTGATCTGAGACAAGTTAGTTATCCTCTCTGTGTCTCAAGTTCCCCCACCTAAAAACTGGAATGATGATGATCACCAGAGTAGCTAAAATACAAGATTACAGATTCATTTAAAAATTGCCAGCCCTTACCAGCAAAACCTGCCTGGCTTCTAAGAAAGCAAGCTCTCACAGCTGTTAGCCTTGACAATCCCTCTATGTTGAAAAGATACTAGATAAGAAAGAAAATAGCCAAAAGTTCTGCACGTTTTACTTTAGTAAATTAAGTGGCTTCAGTAATGAGAATGCAAAGGTGTCCATACAGTCCAGGAAATAGCCAATAAAAGAACAAGAAAATAAATAAACCCTTTCAGTCTTAATTTAATACCAGAGGAGTAGGGGGTTTGAGAACATCAGAATATCAACTTGCTTTTACACATGAATAGATTACAATTCTAAGTAATAACTAATCTAGTTTCATCATAAAAGAAAACCTAGAGAAAAAATGAGAGAGGGTAAGAGAAGAAGAAAGAAAGGAACGAGAAAGAGAAACTGTCAAATTCATCCAATTACTTTTGTCAGAACAGAAGGTCTGCAGATCAAAATGAAGTTAATGCCTTTAATCTGCTTTGATTTTTTTTTCCTTTTTTCATTCATCCTCTGGGTTAAAATATATTTTGGGTTTTTGAGTGGTTCAAGAATTCCCTGGAGGGTCCTACTTGAATGTGGTTACCTCTGACCCAGGTCCACCTGTCGGAGGACAAAGTGATGGTCTGCAGGGGCTGGGGACACGTGGTACCAGCAAACCCCTGCTACCGACAGGAAGAAGGCAAATGCATGGCAGGAATGCTGTCCACCCACTGCCACCAGCAGCCACCACAGCAGACATCATCCTCACACTGTCTCCTGTAGAGCTTGAACTTGGCCTCCATGTTCATCTGGGCAGCCACCATCTACATATCAGCGATGGCAGATGCAATGAAACCTCTCCACCATGCCTTGGCTACACAACAGTCTACTCCCCATTTGCCTTTCTCGTCACTCTGGCCTCAATCTGTGTGTCCATCCTTGTCTCCCACAGCAACCCAGAAGTGTCCCATGACAGAATACAACTACACTATTCTTTCCTCTCTGATTCCATTTCTAAGGCCCAGTTGAAAATGCTAACTTTTCCAATAACCTATAGTAACCATTCCCCAGAAATGTGAATCTCTCATTTACTGAAATCATAACTACACTTTGAATTATTCACTGAGGCACCAACCAATACATGGCTTGCTCGTTATTACCTAACTTTTCTAGATGTGCCTTGTCTCTCTAACTAGGTCACTGAGGTCCTAGAACATAGGGGCTGTGTTTTACACACCCTCCTTAAAGACCAATACAATACTGTGCACATAAGAGTCATTCTGAGTATTAATGAATTAAGTTAAGTCGCTCCCTCAGTCATGTCCAACTCTTTGCGACCTCATGGACTGTAGCCCACCAGGCTCCTCTGTCCATAGAATTCTCTAGGCAAGAATACTGGAGTGGGTTGCCATTTCCTTCTCCAGGGGATCTTCCTGACCCAGGGATCGAACCCAGGTCTCCCGCATTGCAGGCAGACGCTTTAACCTCTGAGCCACCAGGGAATTAGATATGGCTAAACAAACCTTGTACATTTTCCAGCACACAAATATGTGCTTGCAAAAAGCAGCTGACATCAAGGCCTCTGAAATGGAAAATATCTAAGTTTTGAAAACTGCCCTTATTCTACCCTTCCCCTTAATCCATCTTTGCATGAACTGTACCAAAATACAGTCGCCATTTCCTGTTATGTCACATATAAAAGAATGAATACTTCAGGTCAACTATTTTCCTCTGCTAGATGCAATCTCCTTCTACCCTGAGGGACCACAACATTTAATGTGCACATCTATTAAGACATTTAATATCCATGGCTCAGTGTGTTATTCATTGCTGTACTTTGTCTTCACAGGTTTTCATGCCTTACCTAAACTGTTCTTGTCACCTACCACATATACAGTGAAGTTATACAAAAGAGAATGGATGGAAAATTGAGTAAAAGACTGAATGAAAAAAAAAATGAATAACATCTATTCTGCCCCAGTTCCTCACAGGATATCGTTCTATGCTTCTGTCCTCTGCCTCTTGTTAATAAGCTCAACTAGGAAAATGACATGATGGAAAAATGCAAAAAATGGAAAACAGGGGGGTAGTGGGGTTAGCGAGATTTGAAGTATAGTTCCTACACTTTCATTTGGTAATGTAACTGATTAGTTTTCAGTGTATTCAACATGCCATGGTATTTGTTGAGATAATACAAATATTTTTAAGATAATATCTCTATCTTCAAGGAATTAATGCTGGAAGGTAACATATAATAATGTGGAACATGTTATCAATAAAAATGTAATAGTCAATATGTAAGACTTTTGAATGGTTACACTGGACTAGGCATTGTGTGAAGCACTTTCATTTACATAGTTTATTTTACACAAGCCTATGAAATATCCACTACTATTATTCTCTTGTATTTCTTTCGCACTACAGCTAGGGAAACTTGAGTATCAAGAAGCTAAGAGACTTCTCCAAGTTGACATAACAATAAGTGATATGACCTCAAATCCACTTGTGTTATTTCCAAGCCTACTTCTTAGCCACCACACTCTAATGGATGATCTCATCTTTAAAGATGCTCAGATTTCCATATGAACAGTACAGACAGTAAATGTACTGGATTTCAGAAGAGGCAGAAATCATAATGGCATATGAAATAGTCCTAAAGTAAATTAATTGGACATTTGGTTCATTATCTGCTGAAAGGCAATTTGTGAACGTGCTCTTTTATTTTTGGTCTGTAAAACCTCCCACTGTGGTCACCCTGCAGGCTACCCCAAAAAAACTTTTTTTCAATAGAAATAATGATCATAATGAACATTCATACTGAGCATGACAAGTTTACATGCAAATCCCCTTCTGTGGGTTAAATGAGGACTTCTGGATTTTTTATTTTCTCCTTGTCAAAGTCCACCATCTGGTAAAGTCTTAGCTCTCAAACCAAAGTATAAAAAGAAATAACTATTTGCTTTTCCAACTTATTAATGTGCTATCACCAACTGGTTTATATAGTTATCATTTTAAGTATTCATTTCTCTTCTTCATGCGGAGATAAAAGTTTGTAGGTCGGTATCATGGTTGTTAAAACCTTCACAATTACCTATTAGGCCACTGTAGTACTCAAATACACTTAAATGTATATATAAAATCCTCAAACTTCTTTTCACATTCATAACTACAAGAAATGATTAAATAGCTAAATGTATAAATCTCCATATTCATACAAATCTTTAACATATACACATACATTGCAAAGGCATTTGTTACTCCTGCCCACCTAGCAACCCTGACCTTTTTTTTTTTTCAATAACACCCCATTTTCCTTGGAGAAACATCTTTATACTTAGAAGTCCACTGATATTGAATTACCCGCTGTGCCCCAGGCCTGGACAATAAGAACATCACGATTCTTGGCCACAATAATTAATTTTTGACTGGATATTTTATCTAATCCAGGACAAACAGAATAAATAAGCATTAGCTTTTTTTTTTTTTTTTGAACTTCCAGGAAATAAATCTTCACTTTATGCTTAAGGTGCTAAGATGGTAATAAAAGCTTCCAGTGTAGATGGCCACCTTGCAACCCTAAGGGAAAAGCGTACCTGGGAATAAGGAACTCAGAACCAAGATAGAAACAGGTTCCTGATACTATCATTTAAGCACCTAGATCCAACTATGCCTGAAGTCAGTAACTTTTCAATCATATGTAAGGATTCCCTTTAAGCTAAAAGTAATCAGAGGCAATATTTTTTGTCACTTGCAGCCAAAGAGTTATGATATAGATGTCTATGCTTCCATTTGAATGAGTTAGGGTAGGGCGAACCTATATTAGTCATCCATGTTTCAGCTCCTTCAAATTAACTGAAGAATCTGTTTTCATAAATCCAACTTTTATTGGAGTGATCTGTTCAAGTCATGAGACTTTCTCCATGCCTGAACTCACCTCTCCTTCAACATATCCAGAAAATGACTATTGATTTACATGCTGGCAGGCTCTAGACAGGTAAATTAGACGGTTACTTTTTCTGTTTCAAATTAGCTAAGAAATTGAAACAGGCAAATAGCATTCATTAAGGTGGATAATTTTTTAAAATACTTAGGTATCCATGTATTTTAAGCTCCCACACATGAAAAGCTGCCAATTATCACAATTATCCGTAATATGCCATGACATTATTACTCAGCTATAAAGAGTCAACAGCAGTAAAAGCCTGGATTTCAGAATGCTACCAATTTCAGCCAGCAAGAGGTGATAAAAAGTGGAGTTTGCTGAGACATTTTTGGAAAATACATGTGTCTTAGCCTTTCATCTTCAAAATATTGGAAAAAAATTAATTTACCTAAGGGTAGCATTACCAAAATGTTAACAGGATGCCAGTCATGTCTATAAGCTATTCAGAATTCTTTTTTTTAATTTAAATTTATTTATTTTAATTGGAGGCTAATTACTTTACAATATTGTATTGGTTTTGCCATACCTCAACATGAATCTGCCATGGGTGTACATGTGTTCCTCATCCTGAACGCCCTCCCATCTCCCTCCCTGTACCATCCCTCTGGGTCATCCCAGTGCACCAGCCCCAAGCATCCTGTATCCTGCATCGAACCTGGACTGGTGATTCGTTTCTTATATGATATTATACATGTTTCAATGCCATTCTCCCAAATCATCCCACCCTCTCCCTCTCCCACAGAGTCCAAAAGACTGTTCTATACATCTGTGTCTCTTTTGCTGTCTCGCATACAAAAAGGTGGTAGCTCTTACATTCTCCAATTTATTCTGCATTTCTCCTTCATAATTTCTGGTAATATGGTGTGTTGGAAAATTAAAACTAGGCTTTTCAGTGGGGTTACTATATGTATTTACAATGCTGCTGGGTGTTCCCTAGTAGTCCAATGTTTGGGATTCAGTGCATTTACTGCCATGGTCTAGGTTCAAGCCCTGATCAGGGAACTGAGATCTCACAAAACCACAGCACAGTCAATCAAAATAATAAATGCTGCTAAGATGTTCACAGAGAAGTAGTCCCAGTGATGGCCTAGCAGTCAAATTTTATCTATGAAACTTCAGGGCACATCATATTGAAAAAAACATTGGCTCAAAGTCTTTGGGGGTCTGCTGATGCTTTTAATTAATCATTCCAAGTATATTAATTATATTAGTAACACTATTCCAATATTTCAATAATCTCTATCAGAAAGACATAAAATTTTAATTAGTCATTTTGGGTTTTAGCAAGCTCGGTAGTGATCCAAACTAAGTAACTGTTACAGACTGGGCTGTGTCTCTGACAAATTTCATACGTTGGAAACTCTAGTCCATAATGTGATAATATCTGGAGATTATTAGTTGAGTTTAGATAAGATTATGAGAGTGGATCCCTGATAATGTGCTTAATGCACTTATGAGAGGAGATACCAGCAAGTTTACTTCCTCTTTCTCTCCGCCATGTGAAGGAGACACAGGGAGAAAGCTCCCATGTGAAGCCTGGAACTGGGCCCTAACCAGGGAACAAAATCACCTGGTACCTTGACCTTGACTTCTCCGCCTCCATAACTGTGATGAATAAATTCCTATTGTTCAAGCTACATAGCCTACTATAATTTGTTATGACAGCCTGAACTAACACAGTAACTAAAGTAATCAATGTTAAAGCTGAACTTTTTGACTTTTTTTCTAGACTTCTCTTATCACCCTATCATTTTCCCTACTTCACTGAATCCAAGTTTGCATGGTATTCATGAGCCCTTGGGGAAGAAATGGGCTCACAGAAATAGTAATAACCCAATTTCACTGACACTGTCCCAGAGGCATATAGTGAAAAATCTGCAGTCTGCACCCCACTGATATATCTACCTCTCAAGGAGTTTCTGGGCCCCCAAGGGATGAGTCACACTTATTCTTCTGGCTCCAGCCCCATTGTTGATGCCCTCTGTCTGCAAAATCATCTAGAGAGGGTACCACACTGTAGACATAGTCACTAGGGCCCAGCGTGGCAGTGTCAATACCCTGCTAAGGAAATCAGCATCCAGAGTTTCCAAGGAGGCAATACCCAAGGTGCCAAAGCAACACAGTAGTGAAAAAAAAAAAAAAAAAAAAACAGCAAGTGACCAAGAATTCTGGATGGAATGTCATGACCAATAATGTGGATCTGATGAGTCAGTACATTGTTCAGAGTGTTACTTGGCCCCTGCTAGAGTCGTAAGTTATGTCTTTTGACACCTATTACATGCCAGAGAATTTCCAGAAGAAAAACGACTCAAGCAAGGAAGAAGAATTCCTATAACCATGCCTATTCACTCAAATGTAACCAGAAGGGTGTATCTGCCTTGTTAAAGTTACAAGATACCTAATGCCTTGAACATTTGGATAAGCATTAACTTTGGTTCTTATTTTTAACTCCCTTCTAGTCTTTTGTTCAGATCAAATTCCTTTCCCCAAAGAACCAGCTTTATCCTGATCCTTCCGTGAATCAATACATTCTGTTTTGTTTATTCCAGTTATAATTGGGCTTCTTCAAGCTTACCGATTTATATAGTATGTATAGAAAAAAACACCAGAACCAAATGTTAGCAATTATTATCCCTAAATGATAGAATTATTGATGATTCTTGTCTTCCTCATTTTGCTCACGTGTAATCTCCAAATTTTCTAAAATTAACATTAATGTCATTATTATAAGGAAAACAAACCCATTAAGGTATATTTAATTGCTAACTTGAGGACAGTCATGCCAAATTAGTGCCAGGCACTTCCCTACCATACTTAAAATTGCAGAATCTCAATTATCTTTCTCAACAAAACAAGCATAACCCTCATGCATTTGCCTTTACTGCTGTCTAGGGATTCAAACAGCCACTTCTGAACCATGTTACAGGACTGGCCATGGTTCTGAAAGCAAGCAGATGGAGCAGCCACAAAGGTCTAAAAATAATTCCATGGACTCAGAAGAATGGGGACAGCGTGAGGGGCTTCATGCAATTGGCTTGGGAAAGCAAGATGCTATCTGTAAAGAGGAACTCACCCTCTAATTAAGATGGTTAAGAAAATGGCCACCAGCAAGCTCTTCCTAAAAGAAGGAAAAGTTCCCAATGCATGTCACAGTTTCCATTTCCATTTTCCTTTAATTTCTTACTCCCTACTTCACTTCTCTTTGCTCTGCCAGAGCTGTCCATGATAAGCTTTACATGATGAATCACTCTGCTTCAGAGTGAATACATCAGCATTTTCTCCAGGTTCAACTCAGAACAATTATCAGCACAATTTATACCCTGAGGTTCCTAAAGTCAGACTCAATTCTCATCAACATTAAGAAATCTACCCAATTCCCAAAATATCCTCTACAGACTTGCTCAGTGGAACTCTTTTCTATACAAAGTAGCTAAATTTATTGCTCCAATATTAGCATCACAACCACCATGGCTAATGCTGCCATTAGATGCCTGCATATACAAAAGAAGGCATCCTCCTTCCTGCAGACTCTCTTTCAAAATGCCTAAGAGTATAAAGGCACCAAGCCTAAAACAATCTTTAGGACTTCTGACCTCATCCCCACAAGGCCAAAATATTCTACCCTTCTTTCCTGGATAGTGATATTGAGAAAGTGATTCAAAACATAATCCTGCTAAAAAGGAAACATTACATAGGTTCTAATTCTTTCTAAAGAAAAACAGTCACATTCTCCATAGATATATCATTGCCCTAAGGATTTTGATAGAACTCTGAAGGTAATATAGAAACATCAGCAAGATTCTATAGTAAGCTTTTCTTGTTTTCTGCTTTAAGTCTGCTCTGACTTGAAGATCCAAAATTGGTGGTGAGTGATAGTTCCATTCTCCGCAAAGAAAAACATACAGCAGGTCCTCCAACCTGATAGACCTGACTTTAATAGTTTCACTGTTCTCACACAACATGATGCTTCATTTGCCTTGTTTTAACCTTTGAAGAAAAGCTATGGCAAACCTAGACAGTGTATTAAAAAGCAGAGACATCACTTTGCTGACAAAGGTCCATATAGTCAAAGCTATGGTTTTCCGTAGTCACATATGGATTTGTGAGTTGGACCATAAAGAAGGCTGAACGCTGAAGAATGGATGCTTTCGAATTGTGGTGCTGGAAAAGACTCTAGAGAGTCCCCTGGACTGCAAGGACATCAAACCAGTCAATCCTAAAGGAAATCAACCCTGAATATTTATTAGAACGACTGATGTTGAAGCTCCAATACTTTGGCCAGCAAGATTGAGGGCAAGAGAAAGAGGGGGTGACAGAGGATGAGATGGTTGGATGGCATCACCGACTCAATGCACATGAGTTTGAGCAAATTCTGAGAGATGGTGAGGGACATGGAGGCCTGGGGTGCTACAGTCCATGGGGTCGCAAAGAGTCAAACACAACTTAGTAACTGAACAACAACAAAATCTACCCAGAAGCTTCTGCATTATTGAAGCCAACCAGCAACATAAGTCCACTGGCCAGCAAAGACCTCAAAACCAGGCCAGAATTTTAAAGACTGAATTCTTTACTAGCAGGTAAAGCCTGAATTCAACTACTTCAGAAATGGCACATGCTTTTGCCATACATCAACATTGTAAAGTAATTAGCCTCCAATTAAAATAAATAAATTTATATTAAACACAAATAAACAGCAAAAATAATAATAATAAAGGTGTGTGTGTGTGTGTATATATATATATATATATATACACTTCAAAATACCCCCCGAAATGGTACATGAATAACAAGAGTCCAATTAATATAAATGATAAGTTTTCATGCTGTTTCATTAAGTACCTTCCCAAGTTATTAACAGAGATTTGCTAAATCCATTTTCAACAGCCAATAAAATGAGATCAGCTAAGTTTTGAGAACCATATTTTAGAAGAGAAGAGCATCATTTGTTATAGAAATAAACTTCCTTCTGAGTTATCCATACAGTTAAACCACACAAAGCTGATGGACACCAGACTGTGCATGTGGGCTGGTTAGGGATTTTCATTACCCATTAAGGTCTGCTGTGAATCATCTATGTATTTCACAGAGTAATGTCAACCAACTAAGGAAGTCACCCTTTTCAACACAGTATGTTTTCACTATAATCCTTCTATCTGACATTTCTTTATCCCTTATATAAAAAGTCTGTTTAACTTCAAGTCATCTGGAGATAACCTCAGTTCATCAGAGGAGAAAGTAAATGAGCACCACTTCAAAAGTCATTCATTACAAACAGCCTGAGTCTGCAGAAAGAACAGGCAGAGAGAGTATTTAGTCACTTCTAAGTCTTGTGGTGATGTGTAAGGCTTGGCCATTCCTTAATTGGCTGCAGAATTTCCAATTAATTATCAGTCACAAAATTTAGAGTTCCTCTGCCTTCTCAGACCACTCTTTCCTTAGATCCATCATGGATCTAAGATGGTTTAGAAATATTTTTGTCAATTTCTCACATCTTTGAAAACCTACATAAACTCAAATCTGTCTTTCCTAAAACTATGTTCAAAAAATGCTCTAGTAACCTTATAGAGATTATGCATTCACCTCAAAATTGTCCAACCCCTTTGCCACTTTCCTTATGAGGAGGGGCAGGCAGGATCCATGAACAGAGTGGGGTATCTGGGCTTCAGATATAAAGGGACACAAAGAATGAGACAGAAAACTCTTAATAAAGTAATAGAAGGTCTCTGGGTCTGCATAAATGAGACAAGTCAAAATCTCTGACAGGAAGCCAAGGCCAAATGCCAAAGTCAGCAACTCTAAACAGCAAACCTAAAGAAACCAGGAGAAAGAATCAAGATCAAGTAACCAAATTAAGAGTGAAAAGCTAGGATAAAAGCAACAGATATGGATAAGTAGGTGAGTCAGTAGGTCAAGGCAAATTTAAATATAAATACTCAAGTTGTCTAATAATGTGAAAATGACCTAAAGAACTACTGTTGTTTTAGGGGGTATGATGAGATGTGGTGATTGTTCTCAACGTATTTTAAGGAGGACTCACACAAGATTCTATGTGTACTAAGTCACTTAGTCGTGTCCAACTCTTTCCAGCCTCATAGACTGTAGCCCATCAAGCTCATTTGTCCATGGGATTCTTCAGGAAAGAACACTGGAGTGAGTAGACATTTCCTTCTCCAGGGGAGCTTCCTGACCCAGGGATCGAATCCACGTCTCCTGTGTCTCCTGAACTGGCAGGCAGATATTTTACCACTAGCGTCATCTGGGAAGCCATGTAAGATACTAAAGACTCTCCAAATCTTGCTGATATGTTGGCAAATCCCCTCCATGTGATCAACAAAATGTTCACAGGAGCTTTTTCTCACAATCTCAGGGGAACTATATCTTTATAGCTTAGGAAGCATTCATTGTTCAGATGGAGTTCTGCACATGCCCTCCTGTCTAA
This sequence comes from Oryx dammah, assembly GCF_014754425.2. NCBI lineage: Eukaryota > Metazoa > Chordata > Mammalia > Artiodactyla > Bovidae > Oryx > Oryx dammah. Next base: position 85,596,690 of record NW_024070187.1, on the reverse strand, counting down.
TGACTGCCAGGCAACTTAGCTATTGAGACAACACAACCCTGAGTAAACAGTAATCATGGGTGGAGTGATGGAATCAGAATTATAAGTCCTAGATCCTGTGCTTGGCTCCAATTCCAAATGGTCAAATCTCCCTTACCCTCTGACTCAGCTTCCCCATCTCTTTGACATATAATAACAACAGGAAAAGGAAAAAGAAAGAGATTATTACAAGGTATATCCATGGATGCTGGAATTGAATTTTGTTCTTCTGCATTACAACATATATTCAGAAATACAAGACAGTGCTATTAGATCCAACAGTCTACTAAAGTACTGTTCATGCTGTTATTTTTCATTTCACCTTTCCTTTGAGAAACAATACCTATGAACAAATTTTCAAATGCAACGACTAAAAACACTAAATGTGGCATTCCTGAAGGTAAAAACTAGTAAACCTTAGCAATGTTCTCACCCTTTATTTACACCTCTTTTCAGTTAAAGACATGTGGTAAGCAGGAACTAGCAGTATTTAAACACCAGCTACATAAAGGAATTGTAAAATCAATGAAAATATTTACTCTTCCTTTTTCAATGAATTTATCATCAATAGTGGCAAGAAAAATGAACCTCAGTTAAAAAGATCTAAAGAGGCAAAGGCACATAACCCACTCCAGAGACCTAAGTGAGCATGAAATATCTAAGATGATTTTAAAAACCAAGACTTCACTGGAAGAATAACAAAGGCTGGAAGGATGAGGTATCCCAAACACAGAAAAGGAAAGGTATGTGTGATGGGTCACAGATTAATAAGAATACATGGTGAAAGGAACTAAGCTATGCACAAGGGTGGCTTACTGAAATGAATGTGGAAATTCTGTGTAGCGCATATATTTTGATGCACAGATCCTACTGACAACCATCTACTTTTTCTCTTCAAGCAGTGTTTGTTTTCAAAGTAAATATACATCAGCAACCCAAGAGATATTCAATAAGTATTAAACAACACTGGTTATTTCTGAGCTGCAACAAAGCACACACACGTGAAGATTATTATACCGTAAGGTATACTCAGTCTTACTCTTGCCTAACAGATTTAGGAAGTTTTGTTACCATGTTCCTTTAAAAAGTCTAGTTTTTTAAAACAAGGGTCTAAATATTTTTACATATTCCATTGCTGATTTACAGAAGAATAAATATAGTTATTAAAATATACTCTGAACTTCTGCCTTGTATACTCAAAGAAAAACTGGCCAATGCCCAGTTCTTATAAAGTTATATTCATCTAATCTTACTTTAAACCACACCCCAAAATGCCATCTAATAGTTCTTGTGATCTCAGCTAAATAAATCCCCTAAACTGAATTCTGAAAGTCAGTTTATAATCATTTTTTCTGGCCACTATTATAAAATAGACCTAAATATTAATATTGTATTTTTGGACATTAAATCAGTGGCTACCAAATTTTCTCCTACAGAATAATTCATCTGAGTCATACAGATGGCTATGTCAGAGAATTCACTTCAGAAACATCAACTGCCATTAAAGTTTTTCTGAAATGTTTGTATGGTACATCCTGCCATGAATGACAATTGGTTAATTTGCCTATGAAATTAGTATGCTCTGAACTGAAGATTATGGCATCCGGTCCCATCACTTCATGGAAAATAGTTGGGGAAACAGTGGAAACAGTGTCAGACTTTATTTTGGGGGGCTCCAAAATCTGCAGATGGTGACTGCAGCCATGAAATTAAAAGACACTTACTCCTCGGAAGAAAAGTTATGACCAACCTAGATAGCATATTCAAAAGCAGAGACATTACTTTGCCGACTAAGGTCTGTCTAGTCAAGGCTATGGTTTTTCCTGTGGTCATGTATGGATGTCAGAGTTGGACTATGAAGAAGGCTGAGCACCAAAGAATTGATGCTTTTGAACTGTGGTGTTGGAGAAGACTCTTGAGAGTCCCTTGGACTGCAAGGAGATCCAACCAGTCCATTCTAGAGGAGATCAGCCCTGGGTGTTCTTTGGAAGGACTGATGCTAAAGCTGAAACTCCAGCACTTTGGCCAACTCATGCGAAGAGCTGACTCATTGGAAGAGACTCTGATGCTGAGAGGCATTGGGGGTAGGAGGAGAAGGGGACAACAGAGGATGAGATGGCTGGATGGCATCACCAACTCGATGGACGTGAGTTTGAGTGAATTCCGGGATTTGGTGATAGACAGGGAGGCCTGGCGTGCTGCAATTCATCGGGTCGCAAAGAGTCAGACATGACTGAGTAACTGAACTGAACTGAATCAAAAAATATTTATTCTTTCACATGCTGAAATCAAGCTCACTTCAGAATTGAGCGTCTCTTCTATCTTGAATCTATTACTATTTTAAATGATCAAAGACTTCGAGAACAATAAAAACTTGGCTTACAATCTCATTTGGGATATAATCATATGTAAGCAAACTGGGCTACACATCCATTTCAGTCTCTTCTTCCAAAATTTATACTCCTAAATTTGTCCAGGATCACAAAATTTCATTCTTCCTCTGTCAACTGAGCACCACAGGCAAGCTTCTTCAAAAGAACTTGAACTTCAAAAAAGTTACTAATATGGGGTTTACAGAATAGTCTTCACTTGCTTTCTATTTTTTCCAGCCAATCAGTTTAAACTGTAATATCTGCATTAGTTATCTGCATTAGTTAGGGCACTTGATTGAAAATACTACTTAATAAGAACATCGATCAGTAAATAGCACAAACTAGGAACATATTATCTCTTTGAAGAACACTTTTATAACCTACTATTGTTATCTCTATATTCATAATTGAAATATGTTCAAGGAGGTTACATACATTACTCAGATCACAAACCTAGTAATGGAGGAATCTAAGCCAGAATGCAGTTACATAGATTTGGCTGACTACAAAGCCTGCACTATTTTATTATATACTATTTTATAGAAATAAAGTCTGTACTATTTTATTATTATAGTAATTATATTTTATTACAGTACACACTTTATTTCTATTTATATTGTCTTTCTTTACACAGGGTACCCTTCAAGAGTCCATGAGCCATAATTCAAAAAGATATCTGGTCACTGACTTGAACTCTGTGAAAGTGAGTCACGTTAAAATCTTGATAATAACAACACATATTTTTTCTTTCTTTTAAGTAACCAAGTATTATATATTACCAAGTGCCTTCCAATGAGTCCTCAACTTTTGCTACACCAAGCTTGGGACTGAGCCATTATTCCTTTAATTTTCAACAAGCCATCAAATCTATTACTTTTATTTTCCTCTGATTATAAGTGGCTTTAAGAGTCTAAATTCATTCCAGAGTTCAAACAACATAGCCTATGAACTTGTCAGTTTTAACTTTGAGGGTTATAGATCTGTTTGAGAATCAGATGAAACGTGTACAAACCCATACAAGCAAAGTTTTGTGTAAAATGAATGCAACTGCTTTGGAAAATTATTTTCTTCAAACACATCAAACAACTTTCAAAAATCTTTTTTAAAAATGCTCATTCCAGGGAATAAACTAACCTCCTAGGGTTTTATGTGCCTAACTTCCAGTGATGAATGGATGCTGGAAAATAAGAATAAAATCAAATAACAGCACACACACACACATGTTCATAAAAATCTTAGAGGTTAAAAAAAACTAACAGTATACCATAAAAATTAGCCAAGGAGAATTACAATCTTTCAGTTCAGTTCAGTTGCTCAGTCATGTCCGACTCTTTGAGACCCCATGGACAGCAGCACGCCAGGCTTCCTTGTCCATCACCAACTCCCAGAGATTGTTCAAACTCATGTCCATTGAGTCAGTGATGCCATCCAACTGTCTCATCCTCTGTCATCCCCTTCTCCTGCCTTCAATCTTTCCCAGCAGCAGGGTCTTTTCCCAATGAATCAGTTCTTCGCATCAGATGGCCAAACTATTGGAGCTTCAGTTTCAGCATCAGTCCTTACAGTGAATATTCAGGACTGATTTCCTTTATGATTGACTGGTTTGATCTCCTTACAGTCCAAAGGACTCTCAAGAGCCTTCTCCAACACCACAGTTCAAAAGCATCGATTCTTCGGTGTTCAGCTTTCTTTAAGGTCCAACTCTCACATCCATACATGACTACTGGAAAAACTATAGCTTTGACTAGACGGACCTTTGTTGGCAAAGTAATGTCTCTGACTTTTAATATGCTGTCTAGGTTGGTCATAGTTTTTCTTCCAAGGAGCAAGTGTCTTTTAATTTCATGGGTTCAGTCACCATCTGCAGTGATTTTGGAGCCCAAGAAAATAAAGTCTCTCACCGTTTCCACTGCCTCCCCATTTATTTGCCATGAAGTGATGGGACCAGATGCCATGATCTTTGTTTTTTTGAATGTTGAGTTTTAAGGCAACTTTTTCACTCTCTTCTTTCACCTTCATCAGGAGGTTCTTCAATTCCTCTTTGCTTTCCACCATAAGGGTGGTGTTATCTGCATATCTGAGGTTATTGATATTTCTCCCAGCAACCTTGATTCCAGCTTGTGATTCATCCAGCCTGGCATTTTGCATGATGTATTCTGCATACAAGTTAAATAAGCAAGCTGACAATATACAGCCTTGACATACTCCTTTCCCAATTTGGAACTAACTAGTCCGTTGTCCATGTCCAGTTCTAACTGCTGCTTCTTGACCCTCATACAGATTTCTCAGAAGGCGGGTAAGGTGGTCTGGTATTCCCATCTCTTTAAGAATTTTCCATAGTTTGTTGTGATCCACACAGTCGAAGGCTTTTGCATAGTCAATGGAGCAGAAGTAGATGTTCTTCTGGAATTTTCTTGCTTTTTCTATGAGCCAATGGATGTTCGCAATTTGAGTTCGTTCCTCTACCTTGTCTAAATCCAGCTTGAATATCTGCAAGCTCTCTGTTAACATACAATCTTTAAACCTATCCTACTGTCAGGGTCAATTACTGCTTACAACAATTCAGCACATTAGCTGAAAAAGTACCTTTCCATTTTACAGCCCTCTCTAGAGAACTTTTAAAAACACATGTAACCTGTGTTTTAAAATGGCCTGTACCACCATGGTGACCAGCTGACCACTCTGCTTTACGGACTCAATTCCCTAATCTCCACCTCAGTGAAACATGTCAGACAGATGTTTCGAGGCACATCTCTTAGCAACATATTCAATTCCAATTAAAAACATTTGCAGATCTGCATTACAAATGCTTGCAAATAGAATCATTTGCTAAGTGCAGAAATGTCAGAAATGTTCAGAAGAAGGATTTTCTTCTCTACTTCAAGTGCAGCAACTCTGTTTCAAAAGTAAGGCTGCTGGGCGAATAAATTGAAGCCTGGTGGATGACGTTCCGTCAAAACAATCTGCAAACGTTTATTCTGCTGCCACATTCAGTAGAAACCAGTTCCTACGGCGATACTGACACTGCAATAATATTGATTCATGCCCTTGTGTCTTCGAAAATTAATAACCATAACTTTTGTTTTTTTAATGCTTTGGAATTGCCAGCAGTATGCTAACTCCAACTGGCTCAAAATAGAGCAGTTCACGATTTAACCTGTTCTCAGAAGCAGAAAGGCATCTCTCTGAACCTTGGGTCCTAACTGGTTTTTTACGGAACAAAGTGAAGCTAAAGATCCTATCACTATCCTCTGTGCCCAAGAAGTGGTGAGAAACTGCAGAGCCCTCGATGAAGAAGTCAAAAACAAAGACTTTAAAATGTGCACTTTTAAGCTGAAAATGGCTATGCTATGGCTATTAAATCATCCATGTTGCCAACCAATACTTTAGTCTAACGTGCTAATGTGTTCTTAAAACTTTAATCAGAGGAGAAAACTGAGGTATCCACCCAGCCTCAAAATATCTCTGTAAACGTCTATGCTTTGCCTTGAAACTTTAAAGACTCTCATGGATTTTACACTTAAAATTAATAAATTTATGTTTTATTTTATTATAAACTATTTCCTTCCAAATATATAAGTACAAGTGATGCTTCAGGTAAATATTATATATTTATCCTATGTTCCACACCACTCAACCTCAGAAGCATCTGGAGCCCAGTTTGAGAAGAAAGACTTTTCTGTATCCATTAGAAGAAGGGCTAAGTCAGTGCCAGCACACAGCTTGGCAATGGCTCAAAATGCATCCAAGTGACTCAGACCAACTCTCGTCCATTCCTTTCAGCTTCTCATCATAACCAAACTGGCCATGATAAAGTAATACAATGACTATTCAAAATCTCTTGTCTATTTTTGTTTTCCCAGGAAAACCAACACAAGCCCACAAGCCCAATCCTTACTCAGCTCAACACACTTACTTGCCTTCTCAACCTTGATGGAATGTGATTCTGGACAGGTCAGCTCTGCCTAAATATATGATATTTGCATGAATTTTATGTTTGATGCTGTTGGACATAGAACAGAGGGAAAAAAAAAAAACAACAACAACAAAACAAAACAAAGAATTCCACTGGAAAGGGAGGAACCTAGAAAGTCAGCCAAATTTCCAGTCTCTCAAGATTCAGTCAGTCATTGTTTGGCTTGATAATTTTATAAATTCCAAGAAAATCAAATATACTATTATTTAATATGTTTGGCTTATTCAATCTCCCTTCAATAGCAGGGATAACGAAGGGCTGACCATGAATGTGCATGTGTCATCTATGATCCTTTCGGGTAGGCTATTGATTCATTCATATTTGAAACAAGTTTCTACATACTTGTAATGAGTATACTATATACATGTAATGAGTAAACTATATGTGATAGTGCTCTGAGTGGGCTCACATCTCACAAGGGGAAAACCCACATGTAAACAGATAATTATAGCAATTGTGTTAAGAGCTTTTGATTTATTCATTCATCCAACTGATGCTTATTAAACACCTACTGTGTATTGAGCCCCGACCAGGGAACATGCTATGGGCCCTAACAGAATAATGCTGTGTTTTTTTTTTTTTCCTTAAAGCATTTTAGAGGCCTACAGTTCAGTGTGGTTGGAGCACAGAGCATTAAAATGTGGTAAGAGAAGAAAGAGGTGAGTATAAAAATAGATACATGATAAATTGTGAATGGCTCTATATACTTTGATAAGGGACTTAGACTTTATCCTCTTATACCAATAGGGAAGTGCTGAGGGCCTCAAGCAGGGAGTGGCTAAACCAGGTGTGTGTTTTAGAAAGCTGTTTAGGGCAGTGCCAACTGGTGGGGTGGGGAAGGAGGATATTCAGTAGTTCTTATAAAGAACTATAAATACACCTACAAAGTAGTGATAAGGAGTTGTGGACACCTATCCAAGTTGACTGTTTTTGCATGTCAGTGTCTTTGTTTTCTTAGCTGCACACACCTTGAGAACATAGTGGCTGCTTCATTTGTTCCTAACAATTTAACAATCTGTGGTCCAGCTACCTGGCTGGACTGTATTGAGCATTTCTCTTGCAAATCTGTTCACAAAAACACCACTTGCACTTATCAGACAACATCTGATAAGCTTACCTTATGTTCATTCTATAGTCTTCACCAACCTGAAAAAACTAAACTAACTTGTGAATCGAGCTAGACAGCAGTTTTGGCTGTAGCCAAATAATGGTGGCGTGGCTTCCGAAGCCAATGGCTTAGGAAGGCAATCGACACTCAGACGTCCATTTTCCTCACTACTCTCATTCTACATTCACCACTGTCAAACCCTGGTAGCCAGTTACATTTGACACATCTTTAAGTGCTTTTTCTGACAGTTGAAAGCAAAAATCTAAAGCAGGCTTTTAGCCAAGACAACACCTGAGTTGTGTTTTTCAAATAGGGCTGATCATCCCATTTACCTGGGGTGATTAAAAATACAGATTACCAAGTTTCCAAGTCTCAGTTGGTCTGAAGGGAGAGAGGCGAGACAGGAATCTGTATTTTTAACAGACCCCCTGGCTGAGTTTATGAATTAGGTTGGTTTGGTAAACCTTAGATGGAAGCTACCCTAATGAGTTCCTTATAATTAAAGCAGCACTAAGCACATATTTTTCTCTTAAGTACTTTAATGAAACTTAGGCAATCACGTTAAGTAATTGCTACCCATTTAATGTTTACTGAAACAGTTTACAACTATTTCACATGCCATTTTCTAAACCCTTCAGGCTTACTTGGCTTTCCCGCTGTGCATTAAACAGTTTGTTAACTATTAATAAAGAGTGAAGAAAAATCAGAATCTGGAGGTCATTTGAACAGTTAAAGGGGCTGCCAAGAAGCATGATTTGTAATTAGCAAAACACATGTGAGCTCCTTGTGGCATTAACCAGGTCCTTATGATCAAAGGTTTAAAGAAAGAGCAGACCATGAATAAACAGCTCGCTTCTTAAAATAAGTCACTTTTTCTTTTTTTCCCTGTCAATCAAAAAATGTACAGGAAAATGCTGTTTTTGATGGTCACAACATGCATTTGTGAGATGACACTAGAGATAAATGAACTCAGGGCAATTGGTTTAGTTGCTCAGTCATGTCCAACTCTTTGCTACCCCATGGACTGTAGCCCACCAGGCTCCTCTGTCCACGGGATTTTCCAAACAGGAATACTGGAGTGGGTTGCCATTTCCTTCTCCAAGGGATCTTCCCCGCCCAGGGATTGAACCTGGCTCTCCTGCATTGCAAGTGGATTCATTACCAACTGGGCCACCAGGGAAGCCCAGGGCAAAGATGTGTAAATGAAACACAACAATTGTTAATAGCTATTAAGTGATTACTATTATTAAAGCTCAGTCTTTGCATTTAATTTTTTTCCATTTAATATAATGCTAGATTCCATTATTGTCCCCATATTATAGATGAGGAAACTGAGACACAGAGTAAATTACCTGCCCAAGGTCAAATAGCCAATAAGTAGCAGAAATAGGAACTGAAAGCAGAGTCAATGCTTTTAATCATAATGGTGTACCGACAGAAAAAGAATTACAGGCTTGAACTGAGTTTGAGAAAGGTACAGAGCTATGACCAGAAGCGTGGGAAGGAAGAGATTTTCAAACCAAGTCAGGCTTGCAAATCAGTATCCAATTTGTTCCTGAGGGCCTACTATCTGTTAGGCACTGCACTCAATACCTTGTGAAATATCAGTACAAAGATGAATAAGACGTAACCCATTCTCATCTTCACTGGTTGATTTAATTGTCAATGCCTTCCTAAAGCCTCCTCTAAATCCAGATAGAATTAATCAGCGTCTCCTGTCTCCTGGAGGTACACAAATTTGTGTCTCTCATAGTGCGTCCCACACTATGTGGGTTGCCATTTCCTTCTCCAATGCATGAAAGTGAAAAGTGAAAGTCAAGTCACTCAGTCATGTCTGACTCTTAGTGACTCCATGGACTGCAGCCTACCAGGCTTCTCCATCCATGGGATTTTCCAGGCAAGAGTACTGGAGCGGGGTGCCATTGCCTTCTCCGAGACTCAGTGCAGCCACAAATAAATAAATACCTGGGATGCCATACCTGCAGCTCTGTTGAGAAAGAGCATGCAGCCTTTGAATTCATACAAAATCTTGTGATTCTGATGCTGGCTTATATCGTTAAACAAGGACCTCCTGTTTTATTCTCTGTGCTGAGGGTAACAGATATTATGATTCCTAATCAAAAAGTAAAATGGGGTGGGTCATAAGTAGATACTTTTCATCCATATATACTAGGAGAGTTGTTTTTCAAGTGATGGTCCATGGGAAAGACGCTGGGAGACCAAAAAAACACCTTTAAGTCTAAGCAGCAAAGTCATCTTCAGACATTCTGACAGCAAGACAGAAAAATGTGTGAAACACTAAGAGCCTTGTTGCACTGCTGTGAAATGAAACTTACAACTGTGTGAGTGCCCTTTGAGCTAAATTTTATTATCAACAACCAATCTGCGTGCATTTCTTTACTCCCAAAGAACCATTACATGAATGATAGATCAACTGATTCCACCATCCCATCTGAGCATTTACCAATCCCTCCCTTCTGCTAAATCCTCAGATTTATATCCATAATGTGCCTCAAGTTCATGAGATGTACCATACAAGATCACTACCACATTCATAGCAGAGACTAAAACAGAGGAAAATAGATCTGATGGAAATTAGAGAGTAAAAGATGGGCACAACCTGATTTTTAGACTTTTCTTTTGTAGATGGAGAATTTCATTTATAATAAAATACATCTACTGTAAGCCCCAGAAATGCAATTACTACTAAAAGTAAAAAAAAGTTTAAGGAAACATGACAGAGTTTGAAAAGCAATCTATCTAAATTCCATTTACCAAAATCTGTGCTTAGAGTATGTGATGATTCCATCTCCAAAACACCCTATGTGAGCCTAACATATCCCAGGCTTAGTGTTACTAGTCATATGATGAAGGCTGCCACTGAAGGTCACCACTGAAATACATGCATCCTGCCTAGATACAGGCTACTGAAACTACACGTTGAGGACAGAATGCCAGCCTTCCTGAATCTCAGCACACCTGGGCATGGAGAAACAGCCTAGAGTTCACAGTGCAGGTAGTCCACACATCACAGAGTGAACTACAGACAACCAGCCAAGTTCAACCCCAGAGGTCTGCATCCATATGTTCCCTTTGCAACAAAGTCTGCTGCCTTATATCTTTAAAGGTAATTCTCATTAATAAGGAATATCGCTTACCGTCATACTCTATGGAAGGAATCAGTCATTACAATTACAGAGAAAAATCACAGTCACAGAACTTGAGATCTAGAAAGGACCTTAAAAATTACAAAGAAATTTCATTTTACAAACAAGAAAACACGTTTAGAGACATTAAGGGAACCATCCAGTTCAGCAAGTTTTTTTAAATTCATTACTCTCGGCAACTGTTGCTTTTTTTTACCACCACAACACATTTTATCAACAACCAGGTTGTTTTTAAGATATATCCTTTGTGAAGACTGAAAAAAAAAGTCACCATTATTTCCAGTCCCTCAAGAATAAGCATATAGCTCTTAAATACACTGGAAAAGATTCTGATGCTGGGAAAGACTGAGGGCAAGAGGAGAAGGGAGCAACAGAGGATGAGATGGCTGAATGGAATCACTGACTCAATGGTCATGAGTTTGGGCAAACTTAGGGAGATAGTGCGGAGAAGGCGATGGCACCCGACTCCAGCACTCCTGCCTGGAAACTCCCATGGACGGAGGAGCCTGGTGGGCTGCAGTCCATGGGGTCGCTGAGAGTTGGACACGACTCAGTGACTTCACTTTCGCTTTTCACTTTCATGCATTGGAGAAGGAAATGGCAACCCACTCCTGTGTTCTTGCCTGGAGAATCCCAGGGACGGCAGAGCCTGGTGGGCTGCCGTCTATGGAGTGGCACAGAGTCGGACACGACTGAAGCGACTTAGCAGCAGCAGCAGGGAGATAGTGAAGGACAGGGAAGCCTGGCATGCTGTGACCAAGGGGTCACAAAGAGTCAGACACAACTTAGTGACCGAACAACAACAAAGACTGGAAAAAGTCACCATTATTTCCAAGTCCACAAGAATAAGTATATAGCTCTCAACTCAAATACGTGCTTCCTAGCCTATTACATCTATAGTAATCACTCCTACCTTAGAAACTAAAATAAAATAACATCTTTACTAAGCTATACCATCTTTCCCAATACAACAAAAGCATCAAACACCAAAAATAGAGAACAAAACTGGGAATGTGTCAGACTTGTCATAGTAAGTGTTATTCATTTCCTCAGCACCTGTCTCCAAATGCCCTATTTCCTATGGCCAAGAAATCAGGGAGGCTGGTAGACAGCCAGTTGGCTGAAGTCACAGCACATCCTCCCGCCACTTTTTTGTCTCACAGACGGCAAAACCGAATCTCATAACTTGGCTAATTCAACCCTTCAGGAAAACCTAGAATAAAACTTTTCTTTAGGATTATAAGCGACGTTCACATTGTGGACATTTAGATGAGTCAAATGTCCTGCTTCAAAAAAGATGTTGTAACGATAAACGTAAGAACTACACTCATAAATAAAACTTGCCAAGATTTCACTAAAGCTGAACCCCAAAGCACATTTTCAGCAGAAAAGTTTCCAATGGAAAGAACAAGGAAATAAACTGAAGATGAAGCCAAATAAATGCAATGAAACTGGCCACTTAACTATGAGGCTGGCTGGAAGAAAATCAAGCCCCCTACTGACCCCCAGAAGGCTTTCTGCAAAGTGAGAAACAGAATCCATCTCTTCCTGAACCGGAACTGTTTCCTGTTGACATTTTCTAACCTGAAGACAACCCTGGCATCCAACCTAGGGAAACACATTTTCCAGGATGTGAAACTCACCTTCGGAAATCCTGAATCTTCCTTCCTATACTGTTGTTTGTGTAACCAAAGGACTCTTACTTTCACCAAAACATCTAGATAATTTCCCTGAAAAAGCGTAATACACATCTGACAATATGTGTGTATTTAGTGATTCACAAAATTACTGTTTTAATAGTTGATAAATACTACCCTTGGAGTATCAATGTGAAGTATAAAACACTATCAGCCTCAACACTGAACTTAATCCTTCAAACTGTAGTCTTTCACCAGGCTGTACAGAAACTGAGCCATTACTGATCTCTGTTCTCAGCCTCTTTCCATTTCTCCAGCCAAGGCTGCTTGCAGAACCCCAGTGTATCTGCAACTTTCACTCCTTATCAGTAGCTCTTCAATGAATATAGCTTCTGACCACCAAAGTAGGGTATATTAAGTTTATATCTTCTCTGGGATTAAGAGGACTCATGAGGCATTCATTACTAATGCTGGATTATACTAGACAGAGTAAATTTAAAATAATAACAATAATTAACATTTGCATGGCATTTACAGTTCACAGAATGCTTTTAACTATATTACGTCACTTGAAGCTCACAAATCCCAACCAAGACGGGAAAGGGTAATGGAAAAAGAGCCTCAACAGGTCAGAGTGCTATTAAGTGGCAGAAGCAAAACCTGAACCCACAGCCCTCTAATTTCAAATACTATGATATCATGTTCTTTTTTTACTGTTGCAAAAGAAACAAATGTACTGGTCGATTTTAAAATTTTATTAATATGTGCGACACGGGAAATCCCCTAGTGGTTCAGTGGTAAAGAATCCACCTGCCAATGCAGGCGACATGGGCTCAATCCCTGCATGCAGAAGATCTCCTGGAGAAGGAAATGGCAACCTACTCCAGTATTCTTGCCTGGGAAATCCCATGGACAGAGGAGCCGGGTGGGCTACAGTCCATGGGATCGCAGAAGAGTCAGATGTGAGTCAGCAACTAAACAACAATATGTACATATATAGGGCAAATATGAAAGTAAGAGGTGAGGCTAACATCACATAAGTAATCATCTTCTATAGAAAAAAAAAACATGTGAGATTACAGAGTAAGCAGTTTTTAACGATGAAGTGTGTTATGATTCTGGAGAAAAAGCACGTGATGTTACAAGGGCAGCTCCAGGGTTCAGGGATAATTATAATGTCAATAAGCTAAAGAAGCTCAGAGTATCTACCTGGAGATGAGGACTCAGTCCATGATGCCGAAGGTTTACAGTACAGGGGTTGTAGCTGCATGGCCCTGGGCAAGGCACGGTTAATGCAGATTCTTCAAGGACTCTGTCCCATGGCCAAGTCTCTAGCTGAGTTTCACAAGGACCTCTTTGTCTTGGGCCCCCTCCCAATACATGGGAAACCTCAGAATGTCTCTTGCCACTGAGCGCAACTAAGCTGAGCCACTTGGTATTACTGGCTCTCGAGGGTGGCCAGCTAGTTGAGCCAAGACATACTTCCAATATTTCTCAGTCCTGCAAACAACCTATACTTTGTAAGAGCTTGTCTTTTATCTTTAACAAAAGATTAGGGGATATTTTTTCCCAATAATACTTTAAAATCCAGATAATTTGAGAGAACAGCATACTAGCCAATGGGGGATAATTTCTTATTTTCTACCCTTTATTTCCTATCACTCAGCCAATATTGCAAACCAATATGTCTGTGGAAATGACACATCTACAAAGACCGAATATTTCTCCATTTTAATCTAAGAGAGCAGAGTTTTAAGTATGTGTCAGAACTGGAGCAACATCTGAAATGATCAAATCCAAGGTATGCCAAATATAGAGAAGTAAGCCACTTTTGAAATTAATAAAACATTAAGAAGACAATACAAATAACCAATAGAAATTATCAAATTATATTTCAGTCTTCCAAAGCCTTTTTTTATATTTAAAACACTATGATTTAGTTTAGTATGCCTAAAGGGCTTCCCAGGTGGCTCAGTGGTAAAGAATCCACCTGCCGATGAAGAAGATGCAGGTTGGATCCCTGGACTGGGAAGATTCCCTGGAGAAGGAAATGGCAACCCATTACAGTATTCTTGCCAGAAGAACCCCATGGATTTAAGAGTCTGGAGTGCTACAGTCCACAGGGTTGCAAAGAGTCAGAAACAACTGAGCGACTGAGCATGCACAATATGTTCAAAAGTAACCAACGGACCCCAAACAGAAAATACATCCAACTCTAAATCAGAAAAAACCAGAGAAGCCTACAGCTTTGGCATTTACCCAGACATATCTTATAACATAGAAATGTTGCATGCCACTAAAAGGTACAAATTGAAATTTTAGGCTCACGGTTCATCGACCATTACACACAAGGTAGGTCAATTACTAACTATTACAAAACACAAGTTAATCCTTCTATGTGTGCATTTAAATGCATATAAATCCCAAGAGAAAAGAGAAGTAAGATAACGTTGGAGAGGACTCAAGAGCAAAAGGATTAAGAGAGGCTTTGCCTTGCTGCTCCATTATTTGTTCTTTATTATATTGCTCTTGACTCTATTTTGCTTCAACTATGGAAATAAAATATGTTAAATTTTTATTTGCATGAATTAAAGAAATAAAATTAAAAAAAAAAACAAGTTTAAAAGATTTGGTTCAAAGTAGGACAACTAAAGACCCGGAAACAAATGCACAATGGCACAATGCTTTAGAAATGGAAGAATGGACAGCTTCCATCCTGACATGGTTGAGCACACTCCCATAATGAAGACTCTTTCAAAGTGAAAAGGCAGGAGGTACTACAGACATTTTCTTCTCCAATCAATTTTGAAAAGGGATTCGGTTCTGTGATTGCCTCCTCTCTTAGGAAAATCAAGGCAAATCCCCTGAAAATCCCTTACATGGGCATTAAAAAGGACCTGTGTGTTCCAAACTAGAGGTGAAATAGCCAGTCCAGCATTGCAGCATAAATACCTAGGTTTGCAGTTCCAGGGTCTAAGTTGTTCCATAGGATCAAGAGACAATTTTTCTCCAGCTCTAAGTCCAGAGGCAGAGCAGCAGCCCCTAATTTCTGTGTGCTAGACTCGAATGGGAAATGACCTAGCTCTGAGCACGGCAAGAATCTCAGTAGAGAGCTCTGAAGAAGAGCCTGACAGAAAGGCAAGTGTGTGCTGGGGGGTGGCGAGGGAAAGGAGTCCTCCCTTTGCCACCATCCACGATTGATCCAAGATGCCGTTTTAAATTGTAAGGAGGAGTCTGGCTCAGGATAGAGTCAGCCTAAACTATCACCAGCCAAGACCAAGCAGAAGCTGAATGGTCCAACTCCCAGAAGGCGCTAAGCTAAACTGTCAATCATTCCAATTTACATTACGATGGCAAAGCCTCAGCTATCACCTCTGAAGAGGTCGCCTCCTACATATACCCTCTCCTCTACCACTGACCATACTGCATATTGAGACAGACGTTATGGAGGATAACTGTGATAATGTGTAGCAGTTCTGTTCTGCTTCTGGACCCAGCAATTCCACTTTTTGCAATTTATTCTAAGGAGATAACTATGGATAGCTTCAAGAATTTAACTGCTGAGATATTTGAAGTCCAAAACAATGCTTACAGTAACCAAAATGAGGAAGAACCTAACATCCCCAAACAGGGGAACAGTTAAGTAAATTATAGTACATCTGTATAACAGCCTTAAAATGATACTGGGTTGGCTATAAAACTATATAATAATCTAGGAAGACATTTGTGAGACACTGTTAGGAAGAAAGAGCAGGTTTTGAAGATAGCATGTAGTTATAGCACATTACCATTTTTGTCAAAAATATATATGTTTAATATACAAATTTAGGAGGATATTCTTCAATACATACACATATACATTACTTTTATAATTAAAAAATATTTTGATGTAAAATAGATAACTCCTAATTCTACATCTATAATTATGCTGTTCCTAAACTTTAGTCTCCAATTATCATTTCCAACAGAAAGGAGCTCTATTCCCCACTTGAGTCATTGAAATGACTGCCCTCAGTCATCCATATCTAAAACCTTTAGGTCTGAATAAGCATATTTTATAACTTGAGCATACCTAAATGGTCAGAACTGTAGAAAGGTAAATAAACAGTCTCATAAAAGCATAAAGTTATATATTGTGGTGATCATTTCACAATATGTGTAAGTCAAGTCATCATGCTGTACACTTTAAACATATACAGTCCTGTATGTCAATTATGTGTCTCAACAAAACTGAAATTTAAAAAGAAAAAAAGCAGTACATTATAAGAATCTCTTTTATGGAACAAGGTGAATTTTTTTGCAATGGAAAAACGACCCTTCTAACTAGAGACTTATGCTTTAATCCCAATATAACTATAAGTATAATATTTGTAACAATTGTGGGTATCATTGGTTCTTTCCATATCATTGGTTGAAGGAAAGCAACTACTTTTAGGACACATCCTAAAGTTTAAATTAAAAGAGAACATTCAGTCCAGAAAGATGGTACTGATGACCCTATTTGCAGAGGAGCAACAGAGACACTGACATAGAGAACAGACTTATGGACACGACTGGAGGGGGAGGGTGGGCTGTATGGAGAGAGTAACATGGAAACATACATTACCATATGTAAACAGATAGCCAATGGGAATTTGCTGTATGACTTAGGGAACTCAAACCAGGGCTCAATAACAATCTAGAGGGGTGGGATGGGGAAGCAGGTGAGAGGGATGTTCAAGAGGGAGGGGACATGGGTAAACCTATGGTTGATTCCTGTTGGTATTTGGTATAAAGCAACATAATACTGTAAAGCAATTATCTTTCAATTAAAAATAAATTTTTAAAAGTAAAAATAAAAGAGAATATTCAATAGATAGAAATCAATCTGTCAAGAGGTAATTTCTGTCTTTCATCCTTAAATCAGTGGCAATGTGTCTCATCTATAATTAATGGCAAAATCTCCCTCAAAAGTGGTTTCCAGATGCCTTCCTTAATCAGTCAATGCTTCATCATGTGCTCAGGAATGTTATTCTAACAGGCACACTTGCTAGCTCAGTGCAAAAGAAATATTACTACCCATTCCACTGAAATAAAAAAAAATTCAAATGAGTTTAATCTCTTTCAGGATCAGTTGAAGACATACATTCCTCCCCTACCCAAGTTCCAACCAATATAAAAACATCCCAACATGAACTTACATCAACCCATCATCTAATGTGATGAGTTTACCAAGGTCTCCAAGAACCCAAATCAAGTGCCAAGCAAAATACAATGAACAGGGAGCTCCAGAGTGAAGACACACTTCATACCTGTTAGAGGAATCTGTTCCACTGCAGCACTAAACAGATTCACAGGGGAAACCTTTCTGGAAGGGAGAATTTGCTTCTCCCTTCAACTCACAGAAATCTTACTGTTATTTTTCTGATATGTTCCACCTGGTTCCAGGAAGAATTTACTGAGGTTACTAGTATACTCCTAGTTTTGGAAGGAACATGAAAACTAGTTCTGGAAATTTCTGTCAGGTTAAGTTCTCCTTTAAATTCACTGGGGAACCAAAGACCCTAACTTCTTCCTTGGAATTTCTTTATCATCTACTCCAAAAAATTATTGTGTAACCATTACCTCACCCTTCACTGATGTGATGAAAACTCATCCTCTTTACTGGTTCACAGTAAGAGGACAGCTCACACCCACTCCAGTATTCCTGCCTGGAAAATTCCATGGACAGAGGAGTCTGGTGGGCTACAGTCCATGAGATCGCAAAGAGGCAGCCATGACTGAAGTGTGATTGAGCGTGAGCATACAGTGAATGCTTTCAGTAGGAGGGCTCTGACCTTAAATGTGACAGAGCTACGTCCTGAATTGTAAAAGGGATACCCTGAAAGCTCAAAACATGTGAAATGGAAAGAAATGCAGTTACCCTCAATTTAAGGACCAAGAGAATGAGCTAACTGACCCTGGAGAGCCACCACTGAATTGACTTTTTCATGTGATACCGGCAGTCTATGGACTCATGGAGTCAGTTCATGAGAACTTGCCTGGTCTCTAACCAAGCTGTTGTTCACTGCATTATATAAATAATAGCTCTCTTTATTTCTTTTTGGTTCTGGGTTGGTGATACCTGTGCCTCTCCTAAACAAGTGATTTGTTTCTAATTTGTTGTCTCTATAAGAGGAATAAGCAATCAAGTTTCTTATTGATAGAAAATTTAAAAACAAAAATGAGGTCTACATATACCACATGGCCATGACTTTTCATTGATTTACATTTGTTCTTTCTTGACTCCTTTTAAGTTGCTATCCTTTTTTTCCCTTTCATTTTCCTACTTACTTATAATTTATTTTACATTCATGCAGTAACTATCTGTCACCTATCTGTCACAAAAAACTATCTGTTTTTTGGTATCAATGTAGAGTTCAAATAAGTAAATTTAGCAAGTTTCTAGACCTTTCAACAACTATTGGCTCTATTCAATATGCACTGTATACTACAGCTTTGTGGGAAGTCAAGATGAAACACGCTATCATGAATATCACAGTCATGCATTAATTTGAACAATCAGGAAATTTTTAGATTCCAATGCAATCTGAGTTGAAGCACAGTTTCAGGTTTACCCACCTAAATGACATTTTACAAAGTACTTCAAAAACACTATATTTTATATCAGAGATACAACACAAGCAGTTCATGTTTTGCTGTAGAGACATGAAAATCTATAGAAACACTAAAGTCACCACTTCAGTTACAGCAAAACTGTATTTAGCCCCTAGTTATTTCTGGGCATCTACTAACTAAGTATATGCCTAAGAACAGAAAGAAAAATGAGCTAAAGAAAAAAAAATTCATCCTATCACTACATTCACCCCTTTTCAAGTAGCTTGCTGTGATTATAAATTCAAAATCACATATTTAACTCACCAGAAAAGCAGTACATTTTCATCTACTTACATCTACATCTCACTCTGCTACACCTAAAGTTCCATCTTTCCTAACTAATGAGTCTACCACTAATCAGTTGAAGAGGAGATAAATTGGAAAGTCTGTTTTCTGTCTACAAACTTCTCTCCTTTGAGTTGTGAAAAATTTGAGGTCATCACCATATCTAACCTATCACCTCCATTGATAAGCCTAAATTTAGAGTGTTGGTGCAATGTTGACCAAAATTTCTTTGGTCATGTAAATTAATATTAATTTTTTCATAACCTTTAATTGGATACTTATTGTTTTCCACAACTCAACATTTTTGACAAATACTTTTCAAACTCATCTATTACCATACACCAAACAATAGGATCTATGACACTGCTATGTTTAAAATGGATAGCCAACAAGACCTACTGTATAGTACACAGAACTCTGCTCAGTGTTATGTGGCAGCCTGAATGGGAAGGGAGTTTGGGGGAGAATGAATACATATATAGGTATGGCTGAGCCCCTTTGCTGTCTACCTGAAACTATTATAACATTGTTATTTGGCTATATTCCAATATAAAATTAAAAGCTGAATAAAATAAAAATCCTTTAAAAATTATACTCATGGATTGACTTTCAAATATTGGAGTTTTCCAAGGGATTTTCCCCAGAGCCAGTTTGAACTTGTGAATCCAAGCCCAACAGTTCAGCTTCGAGAGCTTCTCTCTCAGGGAACATACCAAATCACCTGACTGATTTGCATAATACAAGCAATCTAACCTCAACTTCTTCCTGAGGTGACCTCATAATTTCCCTTGAAATATTGAAGACCCAGATAGCCAGTCATATGTGCTAAAGCAATTACAGAAGGGATTTATTTTTTAAACATTAATCCCCTTGTCATGCAGAGTACCTTGAAAATCCCTGATGCACTTTTGCACTGAAACTTCACTGGAAACACATTTTTCCAAGACTCCACAGACCTCTCCCTTAACAAATCCGATAGGCCTTTCTTAAGTTCTCAATCCCCTTGACCTCTATGCTTCATTTAGCACTGCTGAAATTCCCTCCTCGCATGGTTTCCCTGGATGTTCTCTGTGTTCTTCCACCACCTCTTTGTCTCATTTGCTGACTTTCCTTTTTCCCTGCCTCCACCCCCTTGGCTGGCAACAGCTCCTAAGGTTGGAAACTGGCTTTCTGCATTTCTCGCTCTGTATTCTCCACTCTAAAGCATATACCACACGCACTACTGAACTATTATCTCACACAGATGCCTCAAAAATCAATAGGCTTGACCTCTCAAACTGTGATCCATCTCCAGTTACTGACTGGTCATCTCAGGTTATGACCCTGACGCCTAAAATTAACATCTCCGCCAGGGGAAAGGATGGGGGGAGGGGACACTTAGGGATCAACATGTACACTCTGCTATATTTATAACAGATAACCAACAAGGACCCAGGGCTTCCCTGTAGCTCAGCTGGTAAAGAGTCTGCATGCAATGCAGGAGACCCCAGTTCAATTCCTGGGTCAGGAAGATTCCCTGGAGAAGGGATAGGCTAACCACTCCAGTACTCTTGGGCTTCCCTGGTGGCTCAGCTGGTAAAGAATCCACCTGCAATGTGGGAGACCTGGGTTTGATCCCTGGGTTGGGAAGATCCCCTGGAGAAGGGAACAGCTACCCACTCTAGTATTCTGGCCTGGAGAATTTCATGGACTGTACAGTCCATGGGGTTACAAAGAGTAGAACATGACTGAGGACTCTCACTTTCAACAAGGACCTACTGTATAGAACATGGAACTCTGCTCAATGTTATATGGCAGTTTGGACAGAAGGGGAGTTTGGGGAAGAATGGATACATGTACATGTATGGCTAAGCCCCTGTGCTGTCTACCAAAACTATCACAACATCGTTAATAGCCTATACTCTAATACAAAATAAAAAGGTTTAAAAATTAATAAATAAAGTGGATAAGCAAAAAGGACCTATTGAATAGTACAAAGAACTCTGCTCAATGTTATATGGCAGCCTGGATGAGAGGGGAATTTTAGGGGAGAATGGATTCATGTATATGTATGGCTGAGTCCCTTTGCTGTCCACCTGAAACTATCACAACATTGTTAACTGGCTATACTCCAATATAAAATTAAAAGTTTAAAAAAAATAAAATAAGACGTAACAACTCAAAAATCCAAGCTCATTTTTTCCAGTGCAGCAGGCTTTCCCAGTAACAACCCCCCCAAAACTCTCATTACTTATACCTCAATTACAAAACAGCCCCTAACACTCTCCCCACCTCTAGCTCCACCCTTCCAATCCACTGTAGACATTTAAGCTGCCTAATAGCTACCATATTTCAGCACACTGCATGTATTCAAGAATCTATGGCATGTTCCTAACATCAAAGCAATAACCAAATTCATCACAAATGATCCATAGCCATGAGAGCGCCTTCTCAACCAAGCCAGTGTGCTTAGGAACCACCACAGGACGTGCTGATTGTTGTTTCCAAACCTGCGTCCTCACATTTACCTTTCTTCCCATTCAAAATGCCATCCTCATTTTATTTTCCAATTTATGTTTCTGTCTAATCCAGTTCAAACCTCATCTCCTGCCTCAGTTAGCCCCATATCTTCATCATTATTCTTTATGTCACTCAATACTTAGATATTCTATTTACACTATTTTTTTCACTTACTGATATGTTACTTGGCGAGCACTCTCCACTTGTGTCATAAATACACATTATCTTTATCACTGCTAGATGACAAAATTCCCTGGAAAAAGGGAATCTCTCTGATTTATAACATTTTAGCTAATATACATAAAAACATTTAGAACATGTTGGTACTCTATACAGTACAGTACCAGCAGGTATCCACTAACTAGCTGTTAATTAATAATGTAGTTGTCAAAGCTGACTGATGTCATAATCCTATATACAAATCCTAAGAAATAATACCATGCAGATTTCAACCAACAGCCCCCAAAGATACAATTTCCTTCAATAAAAAGTTTTTAAATATTCCATTCTAGACACTTTCCCTCTTCAAACGAGCTTTATTTCTTTTCTCATACTTTCCTGTTTAGCTTATCTACCTGTAGAAGGAACAGGAGTCATTTCTTACCTAATGTAATTACTTAACTCCTGTCTGCATTGGAATCCTGCCTCCTCCACCTGCTTTACTCTGTGCTGTTCTCAAAGGAATACGAAAGCACCTTATCAAGGTCAGCCTAGGCCTCTGCTAAGTCTCTAAAGTTTGAGAACCTAGAATCTAATTCAATGAGCCACCTCCAAAGTTAAGAAACAGCCTACATTTGACTGAAGGGTACAAAGGTCACACACATTTTGCCAGTCATACAAAAGGAGAAAAAAGTAAGAATTAGAATTGACTTTCTCTTATCTATAGCATGGAGTAAAGAAAAAAGTAGGGTACTCTCCATAGAATTTCCATGGAGATTTTTTTTAACTGAATAAATAACTGAACTACACAAGATGTCTTGAGTTAAGATACTGACCTGATGATATGAGAAGCCCTTGAAAGCTTCTCAAGAAGCCCTGCTCTACCTTTGCTCTCCAACTCCTAACGTGTACTGCAACTTTTAATATGTACTAATCTCATATTATATCTCCAACTTGTTATTGAAGAAAATTGCATCTTCTTGGACTGTTGGTTGAGATGTGCATTTGATGCGCAGTGTTGCTGATAGTTACAGGATTTGGGTATAGGATTATGACATTAGTCAGCCATGACAAAAGTATTAGTAATTTTTTAAAGCCAAACCATCAGGCGCTGCAGGGACTCACTGTCTCCACCAGAAAGTAAGGCCTCTGAAAGAAATGCATTTACAAAACACAGGGCTAAACTGATGTAGCCTAGCTCTTTACCCATGGCTCCTAGATCTTTATCATGTGAGATGGAACCAGTCTGAGTAGGACATCATCCTGAATGTTGCCCCTTGCTGGTCCAGTCCCTCGACTGTCAGAACCAAAAGATGTCAGTATGCTATCACTACATATCAAAAATCAGATGGACATGGAGAATTGCTAAATGCACTTTGTTAGATAGAGAATTTTAAAATGTCAAAGCAATATGGCCTGGGGATTTTCATCACCATCAGTAACAGATGATACAAGTTCATGATAAAAGCTTGACTTGAGATTTAAAAAAAAAAAAAAGTTTTGTGTCATTTATTCACACAGATCTTGGTGAAATTTAGTAAACAGAAAATACTCTGTTCTACCTCATAGATTCAGGGCAAAAAAATATTTAAACATTTTATTTATTTCTTATGTGTTAAAACTGGTCTTGGATTTTAACCAAAGCTACCAAAACCAAACGTTTTCATTTTGAACTTTCAAGAGGAAACCCAGGATAAATATAGCATCACTGAGACTTTTCTATCAGTGGGAGAAAAAAACTAGCACAAAATAGTAGATGTATCTAATGAAAGCAAACTTCTGATTCAAAACACAAAGGCCATACTGTACACTGAAGATATAGAGACAATCACTGTCAAGGGCATAGACATGAAGGTCAAATGCCAGTTGGTATTAGTAATGGAAATATGATTCCATAAATGAAAGGCTGAATGACACCCAAAAGCCTATGAAACCCAGGAGAACTCTACTGCTTCCAGAAGAATGGTTAACATTATCAGAGTGTGTATAGACTACAACTTATGTCCTTCCAACCCTCCGTACTTCCAGTGTCTCAAAAGCATAAAATGCTATTTTTATCAAGTTTTCTAAAAATGTGCAATTGTGTTTCCTTCCATTTGGTTGTAATTTTTACATTTTGTATGTCTGATTTGCTTCCTATTAGATCTTTCTGTGACTTTCCATTCTTTCTAGAATGAGGTACAGCATGGCTTGGTACAATGTATACTGGCAACTTGCTGTAATCTGTACTGGTAACTTGCCTGGAAATACTACTGCTCAGCTTCCTGAGGACCGAGACATCTAATTAGAGGATTTTAATCAATCCAGGCAATCTGCCTTCATGCTACCCAGAGTCAGAGCATGAACTCTGGCGTCAGACAAACATAACTCAAATCCTGGCTCTGCCATTTACTTAAAGGCGTCACCTCAAGAAGTTACTGTTACTTAACTTTATCAAGGGCCAATTTTTTTTTAAAGGTCATGATAATAATAAAGATAATCATAATACCTCACAGTGTGTTCTTATGAAGATTCAAAGAGAGAATGAACAAAATGTACGTCATAGTCCCTGGCACATAATAAATCCTGCCTAATGCTGAAGTATAAATGATGTGGGTTAGAGTACCCATATCCACATCCCCTCACCAACTTCAACTTCCTACTTCATAAAACGGAAATAATACCAACTGCACAAGACTATCATAAAGATCAACCGAGATAATGTCAGTGAAAATACTACTTAATTGTATAGCTATGCACAAATGTAAGGTGATGTTACTCAATCCAACTTAGTAAGTTGAGTGTTTTCCGAATGTCATAACCAAAAGCAACATAAAATTATCAACTTGAATTTGCACAAAGTTACAGAAACTGCTGGTGATGATTCCAGTTTGGTTGAGTGTCTCTGTATTTCAACATAGCATAAGAAGAAACACATGCTAGAGAAAAAAATACAAGCCTTCAAAGCAAATGATCCTTTGACAATACAAAAAAAAGGATCCACCAGCTGGCAAGTAGGGAAGCATCATCCTTCACACTCAGTGCTGTTCAATGTTCGATCTTCTGACCACTTCTAAGAGAAGCCATGTGGCTGCCTTTATAAAACACTCCAGAGCAGTACCCCAACTTATTTATTAGTCAATATCTGGGAGTGAAGGTCAAAAATCTGAAATTTTAACAAGACCTCCAAGGGATTCTGATGTCTACTCAAGTGTCAATACTTCTGCTTCAAAGCTTTTATTATGAAAAATCATAATAAACACAGCTAGCATTTGTCACTATGGAAAACTATTTACCAGAAACAAGGAACGAAATAAATCTTACCAAAACATTTCAATTCAAGTACAAATTCTGAACTGAAAAGGGTAGACAAAGTTCA
This sequence comes from Oryx dammah, assembly GCF_014754425.2. Taxonomy (NCBI): domain Eukaryota; kingdom Metazoa; phylum Chordata; class Mammalia; order Artiodactyla; family Bovidae; genus Oryx; species Oryx dammah. Next base: position 85,571,475 of record NW_024070187.1, on the reverse strand, counting down.
AAAAAACCAAGATTTCGCTTTTCTTTAACTACATCTTTTCAGTGCCATTTATAGAGTAACACAAGAACTGTTTTACCACTGGCCATTATTGAGCAGTCTGGTGTCTCGAGTGCCCTAGATATTGACTTTGTCTCCCTTATGGTTGCCACGTGCTCATGTCAGCAATATGAGCAGGAGGTGAAAGTCAGTGGATTTCCAAGCTCCAGTGTTTCATCAAGCCCCAGCTTTTACTGTATTTGCCTCAAATACTAGCACCCACCTTCTGAGCCCAGAGACATCACAGACCACCTCTGGGTCTGGAGCAGCCAGTTCTTTCAACCCAAAAGGTTACCAGGAGCCAGGATGGGATCACAAAGAATATGCTACGCCAAGAAAGCCTCATTTCCTCTTCTGATTAAATGACTGCCTCATTTATCTTAAGTGAAATATCTAACCCTAACCCATCAATGACTTAGTAATACTGTGGTCGATTCCTTGAAGCAATGCTTGTGGCTCTGTCCCATCATGGAACACATAGGGATGACACTGGTATGTCACTCTGAAGTGAACAGAGGAGACTGGACCCGCTGAGGGCCTGCTGAAGATCAATCTCTCAGTGTGTCTGTAACCCACTGCTGCAGGACACCCAACAGGAGCGCTCCATGGAATATTACTCCATGACTAAAAAGTTGCCTAATCAGATTCCCCATCAAAGGCATCAGGCTGATATCTTAACAGTGAGAGAAGTAAGTTGGCAGGTCTGCAGCAGGAAAGACCAGAAACCAGAGGTGACCTACAACTGGAAATGGAACCCAAAGCGTAAGAACCGGAAACATCGCATGTCCCCATGCAACAAACGGATGGGGAACAAAAGCACTAGTGAGAGTACAGGGGTTCCAAGACCAGCACACACACGGGTCACTGTCCTCACTGAAATGCTACAGTTCAGAAAGACATAACACAAAGAGGGCTGACTGACAAAGCAAGATTAGCCCGGACATGTAATGCACTGCTACATTCGACATTATCAGCAATGACTTGGAAGAAAAAAGATAAATAGAATATAGCTTATAACAACATCAAACTGCCCAAAGCTGAGAGATGTTATGATTCCTTCCTGTTTTCAAGAGCTGTTATGTAGGGGAAAGGAGAAAGGATTACTTGTATTATCCAGGATACAACTAAGACCAAAAGGTCAACATCACAGGAAGGTAGATTTTGATCCAATGTAATGAAAGGCATTTCAGTGATTAAAACTGTCCACAAATGGGATGGACAACAGTGAAAGAAGTAAGCTCTCTGGCCCAAGCTCTCTGGCCCTAAGAGTGTGAATTATGACCAGTCAGAAAAGTCATAGCAAGAATTTCTACTTTGGTGAGAGACAGAATAACTCGCCCTGAAACCCCCTTTGTGCTCAAATCCTATGAAAAAATACTTTTGGTAGAAACTGAGTCTTTCTACTGTTAAAGGAGTAGCAATGAAACTGGCAAATAGCGTAACATCTAAAATGACCCCAGGGCAAATTACAAGTAGAAGCCTTTCATTTCCATTCTGGGAAATACAATTGATAGAGGCTTATTTTTATCTTATGACATCATACTACTATTAGCCTTACTCCTATTACCCTTATCACTATGGGTTAAGTTTCCAACAGAAGTTTATAGAGTTTATAAGTCAAGACAAAGGAAAACCATGATTCTGTTCCTGAAAGCTGACTATCTAGAAAATTCTAAGATGATCACTGACTCTCCTCATTCAGCTAAAGAAGCAAAAGAAGGAGGGCTCTGCAGCCAGAGGACTATAAAAAGCTCACTTGAGTCTGAAAGGATGACACTCTGGACCAGCCTGAGATCAGCTTACACTGAACTCTGCACAGAAGTTCCCTCCGACCTGGAACGTTTGCAAAACCAACAGAAATTTTGTAAAAGACAAGTAATTATTTTCACATCCAACCTGATTTCCTTAAATAGCAGTAACGTCTTAATGGGTACAATTTGGTGATCCCCGGTCATGACTCTTAAGGAAAGAAAGTGGGTGTCATATAGCACTAATGTTGATTCAAATGTCACTCCTCCAACAGCCTCACATTTCCTTCCCCAGAACTTAGGGTAATGAGGCTCTGGCCTTGCCCGCAGGACACGAGAGTGGCCTTCATGCCCAGTCCTGTTGAGATCTGCTGACTTCCCACCCACAAAAGCCAAGATATTCAGCGCAACTGAGGCAGAACTAGTTTGGCCCTGTGTGACTCTGATGACAAGGAAGAGAAGCTCCTTCTGTGAATCAAAGGTCAGGACTGCACACACTGCAGCCACTGCAGGCAACTCTATACCCAGAGGCCTTATTCTGGGAAATGTCACCATATGACAGCGGATTAAAGATGGAAATGGGTTTTTCATCCAAAGGTTTCCTAAGACAATAAGAAAGAAATGAGGATCCGAGGAGGAGGGAGAGAGGGGAATGAAGACTGTTATGATATTAAAGAAATACAAAATCAGCAACGCCATAGTCACTGTCTGTCACTGCACTGACGCAGATAAACAGTTTTAGGTCATCATAAAAGACAGAGAGCGATAGAACTTTCCCAAAAACGCATGACGGCACATTTGGTAGGTATTCTCATTAATGGAACTCTGCTCATCAGATTCACAAACCATGTGAAATTTGGCATTATTGGACCTCAGCTTTAACTGTAATGCGATTTCCCTTATTGTACAGCCCAGGAAACTATACTCAATATTTTGTAATAACCAATAAGAGAAAAGATTTTGAAAAAGTATATATATATATGTGTGCATATATATGTATAGGTACATATATATGTGTGTGTGTACATATATCTGAGTCACTGTGCTATATACCTGAAACTAACACAGCACTATACATCAATAATACTTCAATAAACTACAAATATATATTTAAAAATGTAATGACCCCCTTTTCTTGCTTATTTGAAACATCCAGTGACCAGTCATGGGTGTTCCACTCATTCATATGGATTGACACAGTTCTGGTTCAGTTAAAATCTGCTTTAAAGCTGCCCTTTTCCTAACTCAGGTACCTGTCTGCTTGCCATACACTATTAACACTCTGGCCAAGCAGGCTGTTTCCTGGCTTTCCACAAAGCCTATCTGTAACCCTATCAACCCATCCAACCTACTTTTTTCCCCTAAGAACTCAGATCATTCTCCCATTTCTTTTCTGTTCAAATTCCAAACCAGAGTTTTGAAGGTTTTTTTAAATAGGGTTCATTAAAAGTGAAGTGAAAGTCACTCAGTCATATCTGATTCTTTGCTACCCCATGTATAGTCATACAGTCCATGGAATTCTCCAGGCCAGAATACTGGAATGGGTAGCCTTTCCCTTTTCCAGGGGATCTTCACAACCTAGGGATCGAACCCAGTCTCCCACATTGCAGGCGGATTTTTTACCACCTGAGCCACAGCAGAGCCTACTCTTTTTTAGAACTTCTACCAATGAGCAACAACTGAGATTATGTAAATAAGAAATATAATAATGAAATAACAAGTAGTATGCAGTCATCTCATTTAGAAAATTAAAGGGAAATTTTTAAAAGAGAAAATAAGCTGAATGCCCCTTGCCATCAGTCACTGATATTGTGTATTGTTCAAAATGAATACACAGTTCACATTTCATTGGCAGGCCTAAGATACTGCTAAAGAAAGAAAGTGAAGTAGCTCAGTCGTGTCCGATTCTTTGCGACCCCGTGGACGGTAGCCCACCAGGCTCCTCTGTCCATGGGATTCTCCAGGCAAGAATACCGGAGTGGGTTGTCATTTCCTTCTCCAGGGGATCTTCCCAACCCAGGGATCGAACCCGGGTCTCCTGCATTGCAGGCAGACGCTTTATCCTCTGAGCCACCAGGGAAGCAAGAGGACAGGCTCCTCCGTCCATGGGATTCTCCAGGCAAGAATACTGGAGTGGATCTCCTTTCCCTTTTCCAGGGGATCTTTCCCTGGACCCACATCTCTGATGTCTACCTGCATTGGCAGGTGGGTTTTTACCACTAATGCCACCTGGGAAGCCCTTCAAAGAGGACACACAATGTTTAACACGGCATTCAGTTCAGTTCAGTTCAGTTCAGTCGCTCAGTCGTGTCCAACTCTGCGACCCCGTGAATCGCAGCACGCCAGGCCTCCCTGTCCATCACCAACTCCCGGAGTTCACTCAGACTCACGTCCATCGAGTCCTTGATGCCATCCAGCCATCTCATCCTCGGTCGTCCCCTTCTCCTCCTGCCCCCAATCCCTCCCAGCATCAGAGTCTTTTCCAATGAGTCAACTCTTCACATGAGGTGGCCAAAGTACTGGAGTTTCAGCTTTAGCATCATTCCTTCCAAAGAAATCCCAGGGCTAATCTCCTTTAGAATGGACTGGTTGGATCTCCTTGCAGTCCAAGGGACTCTCAAGAGTCTTCTCCAACACCACAGTTCAAAAGCATCAACTCTTCGGCGCTCAGCCTTCTTCACAGTCCAACTCTCACATCCATATATGACTACTAGAAAAACCATAGCCTTTCTGGCTTATTTCACTCTGTATAATCGGCTCCAGTTTCATCCATCTCATCAGAACTGATTCAAATGTATTCTTTTTAACGGCTGAGTAATACTCCATTGTGTATATGTACCACAGCTTTCTTATCCATTCATCTGCTGATGGACATCTAGGTTGTTTCCATGTCCTGGCTATTATAAACAGTGCTGTGATGAACATTGAGGTACATGTGTCTCTTTCAGTTCTGGTTTCCTCAGTGTGTATGCCCAGCAGTGGGATTGCTGGGTCATAAGGCAGTTCTATTTGCAATTTTTTAAGGAATCTCCACACTGTTCTCCATAGTGGCTGTACTAGTTTGCATTCCCACCAACAGTGTAAGAGGGTTCCCTTTTCTCCACACCCTCTCCAGCATTTATTGCTTGCAGATTTTTGGATCACAGACATTCTGACTGGTGTGAAGTGGTACCTCATTGTGGTTTTGATTTGCATTTCTCTAATAATGAGTGATGTTGAGCATCTTTTCATATGTTTGTTAGCCATCCGTACTAACACATATATATGAAATTTAGAAAGATGGCAATGATGACCCTGTATGCAGGACAGCAAAAAAGACACAGATGTGTATAGCGGACTTTTGGACTCAGAGGGAGAGGGAGAGGGTGAGATGATTTGGGAGAATGGCATTGAAACATGTATAATATCATGTAAGAATCGAATCGCCAATCTATGTCCAATGCAGGATACGGCATGCTTGGGGCTGGTACACGGGGATGACCCAGAGAGATGTTGTGGGGAGTGGGGTGGGAAGGGGGTTCATGTTTGGGAACGCATGTACACCCGTGGTGGATTCATGTCAATGTATGGCAAAACCAATACAGAATTGTAAAGTAAAACAAAAAAATAAATAAATAAATAAATAAAAAGAAAAACCATAGCCTTGACTTCAGATTATAAGCCCTCAAATATTTTTCAAAGAGAATCTGTCAATCAATTAGCCCACTGTGGCACTAGAGATGTTTCATGAGGAGAAACCTGGGGTTCATGTTGGTTATCCAAGCTGAAGAAAGTCATAAAACCTTACTGCAGAACTGACATTAAATCCAGGCTTTCCAACTCTTGCCCTAGTGCTTTTCTGCTACATTATGTTGCCCCTCAAAATCAAATTCTAGGATAATCTTCTTACCTAGCCATTCTTGAGCACTGTATAAAATACAAAGTGGAACTCAGATCTCCCTGTGCAAACCTTAAGTAGAGCCCTCAACAGGGCCTCCAATGCAGGATATCTTTAGCCCGTAATACAAGCCTGAGTGTCTGCTTTGTAGTTAGCATGTACTATCCAACTTCCAACTAACTATGGTGCATCCGAGTGGTAATCAGGAAATAAAATCTGGGGTGGGAGATGCACTCCTTTAGATTTCTGCTCTGCCTGAAATCTGCTCTCACCTATCTAATACTCCCCAGGCCCCGAAGAGGCATCCAACTTAGGTAAATTTCTTCCGTTTTATTTCTTCACAGTGACCACATCTCTGTAGTACACATTGTCTAATATAGAAAGTGGGCAACATAATAACTTTACATGGACTTATTACATGTGCCTTTTCATACAGGTATCTTTTTATGTAGAGGAAAAAATAAATGTATATGTGTAATTGAATCATTTTGCTGTACACCTGAAACTAACACAAGATGTTACAACTATGTAACAACTATGCTCCTATATAAAATAAAAATTTTTTAAAAGAAAAGAAGATTGCTTTCAGAAATTTTGGTTCTTAGTTTAAGCACAGGATGAAAATACTACTCAGAATAGAACAACTCTAAAAACTAAGTAAAAATTTTAAAAAATAAAATAAAAACTAAACCTTAATCTAAACCTCACATCCTATATAAAAATTAACTCAAAACAGATCATAGATTTTAAATGTAAATTTTTTTTTTAATCTCAAATGATAACAAAGGGAAAAATCTTCAGGACTAGGGCTTAATGAAGTTACTAGAATTACATGAAATGTATGATCCATAAAAGAAAAAAGTCATTGATAAATTAGAATTTATTAAAACTTAAAACTTTTGCTCTGTGAAAAACTCTTTAAAAGAATGAAAAAAAACAAACTATACACTGGGAGAAAATATTTGCAGATCACATATCTGACGAAGGACTCATATCTAGGCATATCAAGAACTCTCAAAACTCAACAGTAAAAAAAAAAAAAAATTAAAATAAACAGTCTCACAAGAAAATAGGCATAAGATACAAAGAGACGCTATACCAAAGAGAATATACAAATGGCAAACAAGAACACGAAAAGCTGTCAACACCATTAGCCCTCAGGGAAATGCAAGGTAAGACCAAAACAAGATTATCACAACACACCTATCAGAGCAACGAAAACAAAAAATAGTGATATCATCAAAGAAACTGGATCACTCATATGTAGGTGGTAGAAGGGTAAAATGTTACCACCACGCTTAAAAATATGTTTGGCAATTTCTTTAAAAACTAAAATTACATTTACCATATTGCACAGCAATCACACTCCCTGGCATTTATCTGAGACATGAAATAGTATCTCTTCAAAACCTTATATGTACACAATCGCTCGTG